>NW_020837951.1:12463542-12881853 GCF_003676395.1 Aethalodelphis obliquidens
TGCATCGGCAGGTGGACTCTCCACCACTGCGCCACCAGGGAAGCCCAGGAGTAAATCTTTGAGATTAAATTGCCCCCTTTGTAGGCATCAGGTCCTAGCTGAAATGCTCTTTGGTATAATCAAAGATGTACTCTTATGCTCTGAAATGGATCAGGGCATACTTCGGCTTTAAATATACCAGTTGCTTCTACCACATAGGAAGTCTCTGTTCGGGGTTGTGACATCTCTTTGTGTCTTGAGCATTTGTCACATGTGTCACGGGTAATTTTACTAAGATACTAAAATTCATAAATGTATTTGCTTAACAAAAATAAATTAGAACAGAGTCAAGAGTTGAGGGAGAGGGGACCCCAGACTTTATCTGAGGAGTAGATCTGGGTGGTAGATCTGAGAAACACATGTGGGTTGTCTGGTTCCAAGGCCACACTCTTATTCTTCAGGGTCATTGAATCTTACCCTTGGATGTACATTGGAATCACCTGGAGACCTTTAAATACTGATGTTCAGATCCCACCCCCAGATCTTCCGGTTTCACTGGTGTGCGGTGTGGCATGGGCATACAGATTTTGTAATCAATAATATCGCACCTGCTCACTTATGCTCAACCATACTTTCTTCAATGGGAGGGAAGGGGTATAGTTGCAGCTAGAACATTCATTAATTCTTTAATTCATTCGGCAAATGTTTGACGTCTTGCTTCGTGCTACTTACCATTCTAGGCAGGAATGATGAGCAAGACAGACGGGCCCTGCTGTCATGGGGCTTCCATTCCAGGGGGGAGGCAATAAACAGGTAAACAGTGTGAAGGGTCAGTGTGACAACGAGTAGCTGGAGGGTGAGGATATACTTAGAAAGAGAGGCCATGGAGGGTCTCTCAGAGGCAGTGGCATTTGAGCGTCCCCCTCAGGGAACAGCCAGTTAGAGGGCTGATGGAAGCGTGTCCCAGCCTCAGGGGACCACAGGAGCAAACCCCTGAGGCAGGACAGGGCTCTGTGTGCTTCAGGGACAGTCTGCCCGGAGTGTGGTTTTGTGGGTACCAGCGCAATGCAGTTGCGGCTTCCTACCTCAACCTTTAACATGCCGGGGACAGTCCCTGTCCTCGGTGTCTCCACAGTCTGCTGCAGAAAGTCCACACTCCTCAGCGTGACAGCCGATCATTCCAGAGTCTGACTCGGAGCTCTCCAGCTTCATCTCCCACCATCATCCCTGCCACACACTGGCGCCTTCTCAGACATCTTGCGCCTTTCCTCCTGCTGTGTGCTCTGCCCCAGAGTCCTCCTCCACCTCTCCTCGGTGCACCTTTCCCTCAAGACACAGCTCAAACGTGCCTCCTTGGGGAAGCGTCCCTCAGGTCCCTCCAGAGTGACTCACATCTCCCTCTGTGTCGGGCGCATCTCCTGTACTTCAGCTGCTGTGCTTTTTGGGAGCGAGAAGTCCATCTTGTTTAACACCGCAGCTACCCCTTCAGGCAAATCTCCTGGCAGATCGTCAGTGCCTGATTGCTGAATGAATGGTGCACAGCCATTGGCCTCTCCGAAAGGGAGTAGCCTAGTTACTCCTTAACCGTGTACCCCTCTATGTAGAGTAAACAGGAGGGCATTCTGTATTCCAAGAGAGGCTCAGGGTTCTGCCACAATGGTTAGCGCCACTGGAGAAAGAAGGGAATGCTCTGTTTTTTTGTTTTTATTTTTCAAAAAGAGCCCAGAAATCCCTGTCACAGTGGCAGTAAAAAGTGCCGTCTGTGAACTAAAGGGAGGAAGATCCATAAAAGGTCAGGTTAGGCTATGGTAATAAGAATGATAATTGCGTGCCGGTATGCCTTTAATTTGAGGGTTAAAAGCAAATTAAGCAGGATGCCCTTTCTGGAAGCCGTGTTTTAATCAATTCTGCTGCTCTGGTGGAAGAGTTGAAGCTAAAAAGAAAATGATGATAATGTTTCTTTCACTTGCCGTCTGAAACTAGGGTATTACGTGAGGTGACAGTAGTTTGATGTACAGGCTTTATGTGTGTTTTATTGTCTGCGGAACATGCAGTACCTTTATGTTGCTGGGTTCCAAGAAGCTGAGGTTCCCAGTGGTGACCTCAAACCAAAGAACTTTCAAGAAAATCCCTTGGCCTCTTTTCTTCCCTCTCAGTGTGATGGGCAGCAAGCTAGTTGGAGAAGGTGCCTGCGGTGCCGCTCCCGTGCTACCTCTGACCTTGCTGTGTGATCTTGGCAAAACACTGGCCCCTCTGAGCCAGTTTCTTTAGCTATAAAATGAAGTAACAGACTAAGATGGTATCTGGGCTCTTTTCCATACCAAGAATTACATAAAACGCAGTTTCTCCACTAGCCAATTTGTTGGGGGAGATGGTGGCGTTTTGGTGATTTTCTTGAGGTAGATGTAATCCCCTGGGCAGTTCATTCTGGACATATCATTAAAATGAGAAGGGCATTTCAGGCCTTGGTTTTAAATAGATCGCCCACTCTGCCTTTTGAAGGACACAATACAGAAGAGGTTCAGGGGTTTTGTCATCCACTTCGAAATTGTTTCATGTAGCTTTCTTGTTCATTGAGGCTGAGTTTGTTCAGAGGATTATTAAGAAGGCTTTGATCTTGGGACTTCCCTGGTGGCGCCGTGGTTAAGATTCCGCCTGCCAATGCAGGGGGCACGGCTTCGATCCCTGGTCTGGGAAGATCCCACATGCTGCGGAGCAACTAAGCCCATGCGCCACAACTACTGAAGCCCAAGTGTGTAGAGCCCATGCTCCGCAACAAGAGAAGCCCGCGCACCGCAACAAAGAGTACCCCCGTTCACCACAACTAGAGGAAGCCTGCGCGCAGCAACGAAGACCCAACGCAGCCATAAATAAATAAATTTATTAAAAAAAAAAAAAAAGAAGGCTTTGGTCTTAAAAGTTAAAGGAGGAAACCTTTGGAGATCATCTTCTACTTGAACTGCCTCCTGATTGGGCCAAGCCCAGTCTGAAGCCGTCGTGGGTTCAGGCTGGCTGACACGGAGGCTGGCTGCGTGGAGGGCCTGGGGGCACAGCTCACCTGTGGAAATAGACAGCAGCACTTGGAGTACGAGAGGGGACCTGAGCATCGGATGCCAAAAGGGCAGGACTGGGATAAACAGGGAGCACGGAGTCAAAGAGTGGTTGGGAGACAGACACCCTAATAGAAACCCCTGCAAAATCCGTGAACAGGCAGTTTGCAGAAGAAAACATCAGAATGGCCAATCAACTGTGAAAGATGTTTAACCTCCCTAGTAGGCAGAACAATGCACATTAAAGCCACAGTGAGATGCCATTTTATTAGCAAAAATGTAAAAGGTTGATGATGTCAAGAATTGACCCAGGGCTTCCCTGGTGGCGCAGTGGTTAAGAATCCGCCTGCCACTGCAGGGGACACGGGTTTGATCCCTGGTCCGGGAAGATCCCACATGCTGCAGAGCACCTAAGCCTGTGTGCCGCAACTACTGAGCCTGCGCTCTAGAGCCGGTGAGCCACAACTACTGAAGCCCACACGCCTAGCGCCCGTGCTTGGCAACAAGAGAAGCCACCGCAATGAGAAGCCGGCACACCACAACGAAGAGTAGCCCCCGCTCGCCGCAACTAGAGAAAGGCCACACCCAGCAACAAAGACCCAACTCCACCATAAATAAATAAATAAAATAAAATAAAATAAGAATTAAAAAAAAAAAAGTGATCCAGATGTGGGGAGATGGGTACTGTCCTACTGATCCCGTAGGAGTATAAACTGGTACATTGATATATTATGCTTGGAGGATCAAAATATAAAGTGTGTGTACTATTCCACACCTGTAAACATTCATACTACAGAAGTGTTGATTCAAGTATTGTAAGATGTATGCAAGGATGTTCATTATGGCATTGCTTGTAGAAATGGACAGAGAGAGAGGAACGGCCTACATCAGTAGTAGCAGAGCAGTTGAATGAGATGCAGTAGACCCCCACATTGCAGTCCTGGCAGCCAGTAAAAAGATGAAGAGGCTCTCCATTGGCCCAGGAAGATTGCTATTTTATCTCTGACAGAAGCAGAATTACAACCTGGGCCTGATTGGCTCCAGAACCCGGAGTCTTTGCCCTCCTCCACTCTGAGCTGTCAGCTTGGAGTGGGTGAATCGGACGATGGGAAATGGAGGTCTGACTAGGGACAGGAGAGAAAATGCAGAGGGAAGTGACTTGCCCAAGGCCACACTGCTCTACGCTTACCTGACAAACAGGATCCCAAAGGCTGCTCTAGAGTCTGGTGACTAACGAGATGGTTCACTCCTAGTGGGACAGAGAGACACACGTCACTTCTCTGAGAACTGCGGAGGACAACAGTGCTTCTCTTCTGGGGTGGTTTTGTTGGTTGGGTGACAAGATGACTGTGCTTCCCCTGGCGCCATGTCGGTGCGCAGTGAACGTGACCCTCTCAAGTTGACAGGTGCACCCGGCCGTGGGCTGTGGGGCAAGCTGGACAGGCAGTGGAGCTGAGGTTTCCTAGAACAGGAGGAGGAGGGCTGAGGGAACACAGCGCCCACTGAAACCAGCCCCCTGCGCCACGTTCCCTGTGAGTCAGCTTTGGGCTAATGGGCGGACGATGACGCTAATGAAAAAGCCATGTTCCTGGACAGAAGCACCCACCCAGCTCCCAGGCCTGCAGACAGCTTGAACCAGTTGTGTGGCTTTCATCTCCTGCGGAGAAGTCCAGCCTGCTAGTGAACGGGGGACGCCAGGTCTGGGCTCCAACTCAGTGTCAGGTCCAGTGCCGGGAATGGAGCTGGGATGCTGGGCCACCTCCCAGAGCGTCAGAATCGGGAGGAGCTTAGAGACCAATTTCCCTTTACCTTACAGATGGGGAAACTGAGGCCTGCAGAAGGGAAGAGCTCAGGGCAAAGTTAGGATGGAGCCTAGACTTCTGATGTCCCCGCCCTGGACTACCTGTGGGGTGGCAACTGGATGCTAAAGAGTTGTGCAGAGCCGGAGGTGTGGACGGCAGAGAGGAAGGGCTCGTAGGCAGGGGCAGCAATGTGAGCGAACACAGGAAGAGATGGGGAGGCCCATGGTGGCAACAGTAGGAACAGGAGCTAACGTCTACTGGGTGTCTGTCTACTCTGCCAGGCACTGTGCCCAATGCTTGACATCTGTTGGCCTATTTATTCCTCATTTGATGCCACAAAATAGGGATTCTTGTTATTGCTATTTACTTTATTTGTTTATTCCTATTTTCCTTTATTTCAGAAGAAACTGGAGCTCAGAAAGGCCACGATGTTGTCCCAGGTCACACAGCCCATCATTGGCAGAACTGGGATTTAAACGTAATTTTGTCTGACTCCAAAACTGTAGGTCTTCACACATGGTACCCAGATAAGGCCCACGGAAATGCTTGGCACTCAGTAGGCTTGAAGAATGTGAGTTGACCGTGTCCGGGATTCAGAGCCAAAGTCACATTTTCAAATGCCTACTAAGTACCGAGCACTTCCTGCAGTACTGTCTCGGTACAGTGTATTCGCTGCTACTGCAGCTCCTCCTACCATCGTTACTACCTCGTCTGATCTGTGTGCTAGTTCTGCTGGGTGAGCATCGGATCCCCAAGTTTTAGATGGGGAGCTGAGGCCCAGAGAAGTTAGGTGACTGGCCCCAAGAAACACAGCTGGCTGGTGACAGAGTGAGGCATAAGACTCCCAGAGATAAGAATAAAGGATGGCCCGGCCAGGTCTCAGGAGGTGGGGAGGGATGGGGCAGGACCAGGCACAGGGCAGCAGCCCCTTCCTGGCTTCCTGACAGCGCTATTGTTTGAAGCCGGTTCTTGGACATCCAGGAAATGGGCGACATCACTCCCAACAAAGGAGAGGAAGCTGCTTGAATGTTTCAGCTCCACCTCGTGCGCTGGCCCTGGGGCTGGAGGTGGGAGCCTGGCCAAGGCTGCCTGACCCCTCAGCTCAGCCAGGACGCCCAGCCCCCACCATCGTGTCGGGCAGGCTCCCTCCGCTCTCTGCTAATCCAAATCCAAACCCTTCAAGCCCCGACCAGCAGACCCGCCTGCCTTAGGCGGCATCCCCAGAGCTCCACCAATGCCCCTGAGTCCTGCTGGACGGGACATCTTCCACCACACCCCCTGCGGGATAGGAGTCTGTGCCTTTAATTCTGGGTCCAGGCCTGGCTCTGCCTCACAGGGCCTCAGTTTCCCCGTCGTATGGAGGCAGAACTGGTCAGGTAGGGTGTGGTTCACCTCAAAGGGCTCTTTCATCCCTGATGCTCTGGAATTCTGAGTCTAAGCATCTTTCCTGCCTGGATGAGGAGGAAGGGGTGCTGTGGGCAGCACCAGGGGCCCCAGAAAGAGGAGGAAGAGGAGTTCTAGGGAGCAGAGCTGTCACTGAGAGAGGGACGAGGCAGTCGAGAGGATGGGCTTTCTACTGGGCTCTGGAATCAGATGGGCCTGGGTTCAAATGCCAGTTCTGCTACTTCCTGGCTGTGTGACCTTGAGTAAGTCTCTCCACCTCTCTGAGCCTCTGTCGCCTCACCCGTGAAATGCACGCAGTAAGACCTACTTTGCAGAGTGGTTGTGGGAATAAAACGGGGTCATGGGCGTAAAAGGGGCATGGGGCAAGCGCGTGGTGCCTTTTCCCTCACTTCAGTGACTTCTCTGGCAGGAATGGGAGTGAAATGGAGCAACAGACACTGCAGCCTCCTAATTAAGAAACTCGAGGCCCTGGTGGAGCTCGGAGGACAAAGACGCTGTTCTGTTGCCTGACTTTCCTGGAGTGTGTGTGAAGCCAGGCCCCTCGGTTGGTCAGGGAGGTCTGTGCCTGGCATTTGGCAAACTCACTGGTCAGTGTTGCCCAGGGTTGCAAGGTCCCTTGAGCTCGTCTTGCTATAGAATGGAAACCACAGGCTGTATGAGTGGGACGTGCCCTTGGGGTCATCTAGTTCATCTTACAATCTAGAGCACCTGTTAAATGAGGCCCAGAGATGACAAGAGACTCCCTCTCTTCTGAGGTCACAGGGCCAGTCAGCACTGGAACCCAGGCCTCCTGCCTCAGGGTTCTGTCCACTGAGCAGGGTTCTGGGATCAGAGAGGCCTCGCTTTACTCCCTGGCACCAGCCCAGGAGATGAGAGCCGGGCTCTTGTCAGGAAGTAGAGGTAAGGCAGGGTCACCTGTTTGTGCTGGCAGAGAAAGGATGGTCCCGGGCCCCATCCCTCCCAGAGAGCCTTTCTGCTGGGAATCCCCAGCATTCCTGACCTGCCCCATCCAGCTGAGCCTGGTGACTTTGACCCTCCGCTCCACCACTCTGACCTCAGGCTCCTCTTCTGTGAAACAGACATTAAAAACCCTCCTCAGGGGCTGCTGTGAACCAACAGATAGGAAGTACCTTGAAAGGCGAGGGGTTGTTTTAGACCTTTAATTTTGATAACAGCATTAGTTGAGCACCTAACATGTGCCATATTATTGCCCCAAACCCCACAGAGACCCTGTAAGGGAGGCATCTCACGGATGAAGAGACAGAGGTGTAGAGAAAGGAAGGATCACATAAGGGACCAGTGGCTTATTTGAGACCAGAATTCCAGTCCCTGCTTCCAGTTCAGGGGAGCTCTTTCTCAAATACTCTCTGTCCCGTCCTGGCAGCCCTGCCACCCTGGGGGTGGGGGAGGGGAGGACAGGAGAAGAGAGGAAGGCGGGTTAGGAGCCCCCTCCCCAGCCTCCCATCGTAGGGAACAAATCTCCAGGAAGCCCAGCGGGTGGCCAGGTCCCAGCACTGATTGCCGAAGATGGCACGAGGGCCGTCGGTTGCCATGGCGACTTCCTGAATTGCAGGGCTTGTTCCCGCTGAGGCTTTGGGAAGTCGAGACATACCTGGGAAGCCCCTGACCCCGCTGGGCCTCTCTGAGGGGGAGGACACATGGGCATGTGGCATGTCTGCTCACATAGAATCCACACATGCACGTGAGCCATGGCAGCAGCAGGCGTGTAGCCGTAGCACACGCACGGGCCTAGGATGCCGAGACCCACGTGTGGCCGACTGCAAACCTTCCTGGCAGTGAGTGGAGCCTCTAGTGATGAGAACGAGCAGAGGAACAGAGAAATCTGGGAAGGATCTCTTGGCAGAGGGAACGACAGGGAGGCTCTAGAGAGCACGCCAGTGAGCGGCTGGAGGAGGGTGAGGTTGGCAGGGCCAGGTCACGTGGGGCTTTGCATGCCTGCTAGGGAGCTTGGACCTTCACCTGGAGGTACTGGGGAGCCAGAGAGGGCTCGGCAGCCAGAAAGTAGCACGGTTGGGCCTGAGATCCCTCCAGCAGCCCATGGAGGATGAGTCAAGGGGCAAGAATAAAGCCAGGGAGAGCAATGTGGAGGCTGATCCTCCTTACGTGACTCTATTTTTAATTAGCACTTATACGTTCTAACACATACCATTTACTTATTTACAATGTCTGTTCTTCACTGTCCGTCTTCCCACTAGGGTGTCAGCTCCCAAGAGCAGAGGGGTTTATCCGCTTTGTTCACTGATGTATATCGAGCACCAAGAAAAGCGCCTGGTACATAGATGCTCAGTAAACACTGGCTGAATGAATGAATGAATGAATGGGGATCTGGACAGGAGGAGTGGCAGAGGGATGGAGAGAAGTATAAGAACTCAGAGAGATGTAGAAGCTAAAAGGGTTGGCTGGGTTAAGGTTGAGTTGGTCAGTTGGTAGCCGTATACCTGAGGCCCCTTCTGAGTTGGTGGGTGTGGCCCATGCAAGTGCTGTTCTAGCTCAGGAATGAGACCGTGGCATGATTCCACATGGGATGCAGGATGCTGGGGCCACAAAAAACGGGAGCACCAGATGGGGAAACTGAGGTAGATCCCACATGCTATGCACTGGCCCGAGAGCCCTGGGAGACTTAGGGTCACAGTAACTGAACGTCTGGGGTCTGCCCCTGACTTCTCTGGGGCTGGGACCTGCAGCCTCTTCCAGACCACTGCTTCGCAACAGAAATACAACACAGGCCACACGTGTGGGCCACGTATGTCACTTTAAATGTTCTAATAACACGTTCCCAAAGGAAAAGGTGAAGTTGTTTCAATATTTCCACAATATTATCATTTCAACAAGTTTTCAATATAAAAAATATTCATGAGATATTTGA
Organism: Aethalodelphis obliquidens; assembly: GCF_003676395.1. Taxonomy (NCBI): domain Eukaryota; kingdom Metazoa; phylum Chordata; class Mammalia; order Artiodactyla; family Delphinidae; genus Aethalodelphis; species Aethalodelphis obliquidens. The sequence goes on from NW_020837951.1 coordinate 12,472,665, forward strand.
TGTTCTTTTCTGGTATAAAGTCTTTGAAAACCGGTGTGTGTTCCGCACTGACAGCGCACCGCAGTTTGGACTAGCCACTTGTCAAGAGCTCAGTAGCCATACGTGGCCAGTGGCTACTGCCTTGGACAGCACAGCTCTGGGTCCTGGAGCCCACCCACTGGAAGTGAGGTTCTGGGTGGGGCTGGGTCTGTAGAGGCACCTCAGGGGACACCAGCTGCTTGGGGCTGGGGCGGGGAGGAGGGAACCACAGAGGTCAATGCCCAGCCTTTTTCTTTTTTCTTTTTTTTTTTTTTGCGGTACGCGGGCCTCTCACTGTTGTGGCCTCTCCCGTTGCGGAGCACAGGCTCCGGACGCACAGGCTCAGCGGCCATGGCTCACGGGCCCAGCCGCTCCGCGGCATGTGGGATCTTCCCGGACCGGGGCACGAACCCGTGTCCCCTGCATCGGCAGGCGGACTCTCAACCACTGCGCCACCAGGGAAGCCCTTCCCAGCCTTTTTCTGTTGCTTTCTTTGGGTTCAGCCCTTCTCACTCACCGGCTCACGTGACAGAATTTTATTGAGCACTTACTATATGTGAGGTGCTGGGCTAGGTGCCAGGGCTAGAATGAGTGAGGCGGGCATGGAGTAGTAAGCAAGGAACCCTCTGAGCCCTCTCCCCTGGGCCCGTGTTGCATGGGTCACCTGGATGCAAGTCATAGATGCAAGTCAAGACCCAGGGGGGAGGAGGTGGAGGTATAGGTGGTGTCTACAGAGGGACTTCCCCAAGGAAATCCAGGCCTCTGGGCTCTACACCTCCCTGGAGATGTGCTTCCTCTCCCTCCTCCTTGATCCCTCTCCCCCAACCACCTGAGCTCTGATGCCCTGGACCTCGGAACCAGTATTTCCTGATGAACCTGCATTCAGGCCGTCTTCTTTCTGGGTCATACTTTGTCCAGCAACCTGGCCAAAGTGATAGTGACTGGTGACCACTGCTGACCTGCTGGCTCCAGAGGCTGGGCTGGGGCCAGCCTGGATGTCCCCAGCCTGAAGGTCCATCTCGTACCCAGGCAGCAGCAGGGATGGACAAGCATTGCTCTTAGTGGGTTCAAGGCTGGACTCCTCCTTTACCAGCTGGTGACCTTGGGGAAGAGACTTTGACCCTCAAGTGTCTTTGGGTTCTGCCTCCATACACGAACAGAGTAGCCTGTCCTCCAGGATGAGACCACACAATGGCCCTGAAAACACATGGTCCCAAATAATGGTCACCAGGGCTTTGAAAGGGACGGTTTTTCAAGAAAGACCAACGCGTTTGAGTTTCGCTTAGACACCCTGACTGGGTTGCCTCCAGCAGCTGGGGGCCTGGCAGGGATTCCACAAGTGAAAGCTCTGAAATGAGTCCGGCATGGGGACTCCGGGGATGAATCTGGTCCAAGGGGTCTTCTCCTCTGCGCGCTCCTTCACCCTGTCGTTTACTGAGCACCAAGTGCCAGGTGGATGCCGAGGAGGTTAAATAACTCTTCTTTAGAGATGAGGAAACCGAGGCACAGGAAGGCTTGGCGCGTTGCCCGAGGTCTCCCAGCCAGGAAGCCGCAGGGCTGGACTTTAAACCTTGGCCTCCTCATTCAAAGCCACTGCCTCTGGCCACTGCCCAGCACACCGAGGTGCCCATTGGCCGTCCCCGGGAGCCGCTCACGGCAGCTGCCTCACGGAGAGCCCAGGTCCCCGCGGACTGGGGTCAGCCCTGCAGCAAGACACACAGGAGCAGGGAGGCTGCAGGGAGGGTGCGGCCGGATCCGCAGGTTGAAGACTGTTCCTCCGGGCTTCCTGACTTCGTGCCTTCCCCGCTGCCCCTTCCCCGGCCGCCTCCCTTCCTGGCCTGGCGCGGGGGTGACCAGTGGGTGGGGTGGTATCCGGGTGCCGGGTCTAGAGCTGTGAAGAGGGTGTCTACTCAGACTGATGGCCTGTCAGTTGGCTGCCGGCACATCCTCAGATTCTTTGTGTGCAGAAGAGGAGGGGGTGGGGGTGGAGTGGCGAGTGGCGGGTGGGACATCTCTGCGGCCTGCTGTCTCTTTTCCATTTCCTGTCCCGGGTCTCTGTTTCTCCATCAATGCAATGCGTCTGTCCAGCTCCGACATGCCGTTACCTATGTAAAGCTGAGCTGATTAGCGCTTTGGACCTGAAATTCTGGAGGCCTTGGGGTTCTCCCGGTGGAGGGAGCAGCAGAGGCTGAGTCTCAGAACTGCCTGAGGGAGGCATTGGGGGCTGAGCAGGTGAACCCCCAGTTCCACAGGGGCTTCCAGGAAGGCAGAAGCTGCCTTCTCCCCAGTCTGGGCACCCTGGCCCACTGTGCAGGGGAAGTGGAGCTGATGGAGGGGTGGCCAGGGAGGAGGGGACAGACAGAAGTTGTCATCTGTCCTGAAAGAAAGAGACCCCACCCTGTGCTTGGGCCACCCCCACACACTATCCTGCCAGGTCACCCGGCCCCAAAGGGCCCATCCACAGACAGACACACACACACACAAGTGTCACACAGCTCTACACACACAGCCTCCCCTCAGCCACACAGCCACACTCAGTCCCTGTCACTTAGCCATCGCTGGGCAGACACACTCAGCTCCACGGTCTCACAGGGAGCCAAGCAACCACGTACACGACCACAGCCCGTCGCACTCATGCCGGTGTATCTGCGGATGGACCTGTACACACACGCTCATACACACACACACAGACCCAACCGCACAGGCGCGAAGCCTGTACAGTCACACGCTGACTTGCAGAATCCCGCGTGCCCTGGGGCCCGCAAACCCAGGCGCGTGCAAGTTCATACAGGCACGCAGGCCCCGTTGTGGGTGAGCCCAGGGCGGTGGCCAGCTCTTTGGAGAAGCGCTTTGAATCCTCAGAGACACACTGTCACAGGAGCCCACTCTGGGTGGGGCCTGGGGCGATAAGGAGCCTTCTGTGGGCCCCTGATCCCCTCTTTAAAAAAAGGAGCTCAGCGGCCCCTCCCTCGGCACTCCCCAGCACCTCCAGCCTCAGCATCCAAAGCACTAGGCATCCTTTCTCTCAACTGACGCCCCATCTTGTTGTGCGGGGTACAGTTAGCGCCTCCCCAGGGGAGCAAGCAGAGGCTGGGAGGACAGGATTCGAACCCGGGGCGATGGGCTCCCCAAACCCATGCTCTCCCTCGCCGCCCACTCCCCAATCTGCCGGGCCGGGGACTCCGCAGTGGGCTCCGTGCCCTCCAACTCCAGCACCCTAGGGCCTCCGGGCACAAAGCCACGTGGTGCCGCTCGAGGGGGCGCGCGTGGGAGTGCGTGCGGGGGCCCGCGCCTCCGGCCAAGATGTTCCCTCTCCGCGTGATTGACAGGCTCGAGTGCCGAGAAACAAAATTGTTTATGCGCTAATGAATAAGGCCCTGATTGCAAGATCCTGTTTGGAAAATTATAGTGCGGCGGCGGCGGCGGCGGCGGCCACGGCGGCCCAATTACAGCCCGCGCTGCATATTCATTTCGTGTCTCCTTTGCATCGAGATGAACGGGCGGCCCCGCGCCCTGCAAAGGCGGCGCCAAATTTAGTCCCAGGTTCCGCACTCCTCCGCGCCATTGTCTGCCCCGACCACCTGCCTCCTGCCGGCCTGATTGCCGGCCACGCGCGCCCGCCCCGGAGGCACGAGGAGGGAGGCCCAGAAAGTTCGCCCTGCCCCCTCCTCCTTGCACCCCTCTCTCTGTCCTCTCCCTGCCTTCCTCTGTCTCCCCGTCTCTCAGTCTCTCCTCTTCTCTCTTCCCATCGCTATTTCTCTCTCCCTGAGTCTCTGCCTCTCTTCTCTCTTCCTTCACCGTGCGCCCGACACACTTTCTTGGACTCTGTCTAAGCCTCTAACTCCGTGTGCGCGAATCCCATGGACTTTTTTCAGCCCTGTCACTCTTCCCCCTTCAGCTGCAGAAATGCCCAGGGTTCCTGGGTCCTTGGGAACAATGGGGGCAGTTAGGGGGACCTGTCTGCTCTGTGGAGGCCCTGGAGGTATGAAGTGGAGCCCACTCGGCCTTGGCTTTGAGGATGGGCTGGCTTGGTCAGTCTCCAAAACCGGCCTGCTTGGGAGGAAGGTTCGTCTCTGTGCTGCGTGCTTCCCCCAGAGTATCACCTGCACACGATCTGCAGTCCAGGCACCTAGCCCAGCCAGGCTCTGCTGTCACACCTCAGTGCCTTTGCACATGCTGTTCTCTTGCTGACACACTGTCTTGTCCTCCAAGACCCATCCCAAGTATGGTCCTAAGAAGTCTTCCTTCTCCCCGCCACCCTAGGCAACGGGACAGCTTCCTCCCCTGGGTACCCTCGTTTCCAGGCATGTCCCTCTGTTATGGCAGTGGGCAGGGGTACTCATATGTCATTCTCCAGGTGCCTGACTTGTGAGTCCTGGGGACCGGGGCTGAGTCTTCCTGGTACCCTAGTGCCCAGTTCAGGGCCGACCAAACTAACATACCTCCTCTGTAATATGGACATATAGTCACTCATCCTTGTAGGGTGTTAGTGGGCAGGAGTGGATGTGAGGCTAGGAGGGAGGGCCTGGGGAGCTCTGGGCCCATATGGGCCCCACAGGCCAGGATCCGCTGTGTCTCAAAGCCCTGGGCCTCAAGCCAGCAACAGGCACGTTTACCCTTCTCACTGACTAGGGTCATTGCCCTTGTTGACAAGTGCCTGAGGCCCAGGTGTGGCCAGTGAGTCTCATGATGATGGTGATGGTGGCGGGGGCTTTTCAGAGGGTGAGGACTGCACAGGGTGAGGCTGTGCTCCTTGCTGTCCTTTCCTGGGCCCCCTGGAGTGACAAACACGCTCTTTTCTGGGGTGGGAATTGGGGGACCCAGATGTGAGCAAAAATGGACAACCGCATACAAACTGGCCTGGACAAACAACCCCCTCAGAGACACACAAAGTAACACACTCACTCACACACACACACACACACACACCCCACACGCGCACACACACTCCCTGAAAAACCCACACCATCTGACACACGGAGATAGGCTAGTCCCAGGGGCCGTGTATGGGGTAGCACCGCCCTCTGGTGGCCATTCTGATAATCTCTCTGTCAGGCCCAGATCGGCTTCCTAGAGCCACAGCTGAGCCATAATCGGGGGCACCCAGACCCAAGGTACTGGGACTCCCAGGGAGGAAAAAGCACTTAAGTGTCCCTGAGGATGAGGGTTTTTTTCAGGTCTGGTTCCCCACCCCTATCCAGGAGCAGAACTTGCTAACATAGGGCCTGTCCAGTGATGGCAAGAGGGAGGGAGTTCCCCATTGTGGGAGGTATACAAGCTGAGCTGGAGCCACCTGCAGATTGGTGGCCTTATGGTGGCCCTAGTGGCAGAGTGGACAACTTTGGAAGTCATCACCAGCTTGGGATGACATGTCCAGCCTTTTCCCACCCTCACCCAGTCTGAACACCCTCCCATTCAGTTATTCAGTAGCCATTAAACTTTGAGAACTTCTCAGCACCCGGAGCAGCAATGTGAGATCACGGGTGGTGGGACATGAAGTCACAGGGGGTGGCAAGGCCACCTCTTGGGGACCTTCAAGGCCAGTCTTAGGAGCATGGACTTTATTTGGGGGGTATCAGGGATCTGGGGACAGGCTCAGACAAGGAAGCGACACGATCAGATGGGCATGTGAGAGCCAGCTAACGAGAGAGCCAGCTGGGAGGTGGGAGAGCCAGCTGGGAGATGCAGCCGTGGCCTGGGCCAGGGCAGGGGCGGCAGTGGGGTGGTGAGAAGGATGCGATTCCAGAGCTGTTAAGGAGACTGAATCAATGGGTTTTGGTGAGGGATTGGCCATGGTGGGAGAGAGCTGGAGGAGGTGAGCGTGATGGTGGAGTCACCTTGGTGGTTATCAGTGCTGGGCGGTGGGTTAGGGGAGAGGTGATGAGAACGATTGGGATCTGGGGAGCCCGAGACCCCAGGTGACATTTGGGGAAGGTATCCAGGAGGCAGTTGGAATCAGGTCTGGTGACATCCTAGGAATTGGAAGGTTATTGACAGCTGGTTTAAAGTAACAAATAGATGAGGTCACCCAGACGGGGCCTTCACCCTACCTCCGTTCGTTAGTCAAAAAGAAGGATGGTAAGTTGTACAACGTAACACTTACATGTATTATAAAATTGTCATCATCACCAGATGGATGGGTTCATAGAAACACATTTTCCTCCTGGTCTTCCTTTTATGGCGCTGCTGGTCTGACGGCACCCTGAGGCCATCTGCCTACCTGCCTGCCTGCTAAGTGATCCAGCTCCAAGTCCAGGCAAGAGCTGGGAGGTCGGAGGCTCAGGGAACATCAGGGACAGAGGGGAGCAAGAGGCCCACAAGATCTGAGAGGGAACAGTCTGGGAGGTGGGGGAAAAAGCAGGAGAGTCTCTCTTCATCAGGGCTAAGGAGAGAGAATTCAAGAGAGTGTGATCAGAGAAGGCAAGGGGGTGAGGACTGAGGACGTGCCCCGGACATGGCAGCAGGGCCGTCACGTGGGCACAGGTGCAAACGCTCACTCAGCAACAAAGAGCTGGTCGCCCCTCCAGGGGTCCCTGCCCAAGGGAGCCAGCCTGGGATGGGGAAACTCGAGGGCCCTTTCACCTTGAAGCTCCTCCACACTGAGAAGTAGGGCGTGGATGGTACCCCAGGGCAGGGGTTGAGGGGAGCTGGCCTGGGAGGGAGAAAAGTAGACCAATACATCTATGGACCCATTGCAGGGGGTAGCTGAGTGGCTGAACGCCTGGCGGCAGTCCCTCCTCTGACCACGAGGGGGCAGCATGAGAACAGGTCACGCCTTGGCCCAGCATTCTGCGTCTAAGGACAGCATTTCCAGATCCTGTGGGGTGATCTTGGGCTCCCTGGGTCTCAGTTTCTTTCCCTGCAAAGTGGGGCGGTTGGGCATTACCAGAATGTGAGCGGGACACAGAGTGCTGGCCTGACCGAGCCACGAGAGTGTGTGCAAGGTCGGCATAGCAAAGACCCACGAGCGTGGGCCTCCCTGCAGGCCACTGTCTTGGTGCCTAGCTGAGCCTCAAGGAACTGCATCTCAGGGGCCGCGGCCAGTCAGGCCTGAGCCAGCGGGATGGCACGCACCCTCCCAGCTCATGTGCCCACTAGCCACTCTCACCCAAACCTCAGCCTTCTGCATCTGCTGCTGCTGGAACCAGACCTGCGGGGCTGGGGCCACGGCGGGAGCCCCAAAGAGAGGAGAGAGGCAGGTGCTGGGGTAGGCTCAGGTAGGAGGGGTGTGAGCTAGAGACTATTCAGACCAGAAGTACCTCCTTATCCCTATTCTGATACATCACCCGCCCGTGCGCAGCCTCCCACCTGTCCCTGCACACCTGCGGGGGCAGCCTTGAGTACCTCGAGGGAGCTGAAGCCAACAGTTTATCTGGGCCCTCCAGGATCTGGGGTCCCTGGAGTCTGGGGGCAACGCTGGCCTTGCTGGTGATGGTGGTGCTGGAGTTGTGTCTTTGGGCATCTGTTCCATCCATGGTGGGTCACTGCCTGGTCCTCCAGGCGCGGTGGGTGCCGGTCCTCACTGCTGTGCCGTGGGCTCCACACACACAGAACAGACCATGTGTACCGACGTGGGGGCAGGGAGGCATGAGCACAGCCCCTCAGGTGGAAGCAAGTGTAAATCGCTTGGCCACACGCGTGCGTGTGCAGACACGCACGCAGGCCTAGATCAGTGAACATGAAAGTGTGGACATTGGTAGGTCTGTAAAGGCCTGGGGGAGGGAGCTTCACCTTTTTCTTGGGCTGGAAGACATGGCAATGGAGGATGTCTTGGACGCCATCTTGGGTGATGTAGACAAATGCCTTCAGGTCCAGAGAGTCATGGCACACGTAGAAGACTCTGGACGAGGCAGAGGAGGTACAAAGCATGACCTACACCTGGCAGCCACCAGGCCTGGTGGGAGCTGGGCCTGAGCTGGTCAGGTACCCAGGGGCTGAGGCTGAGCTGGGGCCTCCAGACCTGTGGATGGGGTCATGCAGCGTTAGGGCCGAGCCCTCATCCCTCGGCAACTCTGGCCTCTGCAGAGAGATGGGGGATATGAGAAGGGCCAGGCCATGCCCTGGGGTAAGGTTGTGAGGTCCCAGGCTCCCATGCAGGAAATGAACAGCCCCAGCCCCAGTGCAGTGAGGGCAGGAGGCATTAGGGGGTGCCTGAGTTCACCATGGAGTGGGGCCTCCTCGGGACACTAGGGCAGCTGTGACCTGCAGGGAAGCCATCCAGTCCTGCCCTAAACATAGTCCTTGACCAGAGCCAGCCCTGGCCTTGGCCTTGGCCCCCAGAGGTACAAGGAGTCCAGCCAGATCCTGGCCACAGAGAGTTCTAGGAGGGAAGAAACCCAGGCAAAAGACCAGAAGCTTCCCCAGTTCCAAGAAGGGGGCCAAGCTAGCTGTGGCCAGGGTGCTTGGAATGTCCCTTCTCTGGGAACCCACTTTGGGGTGGCGCTTTGCAGCCCATTTCTCATTTGATCCCATCAAACCTCGTACCAGGTGAGTACTGGCACTCCCATTTGGGAATTTTAAAAATTGAGATAGAATTCGCCTACCATAAAACTCACCGTTTTAAAGTACACAGTTCAGTGCTTTTTAGTGTATCCACAGAGTTGTGCAACCATCACTGTCTAGTTTCAGAACATTTTCATCACCCTGTGAGAAACCCTCTGTCCATAAGTCACTCCCCTTCCCCCAGCCCTTGGCAGTCACTCATCTAACTGTCTTCTGTGGATTTGCCTTTCCAGGACATTTCACTCCAAGGGCACCATATGACGTGTGGCCTTCTGTGTCTGGCTTCTTTCAGTTTTCAAGGTTCTGTGCTTCTGTTTATAAAAGAGGGAACTGTGGCCCAGACAGACAGAGTGACCACCCAAAGTCTCTTGGCAACCAGGAGTCAGGCCCCTGTACAGTGTTGCCCTTTTAAGGGCCTCAGCCTGGGGTTTGTGGTGCCAGGAGCTGTGGATAACGGAAGAGCCCATACCCCATCTAAAGGGCGGCATAACTCAGCTGTGACTGTTTCTGCTACCGTGTGTGAGGGAGAATATGGGGTCAGCATTGCCTGATACTAACATTAGCAAACAATGATAAAAACAGTAATAGCTAACATTTTGAATGCTTCTTTTGTGTCTATGGCTGTTCTTTTATTTATTTATTTTTCACTGCGTTGGGTCTTCGTTGCTGCGCGTGGGCTTTCTCTAGTTGCGGCGAGCGGGGGCTACTCTGTTGTGGTGCACGGGCTTCTCATTGCGGTGGCTTCTCTTTGCTGCGGAGCACGGGCTCTAGACGCACGGGCTTCAGTACGTGTGGCACGTGGGCTCAGTAGTTGTGGCTCAAAGGCTCTAGAGCGCAGGCTCAGTAGTTGTGACGCACGGGCTTAGTTGCTCTGCGGCATGTGGGATCTTCCTGGACCAGGGCTCGAACCCATGTCCCCTACATTGGTAGGCGGATTCTTAACCACTGCGCTGCCAGGGAAGTCCTGCTGTTCTTTTTTTTTTTTTGCCACACCACATGGCTTGTGGGATCTTAGTTCCCCCACCGGGGCTCTAACTTGGGCCCCAGCAGTGAAAGTGCCAAGTCTTAGGAACCAGGGAATTCCTAGGGTGGTTCTAAAGAAGTGATTTGTAAGCATTTTCTCATGTAGTCTTCATGACAATCCTGAGGCAAGCACTATTATTATCCCCATTATAAAGATGAAGAAACCACAGCACAGAGAGGTTAAGTAATTCAGCCAAGGACACACAGCAAGTTAGTGGCAGAGCTGAGATTGGATTCCACATAGTCTGACTTCACAGATCCTGCTCTTATCACCTGTACAGGTGAACTATCTCTTACAAATTTTCAGAGGAAAGCAGTAAATACAGATTTTAATGTGAAATCTCAACACTTTTAACGTTTCTAAATGTTGCTAACTAGTCACAGCTGTTTTTCAATACTGTACAGACTGGAAAGTTTGGTTTAACACAAAGGGAGGGGTGGACACACACCTTTGGCTACTTCCCCAACAGCAGTGCCACCCTGCCCACCTCCTTCCTCCCGACAGTTCTGGCCGAGGCAGGGAGAGCCTGTCACCGGGCATCCTGGGTCCAGCCAAGGGCCACGCTACGGCGGGCCACCCTGCACCTGGCAGCGTGACTCCAGGCCAGGCCCTGCCCCTCTCTGAGTCCCCATTTCCCCTCTGCAACCTGGAGAGAGAATGTTCTGTCTCACAGGATGAAGTGTGATAACCCGGCATAGAGTAGCGACTCAGTAACCGTTAGCTGCCTCATAATCAGCTGGAGATGCTGCAGGCCAGCGTTTGGGCTGGAGAGGCTCATCAGGGACAATGATAGCGTTAACTGAGCACTTAGACAATTCCAGACACAGTGCAAAGCACTTTCCACGCATTGCCTCATTCAACCTTAAATCGCCCTGCTGGTTACAAGCCTAGGGTGTTTTGTTTTATTGTTTTTTTTTTTAATCGGAGTATAATTGCTTTACAATGTTGTGTTAGTTTCTGCTGTACAATGAAGTGAATCAGCTGTACGTATACATATATCCCCTCCCTCAAGCCTAGGGTTTTAAGCCAAGCAGGCTTCCTTGAATCTGCCACTTTGTAGCTGTAGGACCTTGGGGCGTTACTCAACTTCTGAATGTCTTTATTTCCTTCCCTGTAAGATGCGGAGAATAACACCCACCCTTAAGGCTGCATTGAGGATTCAATTAATTAAAACCTAAAACACAGAGTAACTTGGAACATATTCAGCGAGCACTTACTGCAAGTTAGCTTTTCTCCTGATCACTATTAATTCCCATTTTTCCGATGGGGAAACTGAGGACAAAGAAAACTAAGGGACTTGTCTAGGGCAGTGGTTCTCAACCGGGGGTCCTTTTACCCTTGAGGGACATTTATCAATATTTGGAGACATTTGTGGTTGTCACGTCTCAGAGGGTGCTACAGGGATGCTGCTAAATGCCGTCCCCGCGACACAGAATTACCCGCCCCCCCCCCCGCCCCCCCGCGAAGGTCAAGAGCGCTGAGGTTGAGAAGCCTTAGCCTGACTAACTCCACTAAGAAGTGACACAATCAGGGTCTGAGCCCAAGCCGGCTGGGGAGGGGGTGGTGCAAGGTAGCCATGACTACCGCGCTCTGCTGCCCCTCAGGGTGTCCCATCTGTGAGTCCTGAGCAACAAGTTGGCTCCAAAAAAAGGAGGTCACGCAGCCCAGTGTCAGGAGCAGAGGCAGGACTGGGTCCCAGGTTTGAGGCCTCCCAGCCCCAGCCTTCCCCCGACAGCCCCTGCCCCTTGCACCAGGAAGCAAGGCTCACGTGATGCATGGGTGGACCCCACTCTCAGCAAACCCCAGCCACTCCAACCTGATCATTTGAAGGGCGATGCTTTGCACAACAAGAGTGGTATCTTGCCTGCAGACCCACCCGTACAAGGCCTCTGTAGGGCCTCTGGGGGTGGCTCTGAAGAGGCTGGGATTGCTGCTGGCCGAATAGCAGCCCTGGAGTCCCTGGCTGGGCAGCTGCCAGGGAGAAGATGACTTCACTCCTCAGGGAGTCTGGGCGAGATGCCCCAGGGAACTGGCACGAAACCTCCATCCTGGGCTGGCTGGCAGGGGGTGGAGGGCTGCAGACAGACCCCTGCAGGACCTGGTGGGCTCATCTGTCTGGCACTGAGCCTCTCTGTGCAGCCCCAGAAACGAGGAGCTCCCGGGAGACAGTCCAGAAAACAAGGCAGAGGGACTAGGGTCATGCAGAAGGATGGCCAGACTTTGTGGAGCACAGAGCCGAGGATGACCCATGTTTTGCTGAGGAGAGGCCACTGGAGCTGGGCTTTGAGGGACAAGAAGTGGCCCAGAAGCAGGAAAGCCAATTGGAAGAGAGAAAAGGCCAAGGCGAGAGTCAGGAGAGGGGAGAGCCGGTCTGGGGACTGTTGGGAGCCCTTCGGAGGACAGGCAGCTGGGGAGGCCAGAGCCGCAGAAGGCCCTCGGTTCCAGGGAGCAGGTGTGGGCTTATCTGAAGGGAGGCGGGGGACCCAGGGCAAGGGTGGGAAGAGGGGAACTGAGTTCAAGTTCATAGGACTTCATAACCCAACTGCACTACTAGGAGTTCACGGGGTATCAGGTACATGGTAGCCACGCAGGAAACGGTCTTATCCAGGAGGGCGTGGCCTCTGTTCTTCCCCAGGCCAGGCCTCCACAGCGGAGGGGTAGGGGTGGGTGTCCACCCTCTACCCAACACCAGAGACGCCACCAGGGCCAGGACTACGGGAGCGGAACATTTCGGAGAAAGTAGTGATTTTTCAATCCTTTAGCTCAGGCAGTCTCTGTTTTTGGTGGAACAGGTGACAAAAAATGAAAGAGGAAGAATGAGAGAGAAACAGTCTGAGGCAGAAAAACGACAGATACACACAGAGAGACACAGAGCAAGAGAGAGAGAAGTAGATAGGACCATTGCAAAACATGCAGAGACAGAGAGACGTACACATGGATGCAGAGGGATGTGGGAGGGGGCAGGGCATGGGGACGCAGCAAAAGAGGGGGCAGGGAGATGGAAACGGGGATGGAAAGGGAACCCCAGCAGAGTGAGGCAGAGGAGAATTGCCTGCTGTTGCATCACTACCCTAGCTGAGATGTGAACCGTGCCCAGGATGTGCAGGTCAAGACCGTGCCAGGGCCTTTGCCTATGAGTGTGTTGGGGGCGGGTGGAGGCTGCCCTCTCCTCTCTGTAGAGCTGAGCCAGCTCCTCCCTCTTTATACGTCTCTTCCCCATCAGGGCTCTCTGTGCTCCAGGATGGCCCCGCTGAGATTTGAAGATGGAGATAGCCATTGAGTTCCCCAAATCTCCTCCATCGTGCATTTACTGAGCACCTACTGTTTGCCGGCCACTGTGCCAGCATCGCCTCCCCAAGCCCTCTGAACCACTTTACCGGGAACCTGAGGCTCAGAGAGGTTAGGCTGCTGGCTCAAGGTCACACAGGAAGTATGCCCTGAGATAAAATTCAGATCTACCTGCGATGATCCAAGGATTTTTTTCCCACTGCCCCCTTCATCCTCCAACTCTGTGGTTTTAAAACGCCTGTGCCTCAGAATGTGCTTCAGTTTGTCTCAGTATTTTTAGAAATTTTCTTCCTCCCCCTTCTCCCAGGTTTGGTTGGAAAAGGAAGGGAGCATGGAGGGGGCAGAGGTGGGTTCAGAGGGGGTCTCCTCTGCCTCCCAAGTTTCATCTGGATCCTTCCGTAGAAGCCTGGCAGTTCCCCAGGCACCCCTCCCTCCCTCCCCGCAGTCCCCTGGCCTCTTAAGAAGCTGGAGGAACAATTGCTAATCAGCTCCCGAGAGAGCCTGGGGGATAAACGGAGGAGCGCCTGGATTGCTGGCAGCTGGCCGCCTCCCCGCACAGCAGCCCTGGCGCTGGCGCCTCGCTCCCCTTCTCAATTCCAGCTTTGCCTCCTTCTGACTGGTTTTCTCAGGTCTCTTCAGGGTTCTTCCTTGACATGATGAAGCCACAGGGATTGACAGATGTCCCCTGCCTGACATACCCCCTTCCTTCACTCACCTCCTCCCCGGTGAGGCCCTCATAATGCTCATTACGTTTTCATCTCTGAGCCTTTGCACACTCTCCTCCTTCTGCATGGACAGCCCTCCTCTGGCTGGCAAACTCCTACCCACCTTCTAAGATCCAGCTTACACGTCACCTCCTCTAGGAAGCCCTCCTGGGCCTTTCCCGCTCCTCCAAGACAAACTCCCTCCTCTGGGCTCCCATAGCAGCCCACACTGCAATATTCATGGCACAGTCCTTCTCTCCAGTGCCCAAGGCAGGACCTGGCCATGTGGGCAGTCGGTACGGCAGCGTGATGTGTGGGAAGAGCACTGGAAGTGGAGTCCAGTGGGTCTAGTCATGGCTCTGACTCGTAATGGGGCAAATACTAACTTGAGCTGTTTCTCTGACCTGACTTTTTTTTTTTTTTTTTTTTTTTGTTGCGGTACGTGGGCGTCTCGCTGTTGTGGCCTCTCCTGTTGCGGAGCACAGGCTCTGGACACGCAGGCTCAGTGGCCATGGCTCACGGGCCCAGCCGCTCCGCGGCATGTGGGATCTTCCCGGACCGGGGCACAAACCCGCGTCCCCTGCGTCGGCAGGCGGACTCTCAACCACTGCGCCACCAGGAAGCCCTGAGCTGCCTGTATACCTCCCAGTCCTCCTCCTCCAGGTCTCAGCTTCTCTGTTGCTTCCTTGTTCAGACTCCTCTGACCCCTCCCCTCATCTACCCTCCTCATCCCACTAGGAGTGACTCATCCGATGTCCCTGGGCTCCTCTAGGGCAGTGGCCCTGACTGCGTGGGCACCAGTGCGTCCCCATACCTGGTGCACGATGCATTCATGCATTCATCATGGAATGAATGAATGGATGGATGAGTGACTAGAACCTCAGGCTTCTCATCTGTAAACTGGGGATAGTAGTGATTCTGCCCTCCCATTGGCTAAAATCAAAGTTTGCTTTTCACCAGCTCTCAGTACTCACCTCTCCTGTGACTGTAAGTGTTGACTGAAGGGAACCCAGCTCCCCCGAGGTTGTTCTAACGGGATTCCTGCAGGCCCAACACCTGGAGGCTGCCTTGGAGGAGCAGCCTGAGTGCTGGTGGGGCGGGGCTGGGGATGCAGAGGGGCCAGAAGATTGGTAGAGTCAGGCTGGAGGTATAGGCCCAAGAGCCAGACAGGCAGCTCTCCCCTTCACAGCTCCAAACTCCAGACGGAGCCCCAAGTCTGCCGGTGGAGAAAGAGAAGGGTGGACGAGGGCCACGCGAGATCAGCAGAAAGGTTGGACTGTGGCCTGTACACGCTGGTAGAGCAGCTAGTGCCCCCCCCACCCAGGGCATCACAGTGCGGCCCCTCTGTCTCCCGCGTTCTCTCTCCCCCACTAGCCTGTGAGCTCCAGAGCACGGGGTGGGGGGTGGGGCCCGGAGAGTCTGCTCAGCTTGCGACCCCGGCTTCAAGCCCAGCATGCAGTAGGGAGTCAGCACAGCTTACTGAGTGAAAGAACGGAAACAGAAGCCGAGAATGACGGACACCTGGAAAGCTGAGTGCCGGTGATGGGCCAGCATCCTTGGGTGGGAAGGACGGGTCGGGTGGTGGAGTCTGAGCCCTGCTCCTATGTGGGCCCCGGGGTGGCCCCTGGCCCAGGGCTGCTGCCGCCAAGAGGAACTCCATCCTCCCTGCCAAATCTGACCTGGCCCTGACAATACGAGTAGCACATGAAGTGGGAGTCAGGAACCAAGAGTATCCCCGATGGTCGGTATAATACAAATATTAATATGCCACTAAGTCGCATTTGCAGGACGCTTTGTGTTTTATTGACATTTCCTCATTTGGTAAGAACTAGTCAAGGTAGGCATGGTTGTTCCCACTTAACAGATGAAGGAACTGAGGCTCTGGGGATAACAGCTGTGATGGTGTAGCCCAGGCCTGTGGTGGCACAGACTTGGCCCCAATCCGGGGGCCCCAATCCTCTTGCCAGGCCTGGGGCTTCCCTTCTCCCTGCTTCTGTGGCAGCTGTGGCCCGGGGCTCAGTCTGGGGTATTGGGTTTTTCTGGGTGGGGCTCTTTCTGCTGAGTTATTCTTGTGGACTCCAGCCAGAGGAGGGCTTGGGGCGGGCCAGGTGGCAGGAGTGGTGGCAGATGTGGCCAGTGGCATCAGACCAACTGAATTTGAACTCAGGCTCCGCTGCTAACTGCGTGAGCCCGGGCAGGTTGTGTAACCCAGGCCGGCTGCAGGCCCCCCATCTGTCTGCTGGGGATGAGAACGGTGTCTCTGACCTTTGCCCAGGCAGCTCCCTCCTCCAGGAACACCCTTCCCACCTTGCCCACCTGGGTGTGAGCTTAGATGCCAGTCCTGCAGGCAGCTTTTCCTGGCCGTCATTTCAGACTGACCCCTCCCTCCCTCCCCGGTGTCCTGGAAATCCGTACTTCCTGTCCTCAGCTCTGTGGGGTTTGCAGTGTACCAGGCACCGCGCTGGGCTCGGAGGGTGTGACACAGGGCCCTGTTCCCAGGAGCCTGCTCACACACCTCGGGGAGAGGCTGACATTAAAATGCAAGGTCAAGGGCTTCCCTGGTGATGCAGTTGGGAGTCCGCCTGCCAATGCAGGGGATAGGGGTTCGAGCCCTGTTCCGGGAGGATCTCACATGCCACCGAGCGGCTGGGCCCGTCCGCCACGGCTACTAAGCTGCGCTCTAGAGCCCGCGAGCCGCAGCTGCTGAGCCCGCGCGCTGCAACTGCTGGGGCCTGTGCGCCTAGAGCCCACGATCCGCGACAGGAGAGGCCACCGCGGTGAGAGGCCTGCGCACCTCGGCAAAGAGCGACCCCCGCGCGCAGCGGCGGAGACCCAGTGCAGCCAAAACTAAATAAATAAAACGCGTAAGTTTAAAAAAAGGGGGGAGGAAAAAACTGCAATGTCAAGTGTGACTAGGACGACGAGAGGGCCAGGGTGGGAGCCACTCTGGTGCTCAGGGGCGGCTGCCCCGAGGAGGGGGCTTCTGTGAAGAGGCCTGGAGACGAGTGGATTTGGCCTGAGGAGGAAACTAGGTGTGTCAAGCCCTTGAGGTGAGAGAAAGAGCTCGGCACGTGGGAGGGGCTGCGGCCTTCACGGGAGCTGGAGCAGAGTGAGGACGACGAGGCCGGGGGGTGGGGCCAGATGGCCCAGGGCGCGTGGCCACCCTGAGGTGCTCCTGCGGACGCGGGGGTGACCACGTGAGCTCTGGGTCCTCAACAGTCCTTGCTCAGAAGCCACTTGAGGACTGGAAGCAGGCGGCAGCCCCAGGGCAGGGGCAGCTGGGCGTGGACGTGGGTCTGGGGTGCAGCCTTGCCAGCCACCGAGGCCACCACCATCCAGGTCTGATGGGTCCTGGATGAGACCCCCAGCCCTGGCCATCGAGGGCCTCAGCTCAGAGGAAGCCCAGTTCACACCCTGATCTTGGGAGGGAGGGGCAGTGTCGGCCAGGGTCCTTCTGAAAGTGAGCCTGAAGCCCGGGATAGCAGGTGGGGCAGAGCTGGCGTCGGCAGAGCAGGCTGCAGGGAGATGGCGCTAGGCGGAGCCTGGAACGGCTGCCCCGGTCCTGCCCACTCTTTATTTTTGGAGGGTGAGGTGGGTAAGGTCCCTGCTGCCGTGTCACACGGGCCTGCACGGAGGTCCCAGCTGCTCCCGTGACTGGCTCTGAGACACTTGTCAAGTAAGTAGCTTAGCTTTCCTATTGGCAAAACGGGGATGGTCTCAGTGCCCACCTCCCAGGGCTCGAGGGAAGATTCAGTGACATAGAGCAAGTCAGTCACGTAGTTCGCGCAGCACCTGGCATGTGAGAGGTGCTCACAAACGTCACCTGTTGCTGCTCTCAGGAGCTCACGGCCTCTCCAGGGGAGGCTGCCCCGCCAGGAATAAGCCTGAGATCAGGGCAGAAGAGGAGATGAGGGTGCACCCTTCTGACTTAGTGGTTGCAGACAAAGAGGACGTGCAGGCAGGGTGGGCTTTCTGGAGGTGGCAGACTTGAAGCTCAGCCTTGAAGGACTGATGGGATTCCCACAGGCAGACACTGCTGGATGCATCCCACCTGAACTGTGATCTCTGGGGGCCGGTGGGGGCGAGAGGATTTGTCCGAGCCCCCAGCCAAGCCCTTCTCCCCTCTGCCCCTCCCAAGCCAACCCCTCCCCAATAGGAGGAAGAGAGAAGGCTTGCCAGGCACAGGGGGCCGCGTGGGGCGGTGCTTGGGGGGCACAGTGCGCCGTGTCCGTGGACATCAAGACGGGGGCTGGTGGTGCAGAGCTGACCCTGTCTGTAGGAGTCGGTGGGGAGGGGCTTCTCCCCCCTGCCCTCAGCCTTCCTCCAGCCCCGGCCTCCCCTCCCCTCCCTCCTGGCTCTTTCAGATTCTCCCTGGCCTGGAGCTGAAGAGGGCTCCAGCAAGTCTCTATTCTTGGGCCTTAACTCTGCTTCTGGGGTCTCACAATCTAATAAAAGTGAGTGAAAGCACATAGGTTACTCACTCAGTGAATGGTTACCTTGGTTCTGGCCTCTTGGTAAGAATGCTACCTGGATTATCTGGGTTAATCCTCAACAATTTTCTTAGTCCCATTTTACAGGCAGAAAACTGAGGCTAGAAGATGCGTCTGTCCCCCCGCCCCTCGGCATCCCTTTGGCGGCCGGCAGCCAGTGTTGAAGTCCCCCCACCTCCTCCAGACTCCTCAGCCACACCTGCCTTCCCCTCTCCTCCCATCCCGTCTCCCACGGGCTTTCCCAGCCCACCAGCGCACACCCCCGCGGCCCCTGGGGTCCCCTCTCTCACCCCCACCACCAAAGGGCTCCACTGGGGGAAGAAACACAGACCAGGAAAAGTTGAAGGCAGGGACAATACTTGGCAACCCCGACGTGCAGGCCTAACGTTGTCGTGACGTAAGTGGAGATTTAGTCTGGGAGACTTCTCGGCTGGCCCTCGTGACAACCCACACTTAACCCGTCCCAAACCGACTCACTGTCGTCCCCCAAGCCCGATTCCGTTTCTGGCCCATCTTAGTGAATGACGCCTCCATCCCTGAGTCGGGCAGCCTGGGGACAGCCTGGGAATCACCCCAATTTGCTTTCTCACTAGCCTCCCCAGTTTCCTTACAGACATCTCTAGGTCCGCCCCCTTCTCTCTGTCCCCACGGTTCCAAACTATGCCAACACTCGGAACAGTGCCTGGTATGTAGTAGGTGTTCAGTGAAAATTCCCTGAATGAGTGAACAGGTTGGGGTCTTGCCAGCTGCCCGCAGACTCTCTCCCTCGAATCCATTCTCCACTCAGCAGCCAAAGTGACGCGTGGGCCACGTCAGCCCAACCCCATCCTGCTCTGGTTCCAAACCCTCAGTGTCCTCCACCCGCCACTGAGTGCAGGATGGTGTTCACTCCCGCCTCCTGGCTCACAAGACCCTGAACAGCTGGCCACGTCCACCTCCCCAGTGCCCTCTCCCCACACTGTGCTGTATATGGAGATGTTCCAGCCGTCACATGGTGTGCGTAGGCAGCTGACAGCGCCAGGCTGTTCCATGCTTTTATCCTTGCACATGCCGAGCCCTCTGGCCGGAAGTTGTCCCAGACTCCACCCTATCTGCCTGGTGAACTACCTGCTTCAGAAGCCGGACCCAGCAATCCCACTACTGGACACATACCCTGAGAAAACCATAATTCAAACAGAGTCATGCACCACAATGTTCATTGCAGCTCTATTGACAATAGCCAGGACATGGAGGCAACCTAAGTGTCCATCGACAGATGAATGGATAAAGAAGATGTGGCACATATATACAATGGAATATTACCCAGCCATAAAAAGAAACGAAATTGAGTTATTTGTAGTGAGGTGGATGGACCTAGAGTCTGTCATACAGAGTGAAGTAAGTCAGAAAGAGAAAAACAAATACCGTATGCTAACACATATATATGGAATCTAAAAAAAAAAAAAATGGTCATGAAGAACCTAGGGGAAAGATGGGAATAAAAACACAGACCTACTAGAGAATGGACTTGAGGACACGGGGAAGGGGACGGGTAAGCTGGGACAAAGTGAGAGAGTGGTAGTGTATATATGGACATATATACACTACCAAATGTAAAATAGATAGCTAGTGGGAAGCAGTCGCATAGTACAGGGAGATCAGCTCGGTGCTTTGTGACCAGCTAGAGGGGTGGGAGGGAGGGAGATACAAGAGGGAAGAGATATGGGGATACATGTATATGTAAAACTGATCCACTTTGTTATAAAGCAGAAACTAACACACGCTTGTAAAGCAATTACACTACAATAAAAATGTTAAATAAATAAAGTTCATCCTGGCGAAAAGGCTCAACGTGACCACCTTGCATGCCTCCCTTGTACAGCGCTTCAAACTCTGCTGTTACATGTGGATGCGCCTGGCCCCTCAACGCACGGGCTGCATCCCCAGGACCTTGTTTTCTTCATCTGTGTGTGGAAGGAAGGAGTGAAGGAAGTTTCTCAGTGTCAGTGAAACCTGAGGCACAAAGGCAGCCAAGTCCAGGTACCTGAGCAGGCATCCTGTACATTGACCTTGACTACGAGAAGGTCACTCTTCCAGCTATTCGCTGATACATGATAAATGACCCTAAAGCAAAATTGCTTAAAATAATGGCAATTTATTGTTTTTCCTGGTCTGAGGGTTGACCGGGCTCTGCAAAGAAGTTCTTCTGCCCCGTGCAGTGTAGCTGAGGTCACTCAGTGGCTGCATTCAGCTGGGAGCGCAGCTGGCGCTGGGGCTTCTCATCCTTGGCGGCCTCTCCACGTGGCCTCTCATCTCTCTACAGGGCATCTTGACAGCATGGCTCTGGCTTCCATCGAGGACCACTCCAGGGTGACCAGTCCTAGTGTGTAAGACCCTCTTAGGGGTCACATCACCCTTTCTAACATTTCATTGGCCAGAGCAGGTCATATGTCCATTACTTGGGCTGCTTCACTGGGGTCATCCATGTAACTGTCCACCACGGTCATGCTTCCTTTTGTAGAAATGGCCCTGAGTACAACTGAGAACGCTCTCTACCTGTCAGTTCAAGGCAAGCTGAGTTAGTCGAAGACAGTCTGAAGTGGCTTCTGATCCTCTTGCTTTGAATCTAAGGCGTGGCCAGAGTTGGGGCCTGTCCCATTCACCTAGGCTTGGTTTGCAGGTGAGGCCATCAGGGAGACACCCAGGCCCAACCTCCGTGTAG
This sequence comes from Aethalodelphis obliquidens, assembly GCF_003676395.1. NCBI lineage: Eukaryota > Metazoa > Chordata > Mammalia > Artiodactyla > Delphinidae > Aethalodelphis > Aethalodelphis obliquidens. The sequence goes on from NW_020837951.1 coordinate 12,493,392, forward strand.
AGCATCTCCCTTACCCTTGGGAGCCTGGGTCTTTGAGAACAGCCCCCTCCCATGGGACACCTGTCACTAAAGCCAGTAGAAAATGGAATGATACTCTTTGTTTACTACCAGGATGGAGAAGAGAAGGGGGTTCCCCTCAATGGAGGGCTTTGCTGCTTGGAGAGGGCAGGTGAGAAGAATCTTCCCCCTGCTTCTCCACTCCCCATCTGCCCCTTCCTCATTTCACTTTCTCTTTCCCCATTTCTGATTCAGGGACTTAGGCTAAATGACCTTTAAGATCCCTTCCAGCATCCTTTGTTTATTCTTCCATCATCACCATCCTTTTGGCATCAGGTTATTCTTTATTTATTGAGTGCCTAGCATGTACCTGGGCACTTTATCTGCCCTCACTTGAAGTCCCTGGAGGCCACTGAGCTACCTGAGTTTCACACACTGTCCTTTAAAGTGTGGTTCTGGGACCTGGGGCTCATCATCCCGGTCCCTATCTGAGGTGGTTCTCATGAGACAGTTCACTAAACATTTCCAGCTGTCCTCCCTTATCACATGGGAGGGCCGCCTGTCTTCTCTGACTCTGATGTTATGCTTACTCTGGTCAATGTGTACGAGCAGAACTGTCATGCATCACTTTCAAGTGAAGTTTAAAAGCCAGTGTGTAAGTCACCATGTCCCCTTTCTTCCCACCCATCGTGGTCGTAGAAGCACATGGTAGAATGGAGCTTCTGATAGACTATGACCTTGAGTGACTACTATGTCCAGAGCCCCTGCCCTGGATATGTGGTGAGTGAGAAATAGACTTTTCTGTTAAGTCACTGAGATTTGGGGAAAGTTTGTTACTGCAGCATAACATAGCCTATGCTGACTGATACCTACACTCAGGTTCAACACAAGAGACCACAGGGCTGCTGCAATCACTTGTCTAGCTCTCATAACCAGCCTTTTTGGAAAACGGCAAAACATCTTTCAAGCTCTTTCAACATCCATTTGATAAATTCCATGGAAGTCAATATGGGTCTTGGTGGTTAATTGGTTATGGAGGGGTGGGGGAAATGGAGGAGCCAGGCTCCCAAAACAGAAGGAAATCCCCTCCCTTAATTCACCCCTAAACCAGCCAGGAGAAGGATTTCTTCTCACATTAGGCCATTTGGGAACATCAGGGATTTATTTTTCCCCTTCCTCTCTCCCACACTCCTTCCTTCCTCCCTCCCACCCTCCTTCCTTCTTCCCTCCCTCCATCACTCCCTTCCTTCTTCCCTTCCTTCCTTCCTTCCTTCCTTCCTTCCTTCCTTCCTTCTTTCCTTCCTTCCCTCCTTCCCTCCCTCCCTCCATTCTTTCTTATTTACTTCCTTTCTTTCTTTTCTTTCATCTTTTTTAAAACATTGCTTTCCAAAGTTGGGTTAAGATGGAATTCTTGGTAGTGTTTGGTTTTTTTTTTCCTAGTAGAACTCCAGTGATGCACTTCAACAGGCCCCACTTCCTGACTGGGGTGAGGCATTTTGACTGCATACAGATGATTGCTTTATAAAATATTTTAAAACCCTGACAGCTCTCCAAAAGAGAAGCCTGTTGTTAGAAGAGTGCAATGGCTTTCAATTTCTCTTGACCTTTAAGGAAAAATAATTTGAAATGTGGTGTTTATTTTCTACCTGCACCGAGCACTTGAAGAATGCAAGATGGCATCATGTTGTCAGTTACGTTATTTCCAGCTTAGAGCTTCACAAACCTGGCCGTTATTCTATTACCTGCAGATAGAATCTCCTCTTCTCCAGGGGGCTGACATGAGAGTCCAGCAAGGGAAGCAGGAAGTCCATTCTCTAGGTTTCACGCTGATGGCACAGATGCATGGTGCATGGAGCCAGGACCCCAAGACAGCATTTCCACACCATCTTCTTCACCAATTTATTAAAATGTCATACTTTTTATGAGCATCCTGGCCAACCTCCTCACTTGGCATGGGGCAAATGGAAGCCCAGAGGGCACAAGGCCAGGCCAGGGCCTCTCAGTGGGTTAGGACCTACCGGGAGGCGACAGGATGATAGAATGGTGGAATGCAAAGAACTCGGGCTTAGCGCTGGATGCGCTGAACTTTGGACTTCAGCTCTCTCACTTACTCACTATGTGACTGTTGTCTCAGCTTCAGTTCCCTCACCTCTAAAATGGGAACCGTAATGATCATCAACACTCATAGACCACTACGTTCAGGAACTCTATTTCAACTCAGTTTTTACAACTGCACTCTGAGATAGGTCCTATTTTCACCCCACTTTTTTTTTTTTTTTTTTTTTTTGCGGTACACGGACCTCTAGCTGTTGTGGCCTCTCCCGTTGCGGAGCACAGGCTCCAGACGCGCAGGCTCAGCGGCCATGGCTCACGGGCCCAGCCGCTCCGCGGCATGTGGGATCCTCCCGGACCGGGGCATGAACCCGTGTCCCCTGCATCGGCAGGCGGACTCTCAACACCTGCCCCACCAGGGAAGCCCCTATTTTCACCCCACTTTTCAGATGAGGAAACTAGAGGCCAGAGGAATTATAAGACGTGCCTGAGGTCACAAAGAAGAACACAAACTCCAACCCAGCCATGTGGGGAAGATTGTACTTTTCTCCCTGGAGAGTTGCTTGGGAGAATTAAAATGCTAGAATACGCAACAGGGCTTGACATACAGGTGTGTTCAGTGAAGAATGGCTATTATTGTCATTCAAAAAGATAACCACCTATTTGAGAAACAGTTGACCCAGAACTGCACATGAAGCCTTTTGCTCACTCATTAAGAATGATCACTCCAGGGACTCCAGTGCTCCCAGGAGCTCTATCACACCTTGTCTAAGGAGAGGAGATTTGGGATCTGAGCCTTAAGAATAAACAGCTCACTTAGCAGGCGGGGCCCGTGAGAGGATGCACCAGGCAGAGCGAGCAACATTGGCAAAAGCCTACGAGGTGCAAAAGTGTGTGTGGTTGAAGTAGAGCGGGGTGGGAGCTGCTGGGTGTTATTCAGATGCTTGTTGCCAGGGGACTTCCCCTGCCCCTCGTCCTCCTTCAGCCTCTTCAAAAACCGGACCTCACGCGCCACCTGGTGGCGTCCTCTGATGCTAACAGGGCAGAACCTACCAACGGGAGTAAAAGCTGCCCACACCCCTGTCCCCTGTCCCTTCCTGTCCCTTTCCCCGGAAATGGACTTGCTATAAAAGTGACAGAACAACAATCAAGAAACATTTTTAATTTAAAAATTACATTTTTCCAGTTATCAAAACAATGCATGGTCACTGTAGAAAATTGGGAAAATGCAGAAAAGTTTAAAGGAAAATAGTCTCTCTCAATTCCATCACCCAGAGTAACCACTATTAATATACTGGCATATTTGAACCCAGAGATTTTCTCTGCATGTAATTTTCATGTAATCCACATATGCTGAGAATTAGTGTGTACATATATTTAGGTATAAATACATATACATATATATGGACTCAGTTATGTTTAAACATACGTGGCTTATTTCTGTGAACAAAGGGCTTGGTGTGAGGGGTAGTGTGGGTGTTGGGAGCTGGGTGCTAGTGTCAGATCACCCTGAGTCTGAATCCTGTCTTTGCCTTTACAAACTGTGCGACTCCAGCAAGTGACTTCTCTTCTCTGAGCGGCGATTTCCTTCACCATCTGTAAAGTGTGGCGAATAACGGGATTTATCCCAGGGCCGCTGAGAAGCTTAAATGACACAACGTATGCAAAATGCTTAGTACAGTGCCTGGGACAGAGAGGTTTCTGACTGATATTAGGTTACCACGGAAAGCTTAGTCTGCCTTTCTGATCGTAGCAGAAACCTCTAGAAATGGGATGAATTTCCGGGTCCAAAGGTAGGAAGAGCCTCCAGGTCGATACAGTTTGCCAAAACCAAGAGGGAAAATTTCAACCAAGATCGCATGTCTCCAGCACCACAGCTGTTCTCATTTGTCTCTATCTTCTTCCAGGTCCTGTTTATGCAGAACAGTCTTTAAGCGTTGTGATTACGATGCTTGCACCAGTTCGCTAATGTTATATCACCAGGATACTGTTTATCCTAAGCGGCTAAAGCTGTCATTGACATTTGCTATAATTTGCATATGTATTTTCTTATTATTGAATATCTGAGTTTAATTTTTAATTCGTTCATTCATTCATTCATTCGCTTGCTCATTTATTCATTCGTTTGTTTGTTTATTCATCATTAGCAAATTCATTCATTTAAGAAATGGTTATTGAATGCCTACTGTCTACCAGGCACTGACTGGGTGTTGGGATATGGTCAACTAGAACAGGACACTCCTTACTTTTGGCACTTGGACTCTGGTGAGACAGACCGTTATAAGTAAACAAACAAGTAAAACTCTGACTATAAGCTGTGGTGAGTGTGTGAAGGAAAAGGAGAGACCTACTTCTTTATACATTTGTGTATTTTGGGAGGTGGTCCTGGTCCCTGATTCTCACCTGCTCTTTGCTCCGCAACAGCCGTAACTAAGCTCCCCTGTGAGGAGTCCCATGTGGGGTTGGATTTTCCACACGTTAGAATTTCCTGAGAAGTCAGAGGTCAGCACAGCATTCGAAGACCTGACAGGGAGCTCCAATGGGCCTCGCCTCCTGCTCACCCTTCCTCTAAGGCTTGTGTTTCCACCGGTCTAGTCTGCTAGAAAAGCCTATGATTATCCCCCCTTTTTTACAGGACTAATAAATTTTATTTTTTTCTTCCAGTTTTACTGAGATATAATTTACATAAGCCGTGTATAAGTTTAAGGTGTGTACAACGTAATGATCCGATTTACATACACCACAAAGTGTTGATCACAGTAAGTTTACTGAACGTCCATCACCCTATATAGGTACAAAATTAAAGAAATAGAAAAAAATTTTTTTCTTGTGATGAGAACTCAGGATTTACCCTCTTAACAACTTTCATATATAACATACAGCGGTGTTAATTATATGTGTCACGTTCAACGTTACATCCGTAGTACTTATTTATCTTATAACTGGAAGTTTGTTATCTTTTGACTGCCTTCATCCAATTTCCCCTCCGCCAAACCCTTTACCTTTCCCCTCGTCCCACCTCTGGTAACCACGAATCTGTCCTCTTTTTCTATGAATTTGTTTGTTTGTTTTTGAAATATAATTGAATTACAACACTATGTTAGTTCCTGGTACACAACTTAGTGGTTTGATATTTCTATACATTTCAAGCTGATCACCATAATTTATCCCCTTCTTAAATTTACTTGTACTGTACCTTTTCCTCACCTCCCTCTCAGTACAGGGCTTCCTTCAGCCCTGGGAGCCTTTGAACCAATCAGCAAAGGTGCTCCTTTCTGGTGGACAAAGCCTCAATGGGTGAGGCTAGGCAGGCAGAGTACAAGTTGGATTTCAGCCCCTTTCAGGCCCCATGGGTCAACTGCATGACTGTACACGCTGCCGTGCCCACAGCCTCTGGAATGACCACCCCACCTACTTTCTTTCTTTTTTTAAAAAAATAAATTTATTTATTTATTTTTGGCTGCGTCGGGTTTTTGTTGCTGCACGCAGGCTTTCTCTAGTTGTGGCGAGTGGGGGCTACTCTTCGTTGCGGTGCGCGGGCTTCTCATTGCGGTGGCTTCTCTTGTTGCGGAGCACTGGCTCTAGGCGCACGGGCTTCAGTAGCTGTGGAGCACAGGCTCCACAGTTGTGGCTCGCAGGCTCTAAAGAGCAGGCTCAGTAGCTGTGGCGCATGGGCTTAGTTGCTCCGCGGCATGTGGGATCTTCCCGGACCAGGGCTCAAACCCATGTCCCCTGCATTGGCAGGCAGATTCTTAACCACTGAGCCATCAGGGAAGTTCCCCCACCTACTTTCTATCTAGCTGATTCTTACTCCATCTTGAAGACTCAGTTTATATTCTATCTCTTATATGAAGTTTTATCTAGCTTTATAATTTACAGTAAATCCTCCATTCGTGGAACTCCTAATTTTTCTTCTTACTCTTTGCCTCATTTGACACTTAACTGCATACTGCCTTGTGATTCCTCTCGTTTTCCTCTCTTGTATCATTAGTTCATCTGCAGAGTGTGGCAAAGTTCACCACTGTGGGCTGTCACAGCTACTGTCCTCAGTGTGGGGTGCTCTATCCTCCCACCCCCATTCCCCAAAAGAACAAATATGGTTCCCTAAGGTGATAAGGGAAAGCCCTCTCCTTGGGTTGGCTTTAAAAATACATGGCAACCCAAAAGAATGGAGAGCGGGGACTCAAATAGGTATTTGTGTGCTCATGTTCATAGCAGCATCATTCGCAATAGCCAACAGGTGGAAACAACCCAAATGTCCATTGTCAGATGAACTGATACAATGTGGTCCATTCACACCATGGAACGCTATTCTGCCCTACAAAGGAATGAAATTCTGATAATGCTACAACATGGATGAACCATGAAGGCATTAGGCTGAGTGAATAAGCTAGACACAAAGGGACAAATATTGTATGATTCCACTTCTATGAGGTAATAATCCAATTCATATAGACAGAAAGGAGAACGGGTAGTTCACGGGCTGGGGGAGGGCGGACGGGAGTTAAGAGTTTAATGGGTACAGTTTCAGTTTGAGAAGATGGAAAAGTTCAGGAGACGAATGATGGTGATGGTTGCACAACAATGCGAATGTATTAACGCCATTGAAGGCTATACCTAAAAATGGTTAAAATGATACATTTTATGTTATGTGTATCTTACCATAATTTTTAAAATGACAATATGAAAAGGGTTGGTTAATGTCCTCAACCGCGAATCTGCAGGCTTCTCCACGGCCTCCCTATGCCATTGGGAGCTCCCTGAGAACAGGGAAACGTGTCTCCCCTCTCAGTCTGGGGCTCTCCCAGGACCAGAAAGGGATTTCCTCAAACGGGGAGCTAATCCTTGAGAGTTTGGACTTGTCATGTCCATCATCAGACTGAGGTGCTTCCTGATGGTGGAGCTGCCTAGAACGGGTGAGGCTGTGCCTCCTCCAACAGACCGGGAGTTATCCCAGTGAGCGTGTACGGGGTGGAGAAAGTGGGCTTCGTGTTTGAAATTGTTGCCTCTCCGGCCCAGCCCCTGGGCTCACAAGCCCTGCAAGCTCCCAACGGCTTTCTGCCCTCAAGCTCCAACCTCTCCCCTCCAAGTTCCGCGGGCTCAGAACGCCAGCGGGTCGTCCGGCTGGGCGGGCAGAGGCCGCTTCCGCCCTCTTCCAAGATGGCCGCCTCCTCTGCGACAGGCACGGTCACGTGAGCACCCTCGCCTATGAGGTAGCCGGGGCTGGGTCGGCGATTGTCCCTTCCCGCGCCCCGTCCCGAGTCGGCGACTGCCCTTGTCAACCGGAGCCTGAGAAATCATGGCAACTGGCTCGGGCTGGGAGCGAGTGGCAGCTGCGGCAGCGGCGGCAGTTTGGTCGCGGGCCGGGGCGGCGGAGCGGCGGCGGCGGCGGCGGCAGCAGCACTGGCGCTGGCACCGGCCCTGAGCACCATGCTGCGAGGCAGACCCGAGAGAGAGCTGGCGGCCTGGTGGGAGGCGGAGGCCGTGGCCGCGGCCAAAGCGCATGCGGCGAAGGAACAGGTCCGCTTGGACCCGGGCGCAGCCGGGGAGCCGGAGCGCAAGGCGGGGGAGGAGCAGCCCAAGGAACCGACCCCGGCGCAGCCCCGCGCGGCCGAGGAGGGCGACGCCCGCGCCCCACCGCGGCCGCCGTCCACGCTGCCCATGTACCAGGCGAAGCCGGTGTCGGCGCAGGGCCTCTACCCGCACGGGAAGTCCAGGAGCAAGAACCGTAGCTGCAAGCGGAGCTCGGACCGGTCCGAGGAGTACTGCTCTCCGCGGCCTGTCACCGTGGACAGCTCCAAGGCCAGGACCTCCCTGGACGCCCTGAAGATAAGCATTCGCCAGCTCAAGTGGAAGGAGGTGAGGCCCGGCCCGGCCGCGTGGGCACAGGGGGGTGGACTGGACGACCTCAGAGGAGACGGACGGCCCAGGCCAGGTCTGAGGGCCGAGCTCCTGCTGTGCGCCACGCTTGTCAGCCGCAAACTGCTCATCCTTCAAAGCCTAGCCCCCAAGTCATTTCCTCAAGACGGCTTTAGACCCCTGCAGGTCAAGTTAGCCACTCCCTCCTCTAGCGCCCCTGCAGCTCCGCTCCAGCTCCATGGTCTCCAGCCATCAGCGCTGGCCTTCCCACATGGTAGATATTTGTTTATATGTCTGCTCCCTCCACCAGTTTTTGAGTCCCCGGAGGCCTGGATCCTCTCTCTGTCTTTCACTTCTTCCTTAAGTTATATTTGTTTAGCATTTACTGGGTGACCCTTGGGGCGGTTGAACCGTTTGTACTTTGGAGGCAGGCAGACTAGGGTCTCAGCACCCTGCCACTTAGCTCTGTGACCTTGAGCAAGTTGCTTCACCTCTTCAGCCTATTTTCTTCTCTGTAAAGTGAGGCTAATAAAACCTATCTCATAGTTTTCTTAGTATTAGAAGACTCGCCGCTTATTGTAGTATAGCCCAAGTGTGCAATAAATGGTAACTAACCTTACCACTACTCCTTTCTCTCTTCCACCATCACTATCACCATCACATCACCATTAGCATCATTGTCATCAGTGTAGGCACTGTGTTTTATGTTTCAAGGCTTGGCTTATAGCAGGTGTCAGGAAGTGGTGGGTGAAAGGGTGAATGAAGGAGTGGGTTATTTGTCCCTGAACTCATTTTAGACCCGGTGGGGGCTGGGATGAAGCACCAGTGACATCCAGAGATATCTGTTGCAGTTGGCGGAGTGGATAAAGCCATTTGACTTCATTTGCAGCACCTAAGGTTATTTAATGTGCTTTTGGGAGTGTCAGGATTGTGGTTTGGGGTAGTCGAATCTGGAGGCTTGGACCCAGATGGTCTGCTGATGGTATAGGATCTGTAGCAGGCAACATGAGGACGCAGGTCCTTAGCCCTGGGTCTTAGTTATAGTAGAAGTTCAGGAATGGTTTAATGAAGTTGGAACATGCAGAGAGGTGGCCACAGAAAGGATTGATGAGGTCAGAGGGTTGATATCGCAACAGAAGGGGTCGTGTGGTTTGGAGGGCAGTCAAGAATCAGGCAGGGCAGACTTCCAAGTAGGGAGGTGTTAGCCATTGCGAAGTCTGATTCCAGGGGTCAGGGCCCCCCAGCCTTGGGGCTTGGGGTTCAGGGGAGGACTTTGATGCCTATGAAACCTGGAGAAAGTGAGGGAGGCTCCCAGTACTAGGTGTCTGGGTTTCGGGACAGGGTCCCAGGTCCAGACCAGAGATATGAGCACCAGAACAATATAAACCTGGAGAGCCTGTCAGTACTATAGTCCTAATGAAGGGAGGATCCAGGAACTGAGACCAGGCCACAGAATTAAAGAAGGCTGATTGGCCCAAGCCTGTGCTTAGCTTAGCCCTGGGGAGGAGAAAGACGCAAAACTGGCCAGATCTCAAGTGATGGAGCCACACGGACTCAGAAATCAGCAATCACACGTGCTGGGCCAACTTCATTCACTCATTCCGTAAGTGTCCATAGTGTCCACTGTGGATACTGGGCCCTGCGAATCAAAGATGCTTAAGATGTAACCCTTGCCTTCAAGGACCTCCAGGTTCAGTAGGAGGTAAGACACAAGTAAAGAAATCATTGCAGTAGTTACAGGGCCTTTGCTACTGCTTCTTGAAATGCTCTTTTCCCAGCTGTTGGCATGGCTTACTCTGTTACTTCAGATCGCTGATCAAATGCCACTTCCTTGAAGAGGCCTTCCCCCAATATCCCTCCACTCGTCTTTATTTTTTTTTTCATAGCACTGAACTCTAGTGACATTATATTTTGTATTGTTTATTGTCTGTTTCCCTCAGTAGAATGTAAGCTCCATGAGGGCAGGGGCCTTTATTTTATTTACTGCCATATCCTCAGGTGCTCGGCACATAGAGGTGTTGATTGGATGAACACCTCATGGAATGAGCGTTTCTCTCTCTTTGTAAAGGCATACATGCTATAGGAGATAGAGGGGGGCCATGTCAGGGCCAGGTGCTGGAGGAGAGAGCCCTGAGCTGAGTTCTGAGTGCTGAGAATGAGTTGGCATTATTTAGGGGTCGTCGACTTTGGCTCCCTGGCCGAGGGAGTGGGATGGACCAAGCAGAGGTGCATTTGGGGCTTCACAGGTAGTTCAGTAGGGCCGAGTCATAGAGTGGGGGGCAGAATGGTGAGAGAGGGGGCAGGAGGGGTGAGCAGGGGTCAGATCATGTGCTACACTGTGGAATGTGGATTTTTTTGGAAGCCTACATGAGCCACTACAGAATCTTAAGCGTCTTCTGTTTATCTGCTGTGCTACTTTGGCAAGTGAGTTAAATTCTTTAGGCCTCAGTATGCCTGTCTGTCAAATGGGGTTGGGTCGCTGGTTCCCAGTCTCCTTACCGCTGTAGCCACATAATGGTAATGTGAGTCTGTGTGTGGCCCTTGCACAGGTGAACCCGGTGGGGTGAGCAGTTTACAGGGCGCTACCTGTAACTGCCTCCTCCAGCCCCAGTCCTGCATGTTCTGCTCAGAAAGCATGTTGGCATGTAAGTGGAGATGCTCATTCTAGTATATTTTAAAACATAATTCACTCACAACAAGACTTTACTATTAGACATGTAATTATTTACATAGTCACGCTTCCCTATTCGTCTGTGAGGTCCCGAGGACAGGAGTGTTGTCTGACTTGTGTCCCTGATGCCCAGCAGATGGCGGGTGATCCATAAATGAATGAATAAATGACTTGCAACAGAGCTCACATCTCATCTTGACACCATAGAATGTGGAGTTTGAAAAGTGCCAGACTGGGTAAACTTTGAAGTTCCTTCCAGCTTTAAACAATGGTCATGGTATTCTTAGTACCTACCACAAAATTGGCTGCATGACAATTAACATATATGTAAACTGGGTACTAACAAAATGTAAGCACAGCCTCCCCAGGCCTCAGTTTCCCCATCTGTTACAGGGGTGCTGTTGGAAAAGGTCACCTCTAGCGCTCAGCACTGATATTCTAGGAGCAGGAAGTCTGCTAGGGGCTGGGTTGCAAGGAACTGAGCTGCAGTGTCCCTTGTATGTCATGCTGTGCTGTCACTGCAGGATTTGGGAGTCCCTAGCTGGCTGGCTTTGGCAGGGGTTGGGCAGCAGCCCAGGCAAGAAATAAGGTTACGAGCACCAACCAGTGTGAAAGCTCTGTGTCTCCTTTTGCGAGTGAGTGGTGAGGGGCTCCACCATCGGGCTATTCAGCAGGACAGCGCTGAGCCAGCGTGGGAGTTCAGACGTTTGCTCAGCTGCAGGGCACAATCTCCCTTCTTTCTGCACTTTTCTCTTTTCTGCACACACTTAATGACAGTAACGATAACAGTGATACTGAACAGCAACTGTGATGAAGCCTTCCACAGCTCTTCCCCCGTGCCAGGCACTCTTCTAAGTGCTTTACATTATAGCCAAGGAGTTGATTCTCCCAACAACCAATAAAGTAAATGCCCTTTTGTCTCCATTTTACGCAGGAGGAAATCGAAGTACACAGAAGTTAACGTATTCAAGGTCCGACAGCTGGTAAGGGGCAGAGCTAGCATTTGAAACAGGTTTCCACTTGAAACCAGCCTCCCATTCTGTGCCCTTCCCACTGCTCCCCGCTGGCTGATACTGGCGGACCCTGGGTCAAGGGTGGCATAGACATGACAAGTCCCTCCTTGCCCTCCAGGGATAGACATGCATACAGAAGATTGCAGTCCAGCCTGGGAGTTGAGTGGGTAAATGGCATTCCATACAGAATAGGAGCAAAGGCAGGGAGACCCGGTTTTATATGCAGGATGGGGTGATGGTGGCTTAGAGAGTGTGTGGAGAGCAGAGAGAGATGAAGAAGGAGCCAGGTTGGAGGACGTCGAAGGCCATGCTGAGAGGCTTGCACTTCTGGCTGAATATAATCTCAGATTCTTGCCATATATAGACCGAGCTTCCCTTGCCCACTCTGTCAGTCTCAAGGGCCCCATACCAACTCTCTGAAATGATTCAGTTGTCAGTTGTAACTCCAGTCAGGTCTAATGCAATGGTGCCCACCATGCTAAATTTGTTTCTCAAAGGACAGTTCACAAATGTTAGCTCTGTAAACTTGTAGGTAAGACGAAAGTTTATTCTAGAAGAGCAAAATCATGTTTACAGAGTCACCGTGAAGTTGCAACGTGAAGAGGGATGGTTCCTGGCTCATAGTAGATGTTCAATAAATATGTACGGAATTGTATGGTCCTCTTCCAATCGTGTGAGCCTCTCTCCCCCTCTCCTGTATATTCTTTTTGCAGTTCTGACACCCTCATTAGAGAAAACCTTAGGGAAAAGACACCATGGAGGATAGATGCCACTGTTGTTGTGAGCTGCCCTCCTTGGAGATGTCGGTTGTGTATTTGTGCGCAGTGGTACCATGGACACCAGCTGACGTGAACGAGGGCACTGAGAGATTTGATAGAGGGACCTTTGTTGATAACAGTTGGCATAAGCCCCATCCCAAGATCTATTACAGTGTGAACTCTTTGTCTGAGAGTGTCCAGATCAAGTGCTGTTTTCTGAAATGTATCCAGCCTTTCTTCAGAACGTATATATATACTTATGCTATCATCCTATTTATAACTTGTACTATGTTAGTTACTGTTTATGAAATACCGTATTATGTGCTAGGCATCGTTCTACGTGCTTTATACTCATTAAAACTTGTGTAAAATGTTTATTATGGATTATTTTATTTAATCCTCGCAGCAACCCTCTGAAGTGGATCCCCTTATCATTTCCAATTTACAGATGAGGAAACTGAGATTGAGAGGAGGTTAGTTCAGGGGTGAGCCCAAGTTCACACAGGTAACAAGGGGCCGAGCCATCCAGGGCCTGTGCTTGTAGCCAGTATGCAATCCTATACTGTCTTCTTTGCTAATCCTTTGCTAAAATCCACCCTGCAAGGAGTTACTCTATTTTCATTATTCCCAGATAACAATTGAAGAAACTGAATTGGGCACAGCAAGTAAGTGGGAGGGTCAGGGTTCAAACAGTCTGTCTTGTTCCCAAGCCCACTTTTCAGTATGTTTTATCATCCTCCACTTCTTAGCCCTCCAATTCCTCATCTGACTCATAACTCTGAAATGGCAGTGGTGTCACTTAGAACCAGGAGGGTGACATTGCAAACAGGACTTAAAGTAAAACACATTGAAACATATCCTGCCTGGCAGAGGGAGCATTTGGTGTCTGCACCTTGCAAATCCTATCTCATCGCTGCCCACGAGGGAGAAGAGATTCTGGTGCATTTGACGTGCCGAGTGGCCTTGCTCCTCTGCAGGATGTGAGCCTGCTGCATGAACTGCTGTGTCTCAGACTCTTTGGGGAAGAAGGCAGATTAGAAAATGAAGAATTGTGTAGTTTAACATTCCTCCCTTTCTTATTTTAATGATAGTCATCGCGAGATTTACTTTCCATTTTTTGAAAACAGCATTACCTTTAGGGACGGTTTATAGCCTACTCCATCAAATGTTCGCCTTCAATAGACACGTTATTTTAACGCCTAGTCCACTAGAATTTTTCCTTTGCAAGTTAAGCTTGTCACACCATAAAAGTCACAATTCACTGCCACTCTTATACAATATATATAATAGCTTCAAGAATCCACACTAATGCCTTAGAGTCCTTTAAAAGACAGTAAATTCCAGGAGCTCATATTCGTGTTCTATAACTACTACAAATAAAAATATGCGTTTTTAAGGTGTTAAACTTGTTAGAGCAGTTTTCTGTGTGATATAAACATGCCCTCTGCTGTAAATAGCCTCGATTTTCTTAGCGTTCTCGATTCTGGTTTTGTATCAGCAGAAGTTGAGTGCAAAAATTCAGTCATACATTTTCTTTTTCTTTTAAATCTGTTCCTTGAAAAGAACATATTGTAAAAGTAATTGGCTACTCTTTTAAGTGGCTTCTGTAGAGTGAAAGTATTGTGTTCCGGAGCTAGTGTGGACTTTGAATTCAGACAGATGAGTTAAAAATCCTTGCCACTGATTACCTGTGTGACCAAGCCAGTTGGGTACCGCATACAGAACCACTCTGAGCGTCGACTCTTCATCTGTATCCGTGGGCTAGCGATGCCTCTTGCAGAATTCTTGTGAGATTAAATGAGGGGATGTATGTAAATTGCCTTAACCCAGTGCTTGGCACATTGTCTGTATTCAGTTAAGGTTACTTTTCCTTCTATTGGATAACTATAGACATTGGTTATTTGATCTATATATTTTTTTAAACTAGAAAACAACTAGTATAGAATTTCAACTGCATATATAGGTTACTGGTTAAATAGACATGACCAACTCATTTGACTCATTTAACAAATACTTTGAGGCCTGCTTTGTGCCAGGCTGTATTTGGGTTCTTGGGATACAGCAGATAACAAAAGCACCCAGAGACCTCTGCAGGATAATGGAGAGTTACAGTTACATTTTTTGCATGAATGTCAATGTGATGTAGTTTAGGTTTAAAATTTTTTAAATAACACTGATTTAAAGTTCTTTTCTTTTAAAATCAATTATACTTTTGAGGTTTCACGAGTTTAACTGAATTATTTTAAATTTATTTTATTTTAAAATTTATTTTTGGCTGCATCGGGCCTTCATTGCTGTGCGCAGGCTTTATCTAGTTGTGGCCAGCGGGGGCTACTCTTTGTGGCGGTGCACGGGCTTCTCATTGCCGTGGCTTCTCTTGTTGCGGAGCATGGGCTGTAGGCACGCGAGCTTCAGTAGTTGTGGCACGTGGGCTCAGTAGTTGTGGCTCTCGGGCTGTAGAGCGCAGGCTCAGTAGTTGTGGCGCATGGGCTTAGTTGCTCCCTAGCATGTGGGATCTTCCTGGACCAGGGATCGAACCTGTGTCCCCTGCATTGGCAGGTGGCTTCTTAACCACTGTGCCACCAGGGAAGCCCCTTAATTGAATTTTTTAAAGCCTCTATTCTGGACCTGGTGCCTGTCTCATCATACTCTGGTATATTAACTATATATGTCACCATGGGAAACTTATTTTAGCTATTCAGGTGACATCAGTACTTAACTTTTGTGTTCATAAAACAAAGGAGGTTGTTGATGTGAATGTATCCGTTAGCTGTATAGACGAGAAGCAGATTCCCTGGTCTGACTCCTTACTTTCATCACTAAGCAGCCCTCCCCACTGACCCTGGAAAGTCCATACCAGGCATGGGTTTGAATCTTGGCTCTGTGACCCTGGACAAGTTCCTTTACCTCTCTGAGCCAAAGGTGCCTCATCTCTAAAAATGAGCATAAAAACATGGTAGGCTTGTGAGGATTAATTCTGAAAACCTTTGAAGTGCCCGGTGCTTTAAAGTAAGAATACCTGTTGGTTTGGCTTTCCCTCTGATGAATTTCTATGACATCTTAATTCAATTTTATAATAGAAAATTGATTGGTGTGAACAGGCAAATAACCTTGCTGTTGCTTTAATCAGTTTGGAGCCCCTGCTTCCCACATGGCTGCTCCTCCACAGCGCAGTCACTCCCTGAGATCCCGCCACGAAGGCTGTGGTTTTGTCAGAGAGAACGATGGTCTTGTTTCTCTCTTCCAGATGGACTAACATCTCTCCTTCCGCATCACCTCACATCGGGCCCTGCCTTAACAGCTGCCTCGGCTGCCATTTGTGTACATGTTTGTTTCTCTGGGTGTTTTGGAACCGTTTTCTAGTAATTTTTTTGTTTGTTTGTTTAGTGCGGTACGCGGGCCTCTCACTGCTGTGGCCTCTCCCGCTGCGGAGCACAGGCTCCGGACGCGCAGGCTCAGCGTCCATGGCTCACGGGCCCAGCCGCTCCGCGGCATGTGGGATCTTCCCGGACCGGGGCACGAACCCGTGTCCCCTGCATCGGCAGGCGGACTCTCAACCACTGCGCCACCAGGGAAGCCCTTATTTAGTAGTTTTTATAAGTGCTCCCTAAGTCCTGGCAGGCATTGCTGACAGCTCCTTCTGTTCCCCCATCTGCTTCTATGTCATCTGAGAAAAACCTTCGCATCCTTATTGGAGCTGGAAGAATAGGGCGGTTTGTCTCGCGTGCTGTCATCCCTAAGTATAGTGTTACTTTTCAAAGAAGCCCTTCAGTCTCTCTGCCTAGAACTCTTACAAAGGCGAGTTTTCATATTTTGTTCGTTATGGTCACAGGGGGATTTTATTTGTGTCAGAACTGTGGTTATTGGAATTTTAAAAAGCAACAATGTAAAAATTTCTGGACATCTTAGATTATTTACAAATACCTTTTGTTCAAATTCCAAAAACAATATGTGCTTATGAAAATTTATACAATTCCCAAATATGTAAAATAAAACCCCAAAGTCCCGCTGACCCCCATTTCCTGCTCTTCCCCTCTCCCATTCTCATTCTTCTCTTAGGGTAACCCCAAGATTGCAGTTTGGTATGTATCTTTCCAGATTTTTTTTTTTTTCTTATTCCTCTATGTATCAGGACCACTAAATTGTGCTGGAGTATCAAACAACCACAAACTATCAGTGGCTTGCTACAACAAAAGTTTCTTTCTTGCTCCCACCTAGGGGGTAGATGAGATTTGGCATGGGGGTGGGGCGAGAAAGGGCTCCCGCCATCTTGGTTGTTCAGAGACCCAGGCTTCCAGCTCAGCACCTGCTCCAGTGAGTCACTGAGAGGAAGGGAACGTGAAACATTCTGCGCTGGCTTTCAAGCCTTCTACCCCGAGGCGATTCTGCTCACAGTTCATTTGTTGAAGCAAGATACAAAGCATGGTGAACTTCAGAGGGGCTGGGGCATGCAGTCCTACCATGAGAGTGTAAAGAGGAGAATCAAAACATCCCACTAATGACCACCAGCTACACATCATATGTAGAGATGCAAGAGATACATATATAGTATAGAAATAGAAATAGAAACAATTTTCATTTTATTTTAAATGCTGACATTGTACAATATATATGGTATTTGGCAAATTTTTCTTTAGCAACACCTCATGGACATCTTTCTCTGTTAGTACATACGGATTCATTTCATTTTAATAACAACCAAAGAGTCCATTCGATGGATATACCACCATAAAACGTGTTGACGGATGTGTTTCCATATTTTTTGTTTGCTGTTACAAAGAATGGTGCAGTAAACATCACTGTGTACAAATGCTTCTGTAGGATAAATTCCTAGGAATTGTTGGGTCAGAGGATACGTGTACTTTGTATTTTGATAGTTACTGTCAAGTTTGCGCCAGCAGTGTTTGAAAGTGCTCATCCATGCATATCCTTTCCAATGCTGTGTGCTATTAATCTTCTAAATCTTTGCCAAACTGATAGGTAAAAATATGTGCTTTTAATTTACAGTTTTGTAATTGTCATCAGGGTTTGGCTTTTTTTTTTTTGCGGTACGCAGGCCTCTCACTGTTGTGGCCTCTCCCGTTGCGGAGCACAGGCTCCGGACGCGCAGGCTCAGCGACCATGGCTCACGGGCCCAGCCGCTCCGCGGTATGTGGGATCCTCCCGGACCGGGGCACGAACCCGTGTCCCCTGCATCGGCAGGCGGACTCTCAACACCTGCGCCACCAGGGAAGCCCCTACGGGTTTGGCTTTTTGTATACGATTTTTAGTCATTTGTACTGTTTCGTCTGTGAGATGCCTAAATGTCTTTCTGTTCATTTATCTTTTGGGTTGTTTATGTTTGCATTTTGTTTGTTTATGTTTTTCTTATTGGTTTGTAAATATTATGGGTAGTTACTTTTTGTCTCATTTGTGTTGTAAATCTCCCCCCCCCCCGTTGATATTTAAACATCTAATAATCATTTGCCTTGCATAATCTACATTATTATAAATTAAAACATTTTTTTTCTTCCTACTTACTAAAAGCAATCTTTATTTATTATTGACTTAGCTTAAGAGGGCAGAAGAAACATGCAATTCTGACTTCAGGTAATATTAAACTCCTGGAGAATTAAGAGGCAGTGTGGAGGGCCTTAGAGTCTTACATTTCCAGGAACTAGATATTTTATGTGGAACTGTCACATATATTTATCTAAGTTGACTTTTACGTTGTGCAGTAAGCATGGTAGACCTTGTTATTTCTGTTTTACAGATGTCAGTGTGGTGTGGAGTTAGATTTGGGTATGAATCCCCACCACTATTTGTTCTGTCACACGGGGCATCGTGATACTTGTTTTGTACGCTTGGTGTCCCATTTTAATAACATATGTAACCTGTATTCCAAAGTCAGAATGCACTAAGTATGTGGTCTGTTTCAACTTTCCCACCATTCAAAGGTGTTAAGTGACACACAGCTCAGAACTCGAGAGTGGTGTCCTGGCTCTCAGGTCAGGTCTTGTTACAGTGTATCATACTGTTTTCTCTAAGTAGAGTATGATTTCCTGGCCCTTAGAAATAAGACCACTGGAAATTAGTGTTTACTGAAGGCATTCAGTGCAGGACTGGGCTTTGAGCCTGGCCGTTAGTTTTATTTAAAACCACATTTATCACTTATGTAAATAATCCTTGGGGACTTCCCTGGTGGCGCAGTGGTTAAGAATCCGCCTGCCACTGCAGGGGACACAGGTTCGATCCCTGGTCCGGGAAGATCCCACATGCCATGGAGCAACTAAGTCCATGCGCCACAACTACTGAGCCTGCACTCTAAAGCCCGTGAGCCACAACTACTGAGCCCGCGTGCCACAACTACTGAGCCCACGTGCCACAACTACTGAGCCCGTGCGCCTAGAGCCCGTGATCCACAACAAGAGAAGCCACCGCAATGAGAAGCCGGCGCACCGCATAGAAGAGTAGTCCCCGTTCACTGCAACCACAGAAACCCCGCGTGCAGCAACGAAGGCCCAACGCAGCCATAAATAAATAAATAAATAAATAAACACACCTATTAAAAAAATAATAATCCTTGTACATTGTTTAAAATTTTATAAAAAATAGAAATTTTTAATCCCACCACTGAGATGCAATGACTGTTTTTTTAAAGGTTTTAATATTTAATTAAAAACCCAATTAAACAATGAAACGTTATTATTATTAGTAACTAAAAACAATTCAAACTCCTAAATATTTATAGTGCTTGTTTTGCAGTGGTGGGATTCTCTTTTTTTTTTTAATCAGTGTATTTTATTTTTAAGTTGAAGTATAGTTGATTTACAATATTAATTTCAGGTGTACATCATAATGATTCAGTATTGCAATGACTTTTTATTTTGAAGGATTTCATTTCAGTATTTCTTCTAGGCATACATTTTTATATTTTACAAAGCTGATATAATTTTGTTATATTAATATTAATGCCCACATTATAATTTAAACATTTTTCACACTATACAAATTTTTCATAAATGTCATTTTAATTACTGCAATATATCTCAGTGAAATATTTTTCATTATTTATTTTCATATTATTAAATGTTTAGATTGATTCATCTATGAAAAAAATTTTTGGTTTACTTTTTTCCCTATATTTCACATTGATTTAAGATAACTTTCCAGAAATGAAATAATTAGGTTCAAGGGCATATACATTTTAGGGCTTTGGAATGTATTGCCAAATTGCTTTCCAAAAAAGTTGTAGCAGTTAATATGCAACAGTGTATGAGGGTTCCTGTAAGTGCTTGCTTTTGAAGAATATAATGACAAATATTGGGGAAGAGAGTGAAATAAATGAATCTTCTCTCTGTCTTTACCAAATCTAATTCTAATAATCAGTGCCTAGCTCAGAGCAGGGCATTTTGACATGGCTATTTTGGTGTAGTCATTACATCTACATTACATTTGATAGCCATATCAAAATGTAAGCCACTTTTGAATTTTCAAATAATGTCTTCAGTGGACATGTCTGAGTTTCTCCCCATCGTCGACCCTCTCCCTGCATCTGATTCCTTACCCCATCCCTGTTTTTCTATAGATGAGCTAAGACTTAAGCATTTTATGTACAGTTGAGCAAAGAAACTGCTGGAAGTCTCAACAGGTTATTTCTTAGGTTTTTGTCAGAAATATCTCGTATGAAAAAAGGATACATTAAGAGCTGTGTTCAAATGTCATATGCCATCATTAGCCAATAGGGAAGTGAATATCAGAACCACACTGAAATACCACTTTGTACCCACTAGGATGTCTATAATAAAAAAGACAGATAATCTAAGTGTTGGTGAGAATGTGGAGAAATTGGAACCTTCATACTGGTGGGAAAGTAAAATGGTGCAGCCGTTTGGAAAACAGTTTGGCAGTTCCTCAAAATGCTAAACACAGAATTACCCCATGCCAGCAATTCACTCCTAGTTATACACCCAAGAGAACTGAAAACATAGGTCTACACAAAAACTTGTACACTAATGTTTATAGCATCATTATTCACAATAGACAAAAAGTGGGAACAACCAAAGGCCTATCAGCTGAAGGATAAATAAAATGTGGAATATCCATACAGTGGAATAGTATTTGGCCATAAAAAGGAATGAAATACTGGTACATGCTACAACATGGATGAGCCTTAGAAGCGTGTTATGTGAAAGAAGCCAGGCACAAAAGACCATATGTTATGTGATTCCATTTATATGAACTGTTGAGAATAGGAAAATCTATAAAGACACAAAGTATATTAGTGGCTGCCTAGAGCTGGGGGTGAGGGAGGCTTTTGATGGGAGAAGTGGGGAGTGACTGTTAGTTAGGATTTCTTTTTGGGGTGATAGAAATGTCCTTAAATCAATTGTGTTGATGGTTGCCCAACTCTGTGACTATACTAAAGAATGTTGAATTGTACAATTTAAATGGGTGAATTGTATGGTCTGTGAATTATACTTCAATAAATCTGTTGAAAAAATGCCATATGTTTATCCAGTTCTCATCATTGAACAGTACTTATCTCCTGGGTAGTAACTGGAAATATGTTTCAGGAACTTAATCAAGTGCCCCTGTTAATTCTGCATGTTAATTCTGTGTTGCCAGATTGCCTGTCAGTGGTACCTGGGCTCCTTGGACACCTGTGTCTAACAGAATCTTTCCCCGGTGGCATAAAGTCGTGGCAGCTGTAACAGCACTCCAAACTTTCATCATAAAGAGGGAGTTTTTTTTTGGTGGGGGGTGGAAATTCAAACATTTGCCTGAAGAATAAAGTTAGGGCTTATCATGGAGGCTCCGTACGAAGCCTTGCAGTGATGCAGTGCAGCATATGGCAGTTGAAAGTGTGGGCTTTGGAGCCACACAGATACGGTTTTGAAACAACACATTGTATAACACTGGGAAAATTTTACTCTGAGCCTCAGTTTCTTTATCTGTAGAATAGGCATAATACAGTCATACCTCATGGAGTTGTTTGTTGCCAGAATAAAAAGGTATAATCATGTAAAGTACTTAGCCTATAAATACCTGGTACGGTTGAATATTTCTAAATTAACATTTGGCCCTAAGCTTCTCTAGACTCACTTCACATATTCCATGCCTTGAACTTTACTGCCAACATCGCACTGCATGGGGTTATCTTGAACCTTCGTACTGTGCCATTCCTCTTTACCTTTGTTCATATTTTTCCTTCTCCTTACTTAGAATGTCCCCTTCCTTTTTTTGGCTAACTTATACATTCTTCAAGGATCTCAATTTGATTAGTTTTTCCAAAGAAGCAACTTTTGGCTTATTGATCCATCTCCATTGTATCTTTGTTTTCTATTTCATGGCTTTCTGCTCTTCTTTTCTTCAACTTTTTGAGGTTTATTCTGTTCTTTTTCTGACATTAGGTTGGATGCTTAGCCTATCATCTTTTCTAGTAAAAGCATTCAAGACTACAAACTTGTCTCTAGATACTGCTTTAGCTGCACCCACAAGTTTTACTGTGTAGCATTAAAAAAGTCACCTTTTAGTTCTACGTATTTTAAATTTTCATGAAAATTTTTTCTTTGACCCATGGGTTATTTGAACTGTGGCTTTTTAGAGTTTCTAAACATATGAGGTTATTTCTACTTATTATTAATTTCTAACTTAACTGCAGTGTGGTTAAAGGATGTTCTTCCTTTTTTAATTCTTTCCTCCCTTCCTCATGCCCTCCATCTTCATTTCGTTTTCCTTTTTTTTTTTGCTTTGTAGCCTAATACATGGTCATGTTCTGTGTGTGCTTGAAAAAAGTGTGTGTTCTCTAGTTACTGAATGCAAGATTTTACGTATGTACATTAGATTAACTTTGCACTCCACAGATTTTGTAGTCCTAATATTTTTGTCTGATCTATTCATTACTTGAAGAGGTATATTTACATTTCCCTGTATGATTATGGATTTCATATCATTTTACATTGAGTTTTTTCTTTTTCCATTTCACCCTATACTAGTCTGGAAGTTATACATTTTGTTTTTATTCTTCTACTGGTTATCTTAGAAAATGTAATATGTATATAATTTTGCAAAGTCTAAAGTTAGTATCTTCACTCTCCTCTTAACAAGACAAGGATCTTAGGATGCTTTCATTGTGGTTGCATCCCTCCTGACTTATGTGCTTTTGTTGTCCGATATTTTACTTCTATCTTACTTTATCCTTTTTTTTTTAACTTCACAACTTAGACCTTATTTTTATTTTACATAGTCTCGGTGTATTTTAGGTTTACCCACATGTTTCCCATTTTCTTTGTTCATTATTCTATTTTACGACTCAGACCTTCCTTCTGAGATCATTTTCTTTCTCCTGGAGTAATCTTTTAGAAGTTCCTTTAGTAAGGGACTATTTGTAATAGGCTATCAGTTTTTATTT
This sequence comes from Aethalodelphis obliquidens, assembly GCF_003676395.1. Lineage (NCBI taxonomy): Eukaryota > Metazoa > Chordata > Mammalia > Artiodactyla > Delphinidae > Aethalodelphis > Aethalodelphis obliquidens. The sequence goes on from NW_020837951.1 coordinate 12,516,135, forward strand.
GTCCAAAATTACCTTCATTTTTCCCTCACTCTTGAGAGAGAGTGTTGCTGCACATACATTGCTAAGTTGGTAGTTTGTTTTTTTTTTTTTTTTTTTTTTTGCGGTGTGCAGGCCTCTCACTGGTGTAGCCTCTCCCGTCGCGGAGCACAGGCTCCAGATGCACAGGCTCAGCGGCCATGGCTCACGGGCCCAGCCGCTCCGTGGCATGTGGGATCCTCCTGGACTGGGGCATGAACCCGTGTCCCCTGCATTGGCAGGCGGACTCTCAACCACTGCGCCACCAGGGAAGCCCCTAAGTTGGTAGTTTTATGATCTCAGCCCTTTGAAGATATGCCACTGTTGGCTCACTTCCATTTTTGCTGTTGAGAAGTCAGCTCTCAGTCTGCTTTTTTCTTTTGCTCGTGAAGTGTCTTCTTCTTTCTGGCCGCCTCTAAAATCCTTTCTTTGTCTTAGATGTCTTCAGTGTCATTATGACTCCCTAGGTGAGGATTTCTTTTTATTTATTCTGCTTGGGATTTGTTGAGATTCTTGTCTCTGAGGTTTGTTATCTTTTACTAATTCTGGAAAATTCTCATCTATTTTCTCTTTCAGTATTATCGGTCACCCAGTCTTTCTCTTCTCTCTTCCTGGAGTAATGAGTTAGGTGTTTGTTGGACCTTTTTTTGATAGTGAGCTCGTGTTCCCTGCAACTTTAATCTCTGATAATTCTTTGAGGTTTGGGCTTAAAGTGAGGATTTTCATCTTTTGCAGATGCTTCAGAGGGCTCTACTACCCCAGAACACTTAAAACTAAAGTTTAGGTCTTAGGCTTTTTAGGTTATTGACGTAGCTGAATTCTGACTCCAGGCTGCGTCAAGAAGGTGTTATGACGGTGCTCTGAGGGAGGAGACTCCTCTCCTTCTCTTTCCCCTTCCTGAGCCACGGCCAAGACAAGGCAGATTTTCTTCTAGTTCACCCTCTGAGGATATGGCTTTGCAGATGGTCTGGCTGGATATGGGAGTTTCCAATGTGATGCTTGCCTTGCCGGCAGACATTCAGGGGCCAGACCACATGCAGAGGTTAGACCATTGCCTATGTACACGGAAAAAGATAATTACACTTACCTTTTAAAAAGTTCACCCCAGCTGCCCTACAGAGAATAGATTAGAGTTCCAGCAGGGAGGCAGAGGCAAGTTTGGATGCTATTGTAGACCCCAGGGGAGAGACGGTGCTGCCTGGGACAGCATGGTGCTGGGTGGGGAAGGTTATTGATTGAGATGGTCTGTCTCTTCCCCTAAACTATAAGGTATTCAGAGTGGCAAGGAGCTTGTCTTATTCATCTTTGAGTCCTTCATGCCTGGCACAGAGAAGGCATTCAGCAAATGTTAATTGAATTGAACTGTGTAATCAGTAATGGTTCTAGCGCTGTTTTTTTGTGACCGTTTTCTTTAAAGGGAAATGACATAAAGGCATTCCAGGCAGTGAACTCATCCTATCTCTGGCATTGCGAAGCTCAAGCCAGAAACAGAGAGCCAGCTGTTTGTCAGCCCCTGCAAGCCTTAGGTTTCGGCCAGGTTTACTTTCCATGATAGCATAGCTTTCTTTAGCCTCTACACTTGTTCCTTTCTTACGGAATCTCAGATTCTGTTTGAAACTACCTACGTAAAGCCTTACCATCTTACTGGGCTTTCTCTCTAGGCAGGTTGCAAAGGTGTCCCTCTAATGGTATGTTATAACTGTGAAACCTTCTGACTCCTAAGACATTCTTATTGGGAAAAAGTGTTCTGTGTCTAAGGAACAAATGGAGAGGCAAATGGTCCCTACTGGGTGACAGTTTAATAAGCTTCAGCTAGCCGCTTAGGACTGTTCTAAGAGCGTATGCATTACTGTTCCATTAGAATGTGTAGAAGTATTTCTAGAAAGTACAGTGAAATAAAGCATACATATATGATTTTAAATTCTGAGGCCTTGAAGATCTTCATTTAAACAAATATATGTTGGGGCTTCCCTGGTGGCGCAGTGGTTGGGAGTCCGCCTGCCGATGCAGGGGACACAGGTTCGTGCCCTGGTCTGGGAGGATCCCACATGCCTCGGAGCGGCTGGGCCCGTGAGCCGTGGCCGCTGGGCCTGCGCATCCGGAGGCTGTGCTCTGCAGCGGGAGAGGCCACAACAGTGAGAGGCCCGCGTACTGCAAAAAACAACAACAAACAAACAAACAAAACAAATATATGTTGAATGTTTCCTGAGCCCCAAGCCCCATGCAAGGCACTGGCAATAAAGACACAATCAGACACCGTCCCTGTGCTTGAACCAGGATCACTCCTGGCCCATACTGTCCTTTTGTGTGAGTTAGAAAAAGGTGTCCCCTCCTTAAGGAAAAAGATATTAAATTAGTCAATACATTATTTCCATTTCAACGACAAATTTGTTACAGCAAATGGATTATTAAGGACAAATGAATATTAGTTGTTACATAATATTTACGTGGTATCCTAATGAAGTACTTACTGACTTAAACTTAGAATTCAGAAATATTCTGCCACAGTAGACAACATCAGATGATCGAACTACAATATGAAACTTCAGATTTGACTAGTGCACTAATACCAATGAAGGATCTTTTGAAAAGTTGGAAGTAGGGAATTGCCTGGTGGTCCAGTGGTTAGGACTCCATGCTTCCACTGCAGGAGGCCTGGGTTCCATCCCTGGTCGGGGAACTAAGATCCTGCATGTGGTGCAGTGTGGCCAAAAAAAAAAAATTAAACAGCTGAAAGTAGTCACCAGTTATACTTCAGATGGAAAAGTAGATCTTATTTAGAAATACAGTCTATTTTAGATTTTATTAGATCAGCAAAGTCTTTTGATAATCTGGTTTGTCAAAGGGGAACAATATATATTGTCCTGTTAAAATGAGACACTTGACTACCACATGGCAGAAAATTCTCATCATAAATATAAAATGGCCCAAACAAAATCATCTGATGATGTTTATTTACCAAGCCAGGATATTTCTGAATTCCTGGTTTAAATCAACAAGTACTTTCATTACAATAATATGTAAATATTATAACTAATATTTGTTATCATGAATAATACATTTGTTGTAGAGTAAAATATATAAATATAAAATATGAAAAATATTCCAGGTACTAAAGATGCTGCATGTGCACGGCATCACTGCATCCTTGTGCATGACTTAGAAGCCACATGTGGTGGCCTTGGGAGGCCCAGTCTTGAGGGCGCAGAGATAGCTGATGATTCTAACGCGCAATGCCAAGAGTTCTATTAGAAGTGTGCACGAAGTGTGCTGGGGGCCAGAGGGAAGCAGGCCAACCGGGAGGTATGGCAAATGCCGGTGCGTGTGAGAGGCACTCAGGTGAGTAAGGTGCATGGTCTTTTGGACATATTTCGGCTGTTGGAAGCCTGTAAGCCTTCTTTCTGGGTTCCTGCTGCAACCTGGAGAAGTGAGATAGCTGAGCTCCAGATTGGTGAGGTGTTTCTATTTTTAGATGGACTGTGTTGCTCTCTTCTCCTGCCGACGTCTTCTGTCTTCAGGTCTCTGCTCTCACAGCATGAATCAGCTCTATTTTATGGCTTGTTAACTTTTCTTTCCTACCAGATTTCAGATTCAGCTCAAGGGCCATATCTGTCTTGTTTATTATTGGCCCCTCACACTCCAGTGCACGATGCCTGGAATACTGTATAATAAGCTTCTGACAGATATTGGCTGAGATGGTTTTTTCATTCATTCCTCGAACATTCCTGAACGCTTATTTTGTGCCATGGACTCCGCTGCACCCTGGGTGAGCAAAGAAATGACACCCCGTGGGTCTCTCACTCTGGCCACTATGGCCCAGTGGAGGAAGGGCAGTGTTAAAGGGGGCGTGGGCGCAGCCGGCTCCGATTCAGAGCTGGTGGGGGCCTCTGAGCCAAGTGTGGAAGGCAGAGGGGGTTGAGCAAGGTTTCGGGGTGTGGCGTCAGGACAAGTATTCAGACAGGGCCAGCAGGCACGGCAGCATGGTGGTGAGCTACAACACTGGGGACTGCAAACATTCCCTCCGGCTGGAATACAGGATTTGAAGAGAGGAGAGCGAGGGATGCTGTGACCTGAGAGCCCGGTCGTAAAGGTCCTAACTGCATACTGAGAGCTGGGGAGCCACGGGAGGGATTTAAGCAGGTGTGTGTGTGTGTGTGTGTGTGTGTGTGCGCGTGTGCGTGCGCGTGCGCGCACGTATGTGCGCAGAGAGACGGAGGCAGGAGAGAGGCAGAGAGACGGAGGCCCAGGGGGAAGCCGAAGGCTGTCTTCACCAAAGCAGTGGGGAGAGATCTGTGGGCTACTCACATCTTCAGAGCCTGGGTACCACGCTATTTAATAAAGGCCTCATTGCTTGATGGGCCATTAAGTAACCAATGATATATTTCAACCTCATTGAGGAGGAAGACGCAGAGTAGAATCAAATTCAGACCACGTTGAGATAAAAGAATAAAGAGGCAATTCACATGCCCGGCTCTCCTCCTAAGGACAAAGGGAAGGGGACGAGTATCATCCAGGGTCCGCCCGGGGCCAGGCACCGGTTAGAAGCTTCCGCACTGGTTTTCTTGCTTAGTGCCTGTGGCAGCCCCACGTAGAGACGGTGCCATGCCTTTTGTAGGGGAGGACCTAGAGTGCTGGGGATATCGGCCACTCGTAGGTGGCACTGGAATCTCAGCCCTGGTCTGACCTCACCATGCCCGCTCCTCCCATTGCACCTGCCTCCCTGGGCAGGCTTCTCTCCACCAGACAAGCCGTGATTCACTTTTGTGCAAAGGATGAATGGTGTGGAGGTCGGCAGCCTGGGCCCGTGTAGACCTGCACTGCCCAAAGTCGGGAGCTCGTCTGTGTGCCCCCGGCCCTGGCAGACACGGCCGGGGGAGGCTGGTGGATTCTTGCTGCCTTTGCACCACCCTCCCACTGCTCTCCCTTTTGTCCGTCCTTCCCTCTCCTCTGCTTGTCTGGCCCTCCTGGAAGCTAGATTTGAATCCATCCTGAGACCTTTGCTGATTAGTAACGAGCAAGTTGACGGAAACTTCCTTGTGATCCCTCCTCAGGGTGTCACATTTAAATGGATGATGGCATCCTGTGCAAGAGACGAAGGGCTGAGGTGCCTCTGGAGGGATGATGGGCCGCGGGGTCGATGTTCTCGCGTTCATAATCCCCACTCACACCCCGGCAGAGCCTTTAAGGCCCTTGTTCTCTCCCTCTGCTACCCCGTGACCTCGCCCTGGCCAGGCCTTCTCCCCGCATCCCACGCCCAGTCCTACTCCATCCCAACAGCCCCAGTCAGTTGGATGCCACCACCCTTTGCTCTCACTGATCTCTCGGCCTGGAATAGCTTCTGTCCCCCCCACTCCCTGCTGGCTGGACGTGGAGCCCCACTTCAATGTCCGGTCAATTCTGAGCTCCACCATGAGGCCTCACCCTCCCCGCAGAAGCAGCTGCTGCTTCTTCTGTGTCCTCAGAGCCCTTGGTATGTCCCTCTGTACAGATTGATTTTCATGGGGGGGGAACGATTTGTTTATGGATGCTGAACCCTGAGCAGTTTGAGGACAGAGATAGTGTGTGTGTGTGTGTGTGTGTGTGTATGTGTGTGTGTTTCTCTAGAGCCCAGCCTGGAAGAGCATGAGTGTGCCAGCCTTGGCCTCAGCTGCAGAGGGGCAGAGAGACAGAGTACGTGAGTCCATTCCTATGTCTGTCTTGTTTCTGTCCTTCTGTCTCTTGGCAGGAAAATCTGCTTTTATCTGGAGGTCATGCTGCCAGGCCTTCTCTGGGGTTGTCCTGTAGGGGGCTCTTGCCTCTACCCACCCTTCCCTTCGCCAGCCTCCCCTGTCTTCTGTCCCAACACCAGTGAACACTTGGCATGTACCCGTTGCTTTGCAGTGTCTCTGGCTTTGACTCAAATACTCGGGGGGTCTCCCCACTGCACAGACAGGGACTGTCCTAGTCATCTCTGGATCCCCAGCCCCTAGATCAGCGCCTGACACTTGTAGTTGCTCAGTGATGGCTGTGGACACACCGTGCTCTCAAAACCCAAAGCACTTGGCTTTTTCTTGGCCTTGGTTTTCTTTATTCGCCGTGTGTTTTTGTTAGACTAGGCTAAACTGTTGTAACAAGCAGACCCAAATACTTAGGGGCTCGACAGAATGGCAGCCTATTTCTCGCCCTTGTAACACTTGGGTGGTTATTCAGTTTGGTGGGGTGACATTTGGAGACTCAGGATTCTCCAGCCTGTGGCCCTGCCACCCCGTGGGGTCTCTGCAGCAACAGCCAGGTCCCAGGAGAGGAAAGAGCAACGGGGAGCACACATGTCACTTCTACTCACATCCCAGTGGGTGGAACTGGGGCACGTGTCACACTTAACTGTCAGAGGAAACCAGAGCTGGACAGTCGTGGTAAAAACAGATTTTCTTGGAGAACTATTGCAATTAGGGAAAAGAGTCTTCAGTATGCAACGGGCTCCATTCCAAATACAGTCGGGACAAGTGGGGATTGGTAGCCAAGGAATTTGATTAGATATTGAGGGAGATCCGATATCAGGGGTGGGGCATTCTTGCTAAACTCCCTTTAGCAGGATTCTTGCTAAAACTGCGATACAGTGATGAACACGGAAGCCCAAAGGTGGAGGCCTAGTTGGGAAGAGGGTTCAGAGGAGCCTGATGGAAGTTCGGTCAAGGAGAGAGTCTTTGTCGCTGCCAGGGAGACTAGCGTTGTGTCCAGGAAGGAGAGGAACTGGATTTTGGTGAACTTCCCGCAGTCTCTGCCACAGTGCCGTGTAGAAAAAGGATGTGGAGTTTGTCAAAACTCCTGGTTCAAATCCAGGTCCGCTCTTTGCTAGCTGTGAGGGTCTGGATGAGTCACTTAACCTGTCCAAACTTTGAGCCTCAGTCTCCTCAGCTGAATAATGGGGGAGAGTAAACCCACCTTAGAGGATGATTGAGAGAGAATGTAAGGAAAGTCCCAGTGGTACATAAAATGTGTCCAATCCATTGTGACTATTATAACTCTGGTCGTTATTACCATGTATCTCAATTTTATTGATTGACTAAAAATTTAATATGCACATTGCAAAAAATCTGCATAGTATGAAAGTATAAACACAGAAAAATATGTCTTTCACTCATCCCACCTTCATTTCCCTTCCTCAGAAACAACCACCATTAGCAGTTTCTTGCTATGTTTCCAGAGATTTGCAAACACAAGCATATGTGTACAAACAGCCTTTTTTATTTACCTGATGCTTTCATATGATACACTCTATTCTACACCTTTTATTTAACAAAATAACTTAGCTGTTGCTTCATATCAGTATATATTGATTTACTGCATCTTTCTTTTTTTTTTTTTTTTTATGGCTGCATAACATTCTGTAGTAGGAGTGACCCATCATTTACTTAAGTTCGTGCCACACTGACACTCATTTAGCTGTTTAGGGGGCTGTTGCCACCATATCCTGGTATATATCAATATGTCTTTGATATATACATATCCTGGTATATGTCAATATGTCTTTGTGCCCTTGTGTGAGAACAGCTGTAGGATGAAAGTCTAGGATTCGTACGTTGCATTTAATTCTCTTCAAAAATAGGATTTAAAATTTGGAAGGTTTTTCACTTGGGTAACTATTGTGGAAAGAAAGATTAGGAATTAGAGACCTCGCTTGTCATGAGAAGGTGAGATAAAATGCATTGTTTCTTTATTTTTAAAAGCTTTACTAATACAGACCCCTGGTCCCTCTTCCAGTGGCGCCTTGGATTCCAGATTTTGCAGCAGGAATATTTGGCCGATTTATAAACCGGTGCAAATCGGCTCTTAGCTTCAGAATGTATTTTCCCACAGAAATGAATTGTCAACCAGCTTTCTGAACCCCACACTTGTTAGAGAAGTTAGATTCACCACAGTAGAAACAAAGTCCACCTTGTTTTGTTTGTTTGTTTTTGTGGCTGAGAAGCAAACACTGTGGAGTGCTTTCTCTGTGTTTGATACTTTCTCATAGATGGCCTTATTTAATGCTTACAAAGCTTTGAGGTGAAAAATATTATCTCTGTTTTCCAGACAAAGAAAGGGATAGGTTCACAGATGTTAGGTAACTCGCCCAAGGTCACGCAGAACAAAGATGTGAGCTCAAGTCTTGATGACTGTACCACTCTGTGGACCTCTCCTTCCTAATTAGGAAATTCAGAACTTTCCTGAATGGCAAAGAAGTTTGACCTGTTGCATAAACATCTGCTGATTAGCAGTGCCTCTTAAAGATGCTGTGGCCTTGCTGAGCTTAGTAGAGAAAGAGGGTCTGTTATGGCCCCAAGTTCGGTATCTGACATGCTTAGAACTTACCTCATTAATCAGGCAACTCTCGGGTGATGGTCCAGTGTCCACTGTCGGCTCTGCTGGTTTCCACCTTTGAATTGTTTCTACCCTCAGTTCTAAGGCAAGATTGCTCTCTGCATGACCCTGGACTCTGGCTCTGTGATTTGTGTCCTTCCCTGGTGTCCTCCCCACACCCTTTATCCAGCTTGTCTTCTTACTGTGTTTTCTGTCTCTTAGCAAAGGAAAGTTATTTAAAGCACTTTCTAAACTGCATGGTATTATTATTTATTTATTTTTAATTTTTACTGAAGTATAGTTGATTTACAATATTGTGGTTTTGGTGTACAGCAAAGTGATTCAGTTATATATATACTTTTTCATATTCTTTTCCATTATGGTTTATTACAGGATATTGAATATAGTTCCCTGTGCTATACAGTAGGACTTTGTTGTTTATCTATATTTAGTATTTTGTACCTGCTAATCCCAAACTCCTAATTTATCCCTCTCCCACCCCCTTTCCCCTTTGGTAACCATAAGTTTGTTTTCTATGTCTGTGAGTCTGTTTCTGATTTGTGAATAAGTTCATTTGTATCGTATTTTAGATTCCACATACAAGTGACATCCTGTGATACCTGTCTTTCTCTGTCTGACTTACTTCACTTAGTATGATAATCTCTAGATCCATCCATGTTGCTGCAAATGGCATTTGCATGGCATTATTATTACTAATGACCCACAACCCCCATCGTCACCACTTTGCTCCCCTCGTTCTCCAGCCTTCGAGCTGGTGTCACCTCACCCTGAAGTCTGCTCTTGTTTTTGGAACCTTGGTTCAGTTCTCCCAGCTCCCAGGAAATCTATTGCCTATAAACAAAATTAGCACCTCAAAGCTCCCTCCCACCCCCACTTTTTAGAACATGCAGAGAACCACGTTAGAATTCAATCTGCATATACTGGGGCGCCCCGTTTTTCCAACATAGCTTAGAATTAGTGCCTTGTGCCTGTGAATCTCTATTTTATTAATTTAGTATATCTTTATTACCTGTTGTTTCCATATTAGTACAGTCCTTCTCTTGTTGGGCTATAAATCCACCCTTGTTTTATTATTTATTAACAAACACTTAAGGGGCTGATCGAGTCAGACCACCACCTCCATTATCTCACACATTCCTCGGAATAACTCCACAGAGAGGGTGTTATTAGCCCCCTATGCAGTTGGGTAAAATGAAGCTCAGAGAGCTTCATTAACTTGTCCATGTTTCAGCTAGTAAGTGGTAGGCCTGGGATTTGAACCCAAGTGTTTGGATTCTAAATCCATAACCTCTCCCAGATGAAAGCCAAGGCTTGTAGTTTCTTATTATCTTCTTGCTTCAGTTACTCTATTCAACTCCTTAATTACTGATGACTCCAAATTAGCAGAATGTTACTGAGGCTTCTGGTGTGGGAATGGGTCTTGTTTTGACCGCAGTCACAAAATCTATACTGAGAAGACATTTCTTAAATCCAGAATGAGAGATGGTGAAAATCCACAGAAAATCCGGAAGAGAGAGGGACCAGTTTTATGTGACTGGCTAACCGATTGATCTCTAGAGGGTTTTTATTTATTTTTTGTCCATTCCTTTGCTTCTTGAAAGGCTAAATTACTTCAAGGAGCTCCACCCAGTTCTTAAAAATGTCCAGGAGGGACTCCCCTGGTGGTGCAGTGGTTAAGAATCCGCCTGCCAATTCAGGGGACACAGGTTCGAGTCCTGGTCCGGGAAGATCCCCCATGCCGCGGAGCAACTAAGCCTGTGCGCCACAACTACTGAGCCTGCGCTCTATAGCCTGAGAGCCACAACTACTGAGCCTGTGTGCTGCAACTACTGAAGCCCGTGTGCCTAGAGCCCGTGCTCCGCAACAAGAGAAGCCACCGCAATGAGATGCCTGTGCACCGCAACGAAGAGTAGTCCCCGCTCGCCGCAACTAGAGGAAGCCTGCGCACAGCAACGAAGACCCAACGCAGCCATAAATAAATAAAGAAAAGAAAAGAAAATGTCCAGGAGATTGCAGTTAAGTAAACTCCCAGCGTGTAGGGTTTTAGGTTTTCCAAAGTCTGAACTCGGCATATCCCAAACTTGTCTGGTCATAAGAAGCACTGGGGCATTTGTTAAACTTTGATTTCCTGGTAGGGGTAGGACCTAGGGAATCTTTATTTTTTTTTAACAAGCCCCCTTGGGCTGATTCTTCTGATCAGACTAGCTTGGGAAACACTGAGTACCAGCACTGGGAATCAGGTCCTCCCTGTGGGCTGTCCCCTTTAGATTTGAAGCACAGCTGGTCACATTGTATTACAGTAGAAGGAACAGGAATTCTGGAGTCAGAAAGCACAGGAATCAAAACCCCAATCTGACCACTGATAAATTGTGTTATCTCGGGCACATAACTGAATGTTCCCAGCTCGAAATGTCTGCTGCCACTTCCTCTGCCTGGAAACAGGAAATTGTTTCCCTTTCTCTGCCCACCTCTTCTCGACTCCTTTGTTCTCTTATTCTTTTTTTTTTTTTTTTGATCTACACATTTTGTTTATTTATTTATAATTTAATTTTTATTGGAGTATAGTTGATTTACAATGTTGTGTTAGTTTCTGCTGTACAGCATAGTGAATCAGTTATACATATACGTATATCCACCCTTTTTTAGGTTCTTTTCCCATATAGGTCATTACAGAGTATTGAGTAGGTCCTTATTAGTTATCTGTTTTATATATAGTAGTGTGTATATGTCAATCCCAATGTGCCATTTTATCCCTCCCCCCCTTTCCATAAGTTTGTTTTCTGCACCTGTGACTCTGTTTCTGTTTTGTAAATAAGTTCATTTGTACCATTTTTTTAGATTCCACACATAACTGATATTATATATTTATCTTTGACTTACTTCACTCAGTATGGCAATATCTAGGTCCATCTATGTCTCTGAAAATGGCATTATTTCATTCTTTTTTATGGCTGAGTAATATTCCATTGTATATACGTACCACATCTTCTTTATGCATTCATCTGTTGATGGACATTTAGGTTGCTTCCATGTCTTGGCTATTGTAAATGGTGCTGCTATGAACATTGGGGTGCATGTAACTGTTTGAATTATGGTTTTCTCTGGATATGTGCCTAGGAGTGGGATTGCAGGATCATATGGTAGTTCTATTTGTAGTTTTTTGAGGAATCTCCATACTGTTCTCCATAGTCGCTCTACCAATTCACATTCCCACCAACAGTGCAGGAGGGTTCCCTTTTCTCCACACCCTCTCCAGCATTTACTGTTTGTAGATTTTTTTGGTGATGCCCATTTGTCCTCATATTTTTCAGCTCTCCAGCACATGCCCAGATTCCCCCCATACTGGGTCACTCATAATTATCTTTGTAATCATTTTTAGGTGTCTGGCATTCCCCACTAGACTCTAAGGTTCATGAAAGCAAGAACTGTGACTCTCATGTTTATTACTTGTGAATATTATGTTTAATATTTATCATTTTATTATTATGACTCCCATGTTTATTGTTGCACACCCAACACCTAGCATAGGGTGGTATGAATGACCTCTGAGCTTTGCTTTCCTCTTCTGTAAAAATGGAAGAATATGATCTATCCATCGGGGTATTGGGAGATTAAAATGAAATAGTGAGCATGAGAGCAACTGGCATACAGTAGGCATCTCATAAATGTTAGTTTTTGCCTTCCTTTGGAGAACCCACTTAGGATTACTGTACTGAATAGAATAGATTATAACCAAGGCTTTAAAGCTGTTTGCTTGACACTCTATTCTAAAAAGTTTCTAGTATTCTTATGCTTAAGCTTTTAGCATTTAGTCTTCTTTCCCCACCAAGTCCAAAGGCTCTTCCATCAGACTTCTAACTTTGTTCTGGTGACCTGTTTTGAGGTCTCTAATAATTTTACTTGATTTCCTGTGGGTAGCATATCTTTAAGCTTTCTTTATTCAATTCAGTGCTGAGAATGAAAATATGATTGTAGATTGAATGAATATTTTAAAAAGATCATGGGTGGTAGAATGGGTTTCAAAGGTAGCTTTATGGAATCTCTTTTCCCGGAATTCTTTAGAAGAGAATAAGAACACTGACTTGTGAAGATTTCTTCTAATCCTTTGGCTGTGAAATCCAGGCTGATATTGTTAGGTGAACCACGTTCAGAGTTTTATTTTTTTCCCTACCAGTTAGGAATAATTTTCAGATGTATGGCTGCCTTTCAGATGTAAAGTACAGGAGAAGGGCTTGCTATTAAGGCCTTCTTCCACACATTGGCAAATGGAAGCTGCCCCAGTGCTAGGATGACCAACTGTTCCAGTTTGCCTGGGAGTAAGGGGGTTCCAGGGGCGCTGGACTTTGAGTTTTAAAATCAGGACAATCCTGGAAAAGCTGGGATGAACTGGTTGGTATCCTACTCAGTGCAGAGGAGCTTGCTGGAGGAATTGGAGTAACAGGGAAGTAAGCATTAGCATGCTTTCCTGTTGTTTAAAAAAATAGAAGAGCCACAAGAAGTTAAAAGTGTCTTTTAAAAATTTTTGTGAAAGTTTTTGAAAATTAATTTAACTTTTAAAGCCACTAAACTAGATATAGGTGGTCTTAAATAATAGTAATATTATAAAGTATTAATATTAATAAGTAATAATATTAATAATAATTTAAAAACTCAGTGACAGTCATTTAGAAATGGGACTTCCCTGGCGGTCCAGTGGTTAAGACTCAGCCCTCCCAACGCAGGGGGTGCGGGTTCGATCCCTGGTCAGGGAACTAAGATCCCACATGCCGCGTGGCGTGGCCAAAACATTTTTAAAAATTAAAAAAAAAAGAAAAGAAATGAATGGTATTGTATTATAAAACCCAATCTTGTCTTTTCTGCACCTGAATGGCTATAGCTTTGAATGGCTACCATTTTCTAGTGTTAATCATTTTCACTTATTTTGTGAATAGTTTATCTTTGAAGTATTTTTTCTACTTAAATATCAACAGTAGAACTGATATTATCATTGATGAATCTTGAAAACAGGTCATTTTGAAAGAAGGGCCTTAACTCACATAAATGTGAGTTTTATTTAATTCTTATTAAATTTATTTAAATTTATTTAATTTTATTTAATTCACTTAATTCTCACAAGGTAAAATTTTAAATTATTTTAATGTGTTTATGCCTATCTTATTCTCTAAAAGCATATAAGTAGCTTTCAAAAGTACTTATGCATTGTTATAGAAGTACTTATACATTGTTATAAATTTAAAAAAAAATTTAGGTGAAGAAAATCAGGGCAAAGGAACAATAAAACAATACAAGTGGTATAATAAGATGAAATCAGGGAAAAGTTAGCATCTAGAAATGCATGATCTAAAGGTCTTGCAGTTTTAATGATGGGACAACATCGAAGTTTTAGTTCACAGAACTTTCTGGTTGCCAAGGGAAAAAATGTACGAAATTTTAAGTCATGGTGCCCGTAAGATAAAATAAAAGAGGTTGTTGAAGAGAAGTGCAGCTTTTCCTAACACTGAGGGCTGGGAGAAATTTCCCCAGAGGGCTTTCATAAAGGAGCCCGCATGTGGTTACATCCCTCCAACAGCACCCTTTAATCAATACAGTATCAAGGTTTTTATGAGATAGCGCCCCCCAGTGCACTGTGAAGGTATAACAACCAAGTGCCAGTGAGACTGTTTACTACATTTAATACAGTGGTCCTTCCCTGGGGCTGGGCTTCAGTTTCCTGGCAAGCTTTTCAGCATGCAGATTTCTAGGTCCCAGCCCACCTCTGTTAAATCAACAGCTCTTTTGAGAAGGTCCTGGATAAACCTGATAGAGAACCACTTTAGAGTTTTTTTTAGAGAGATAGTCAAAGAGGAAACCCAAAGTCCAATAAATATTTGAAAAAAAATTCAGTTTCACTAGTATAATCATGAAGATGCAAATTAACACAATGATGAGATACCATTTCCCATTGATTAGACTGGCAAACATAGTTAGCAGCAGCTAGCAGAGGTGAAAATGTGTGTACTCTGTGATCCAGACAATTCCACTTCTAGAGAAATTCTTGTTCATGTGCACAGAGATGCAATGAGAATGTTTACTGCAGTGTTCTTTGTAATAAGGAAAAATTGGAAAGCACCTGTATTCCATCAATGGTGGGATGCATAAAGCAATTTATGACGTGGGTTGAACTGTGTCTCCCCACTCCCCAAAAGATATGTCCAAGTCCAAACTGGTATCTGTGAATATGACTTATTTGGAAATAGAGTCTTTGAAAATCTAATTAAATTAAGTATCTTGAGATGAGATGATCTCGGATTAATGGGGCCTAAATTCAGTGATGAGCATCCTTATAAGAAACAGAAAAGGAAAAGACACAGAGACACACAGAGTGAAGCCCACGTGAAGACAGAGGCAGGGATTGGAATGACACGTCTGCAAGTCAAGGAACACCAAGCGTTGCCTGCATCCACCAGGAGAGGGAGAGAGGCACGGTACAGCTTCTCTCTCAGCACCCTCCGCAGGGACCAACACTGCCAGTGCCTTGTTTATGGACTTCTGGCCGCCAGGACTGTAAGAGTATAAATTTCTGTTGTTTTAAGCCATGATGGCCCTAGGAAAATAATAACATGGAGATCTTCACCCAAACCACAGGGATACCTGGATGAGTTAGAGGTTCTCCCTCAACCAAGAGAACAGAATCCTGGAGCTAATAATCTTCCACTGTGCAGTTGAAGCAGTTTTGTCCTGATTTGAGGCTGAAAGAGCCCTTGGAGACCAACTCCCCCCACTTTAAAGATGAGGATGCCCAGAAAGAAGAAGGGACTTGCCCAAGACCCCAGAGTTCCTAAGGGGCAGAACTTGAATTTGAACCCAGGTCCGTCTGACTCCAAAGCTTGTGTTCTTTCCACTTCAGTTGTATCCAGTCCTCTCACATGGCAGCAAGGGCTAGAGGAGCGAGCCCAGATGCTGGAATTGGAAGACTGCGCTAAGTCTTTGCTCTCCCAGGCCCTAACAGCGTGGCAGGGAGAAGGTTAACTCCTCTAACCTTCAGATCCCTCTTCCCAACAGACAGCGAGACTAACCTTGCTCCCCGAGCAAGGTTACAAACTCTGGATTGTAAGGCTCAAATAGGATAATATATGTGAAAACGTCTTTATTAACTGTAAATCATTATACTATTGATACAAGTAGTAGTTAGTACTGTTATCATCTATTCTAGCCTCAGACTAGGAAAGTGAAACTCAGACAGTGTGAAAGACAGGATCCTAAAATAACCCCCAAGGACCTTCCCACGTGTATAATCCTCTGCCCTTTGAGTGTGGGTGGGACCTGTGTATATGATGAGATATCACTCGCATGATTATGCGACATTATGCTGCAAAAGGGAGATGTCCCTCAGTGGGCCTGACCCAATTAGGCGAGCTCTTTCAAGACAGTTTTCTCTGGCTGGCGGCAGAAGAAGTCCGACAGATGCGATCCGGCTAGTCTGGAAGAAAGTGAACACCACATTCTGAGCTGCCTATGGGGGTCACTATGGCAAAGGACTGTGGCCGTTTCCAGCTGCTGAGTGTGGTTCCCGGCTGACAGGTAGAAGGAGAATGAGGACCTCAGGCCTCCAGTGGCAAGGAGATGAACTCTTCCAGTCAGCGTGGAAGAAGGCCCTGAGCCAAGACAAGAACCACAACCCTGGCCACACCTTGATTTCAGCCTGTGATGACCTGAGCAGAGGACCCCCCCCAAGCCACGGTGGACCTCTGACCCACAGAACTCTGAGCTAATAAATGGCTGTGGTCTGAAGTCACTAGGTTTGTGTTCATTTTTTTGTGCAGCAATAAAAAACTAGTAAGGGAGGTGAAAAGTCTTCCCCTGGGTCATAGATCCATTGAGTGCACATGTCTGTGTATCCCTCCAAGAAACTCTGAACTTCTCTAAGGCTGGAACTATATCTTACTCGTCTGTGGAGTCGGACTGGCTGGGTTG
Organism: Aethalodelphis obliquidens; assembly: GCF_003676395.1. Classification (NCBI taxonomy): domain Eukaryota; kingdom Metazoa; phylum Chordata; class Mammalia; order Artiodactyla; family Delphinidae; genus Aethalodelphis; species Aethalodelphis obliquidens. The sequence goes on from NW_020837951.1 coordinate 12,532,443, forward strand.
GTCCCTGGCCCTGCCACTCATGAGGTTGAAAATGGAGGCAAATTATTTTACTTCTCTGTTGCATATTTTCCTCATTTGTAAAATGGGTGTGATAACAGTACAAAGCTCCAGGGTTGTAAGGCGTGTTAAATGACTTTGTGAACTGTAGAACCGTGCCTGGACACAGAAAATGCTCAGCACATGTGGTGGTGGCGGTTTCGTTATATCCAAGCACTTAGCCCAGTAGCTAGCATATAATAGGCACTAAATTAATGTTTGTTGAGTGGGTGAATGCATGAATTCGAATTAGAATCTTGGTCTCTTGATTCTTAATCCTACAATATTTCTACTAATCATTATTCGCAATAGGATACAGATTTTTTCCAAAGCTAATTTTACTGGCCCAGTTTCTTCAGGGTGCACTGGGAAAGCACCAGGTTTATAACACTGTGAAAATAGAGAGGTGCTTAAACTGATACCAGAGTGCTTAAAAACCTGCGCTCTGTGGAAGCTGACCGAAAGCTGTGAGTAGGCTGGCTTTGTCTTAATAAACCTTGTCGTTTGATCAGGGTGACATATACTTAATGCAGTTGCCTAATTATCTGGTCATCAGGGAAATACCAGCTGTCATTGCCAACTGAGCTGGGCCATCAATCTGTTCTGAGTTCATTAAGTAAATTAAAAGGTGTGGCTTAAATACTTAAGAAGAGGAATAACAGCTCTCATCTCAAGGAGCTAGTGAAAGCAGGACTTTTTGCCACAGCTACTGGCTGTGTTGAGCTGTGAAAAGTGAGATTTGTAGCTTGACAATACAGCTCAACATAAGAGACAGAAGGAGATGCCAAAATTTGATAAAGGATCCTCATATATCCCCCCATCTCCCATCACATTTAGATTGTTATTGCTGATAATTCCTTTTAAAATTCTAAGCAGTAAGGTGGCCTCTAGCTGTGAACTAGCCCATCACTCTTGAACTGGCCCATGTTGAGGGCTTGCAGGTCCTTTCCCACACCTATGGAGAGACAGACATGTTGATTATTATCAAGCCTTGGGCTGGAGAAATGAATGACCAAAGTCTGCACGCACCTGCTGTATGCTGAGCAGTTTCACATCAAGATTCGTTTTGAGGTTTATAGATTCTGGTTCGATTCAATTCCCCTTCCCACAGTCATGCTCTATTCCTCCTCACTGGACTACATGCCATCCGTTCCTCCAGCATCTATTACGTGCCACTCCTTCCCAGGCACTGGGCTAGGCACCTGGAATTCAGAGATAATTAAGATGTTTTTCTTGCCCTGGAGAGACTTCTAAGCATGCTCCCTCATGCTCCCACGCCTTTGCACACGGGGCTCCTCCAGCCTAGACTACCTTCCTGGCTTCTGGGCTTGGCAAGTTCCAGCTCATCTTTCAAGTTTTTACCAAACCACAGCTTTCTCCCCAGGAGGATAATTCACACCCCGCTTCATGCTCTCATAGCCCTTCGACCCTCATCTGCTGGAGCATTTGCCACTTTGCACTGTGATTTATTTACAACTTCCAAGGACAGAGGCTGTGCCTTGTTCTTACCTGAATTCCCAGTGCCTGACATCGAGTTGATGCATAAGTTGCACTGATACTTGAATGAAAGACTAAGTTAATAAAAGAGGATAACTATTCTTATGTAAGGTGTGTAGGAGGGTAGAAGTGAGGATGGAGCCGTAGAGTAAATGTGCTTTTCTAGTATCCCTTTTGCCAGTAGGGGGAGAGATGTGCTTATAAATATCCCATCGTGCAAGCCTTTAGGATCAGTGGTCTGAAAGGCCAAAGAGAGGCTCAGGGTCTTTCTGTGTGACCTCTCAAATTTATAAGGAGCCATTTTACTTCAGGTAAGAGTGGGTATGGGACTTCCGTGGTGACACAGTGGTTAAGAATCCGCCTGCCAATGCAGGGGACACGGGTTTGATCCCTGGTCCGGGAAGATCCCACATGCCTGCGGAGCAACTAAGCCCATGCGCCACAACTTCTGAGCCTGCGCTCTAGAGCCCGCAAGCTATAACTACTGAAGCCTGCACAATCTAGGGCCCGCGTGCCACAACTACTGAGCCTGCGTGCTGCAACTACTGAAGCCCGCACGCCAAGAGCCCGTGCTCTGCAACAAGAGAAGCCACCGCAATGAGAAGCCCGCGCACCTCAACGAAGAGTGACCCCTGCTCGCCGCAACTAGAGAAAGCCCGTGCCTAGCAACGAAGACCCAACACAGCCAAAAAAAAAAAAAAAAGAAAGAAAAGGAAAAAAAACCCCTACAGTGAAACTCATTGGAACTTGTTAAAAAAAAAAAGTGGGTATTACCTTGATTAACTTGAATCATGTGACCATATGGCAGGCTATTTTCTATTTTTCCCTTTACTACTTGGTCATTCCCTCTTTCTTTTTTAGGGCGTATGGGGGAGGAGTGAGGAGTGGTGGTGATTGTTTATTCACAGGTTCAAACCTACAGGCAACACGATTCTGCCCTCTCTGAACACATTTCAGTGCAGTTTCGGGGTTGGAGAGTTTAGTTATTTGTTCCTGGTACCCACTGTCGAGGACTGCTAGGAAGAGTCCTCTTCCCTCTCTGCTCCTGGACCTTTGCTTTTCTTTCTCAGCAACCACTCCAAAAACACACTCAGTCTTTCTTCAGTTCTCTCTTTTGTGACTCACGAATTTGCACCTCCTGCTTTGACTTCTCTCCATTCCCACTCCTGTATTTCTAATCCCTTGTAGGATAGTTCCAATTAGATGTACCGTCATCCGTTCAAGCTCACTACTTCTAAAAGTTAGCTGTTTCTCTCCCAGGTGTGCTCCCACTTTCATTCACTCTATTCCATCAGTACCCTACCGGGCACTGAAACCAGGAGGTGAGGGTTAGGACAAGCAGGGGCGCCCAGGTGGAAGGTGCTGTGAGTCAGAGTACTTTAGCAGAGGCATTTCAGCACTACGGAGAGCTCCTAGTGGGGCCAACTCCCCGACTCCGGCCCCTCCCCTGCACCTTCCCTGCACACAGCAGCCTTCATATACACCTCCTTGTCACTGGAAACTTATGCTTGTTAAAGGAACCTTATTCATTTCTTCCAGGCTTAGTTCTCTGGGGACTGAAGACTTAACGGGGCTGGATTCTGTCCTTGCTCTGTCACTTATTGGATGCACTCCCAGAGACTGAGTTATCTTATTGCTCTGAGCCTCAGTTTCCTCTTCTGTAAAATGGAATGGCAGTATGTCTGCCTATTTGAGAGCGCTGTTGTGAGGGTGAATGGAGATAGTGCACATAAAGTATGCAGCACATAATATAAATTCAGTAAATAGTAGTTACAATTTTTATTATTATAGAAATTATCGGTACAATTATATTAATTCTTCTTAGTAACGTGTGATGGTGCGACTCAAGGCTCTCAGGGCAGTGGCATGTCTCTGGGAGTTTACAGGCTGGTTTTGTGGGTCAGGAGGAACAAATGAGTTTAGGGGGCAAGTAAGTCCTCTGGGAAACTTCTTTGTCCCTTGGGTACATTATTAAGACAGCAGTGGGTGCTTTAGGGTTAGCCCAAGTCATAGTCAGTTGTTGGAAAAGAAGAGCAGGCCCTTGTAGATTTACAGAATAGGAGATACCCTGTATGTGGCAAACAGGGAAACAGGCCCAAGAGATCCAGTAATGCCCAAGGCGGCTCAGCAAGCTGGTGTCCACAGACAGGAGGACTGGATCTCCAGGCTACTGGCTGCTCTTTGCTAGGTCTTTGCATATGCTGTTGCTTCCTCCCGTGGGAAGTCCTTTCCCTGTCTAGTCTGGCAACTTCTCTCTTTCTCACCAAGAGTCAGCTCTCTGAGCCTCAGTTGCCTGCTCTGTGAAATGGGGATACACTGCTATTCACCAGGTTGTGTGGAGATTAAAAGTGACAGTGTGAGGAAGGGGCTTAGCTGTGACAGAGGCATATCGTAGATGCTGTGTAAGATGTGGCTGTAGGCATTACAATGATCTGTTCATGGGTCGGACTCAGCCGCTGCACTACGAGCTCCCTGAAGGTAAGGACTACATCCTTTGTCTTCTTGTTTTCACTCTCCAACTTGGTCTCCTACCACTAACCCTCTGCTCCCATAATGTGGCACCTCTCAGCATCCCCTGAGTGTGTCACCCGGCTCAAAGGCATGACTTGCTTGTATGTTGAATGAATTGATATTTCAGCTAGACATGGTGCCTTTAGACCGGCTTTCTGGTGGGAGTTGCCATTGTGGAAAGTATTGAACTGGCCTGGGGAGCTGGTCAACTGGGGATGAGCAGCCCTGAGAGCTGTCAGAAGCGACTTTGGGAAAAGTTTGGTATCCCGGGTGGGAGGAAGTGCTGCTGGAATGTGCTGCTGGAATCAGCAGACCTGATTTGCTTTGTTTCCATTCCAGTTAATAAACACATTTGAAGCTTTGGTGTGGAAGAGACTGGGTAGTCTGAGGCCTGGTGGTGAATTGATACCATTTACTCGCAGTGAAGGAGTAGCGAGCAGGGAGATTACTATGGAGAATTTTGCAAAGCATAATGGAGTTAATTTATAATTGTTGTGGGAGCTCTTTTCCATCAGCTGAATTATGATGGGACGGAGGTGGTTATTTTGTTGTTTGTGTCACCCTTTTGAATTGGAAAGTGGAAAAAGAAAATCATGCTAAATTGGTATCTGATCTTTTCAGAGCTATTTGCTAAATAAACTGGAATTTTAATTAAAACTGCAAGCCAAGAAGTAAATCACTTTAGAAATTTGTGAAGTTTTTCTTTTTCCTTTGCCTAATATAATTACCACTAATAAAGGTTCTTTACGGGTGGGAAATCAGACACCAGAATAAATAACTGGAGGAGGTTGCTATGGGGCAAGGAAATTATGAAAGGGCTAAGGTTGTCGTCTCCTCCTGCTAACATGGGCCTTTTTTCTGTGGTTAAGTTGTTTGGTAACCATTTTTTTTTTTTTGCGGTACGCGGGCCTCTCACTGTTGTGGCCTCTCCCGTTGCGGAGCACAGGCTCCGGACACGCAGGCTCAGCGGCCATGGCTCACGGGCCCAGCTGCCCCGCGCCATGTGGGATCTTCTCAGACCGGGGCAGGAACCCGTGTCCCCTGCATCGGCAGGCGGACTCTCAACCACTGCGCCACCAGGGAAGCCCCATGGTAACCATTTTGATCTCATTAAAAGTATTATGATCAGAAGCAGAAGCAAAGGTGGACGACAGCCCTCACTGCAGCTCCTCCAGCTTTAATTCATGTGAGTCAATTGTAATGAATGGATTTAACAAAAAATACAACATGCTTTGGTGATTAACTCAGCGAACAACACATGGCACGCTTACCGGGAGTATCATATTTGCAGTAACAAAGAAGTGAACAGGAAAAGAAACTTCATAGATCACAAGAATTGCTGCTTCCCAGCAGAAGGTTGTTAATTACTTATCCCCTTGCTGTATTTATTGGCTCTATTAGAGGATGAGTAATTATCGTCTTCCCCGGAAACCCACTGGAGCCAGACGGCGCCTCTTTAAAGTAGAAGTCTCCCCAGAGTGCTAGTTATCCCTGCGGGATCCTCTCCAGTCAGAGTCTCCAACAACCAGGAGCGCGGAGTGGGTGAGACAGGAATGTCAGCCCACGCGGGCACAGGACACGGGTCTCCTTCAAAGTGCAGGGGCTGTCAGAGCAGTTCTCCCTCTTAGAAACGCTGACGTGCTCTCACTCCCCCGTGCCTTCCCCCACCCCTACTTCCAGAGCATCCTTTTTCTCTCGGCTGGGTCATCCCCCACCCCATCCCCTTTCTCCCAGCCTTGGCTCCCTCTCGGGTCTGGCTGCCCTCAGTCTCTCTCCACCTCCCCTCCGTTCTCCCTCCTAGCAGGGTCTGCACAGCCCTGCTTGAGCACTTCCTGGGCTCTCTTCCACCTGCAGAATCGAGTTCAAGCTCCTCACCCTGCCCTGTGAGCCCCTCACGATCAGTTGGGCCCTGTGGACCTCTCCAGCTCTGTCTCTCTACTGACCCTGGGCTGCGGGCACTCTGCGCTCTCCCAGACGCCCTCCCTGGCACGCACTTCTCTTTCTCTTCATCTCTGCCTGGCAACAACAACAACTTCACACCCAGCTCAAACGGACCCTCCTTGGTTAGACTTCCCTCACCTGGAGCAGGGGCAGTTGCTCCTTCTGGGCTCTGACACAGCACTTTGTCACACAGAACGTGTTTATCTGTTACCGATCTGCCTCTACCCGCAGGCTGGCTCCCGCATTCCTGGAGCTATGTCTGATTCACCGTTGTTTTTCAAGAAGCGGATTTGTGCAGGGCCAGCCTCTGCTTTCTCTACCATCGGGGAGGACTGGGGACTCTTCCTCTCTGCCCTTCTCACCAGGGGACTTAATTAGGTGACGAACAATCTAAGCAGCCCGCTCTCAATATTCTAAACTGGATTAATTTAGCTCCTACTATGTGCCAGGCTGTTCACAAGCATCCTTTCACTTACGGGGTTGTTTTTCGTCTTTACCACACCTCCTGTGAGGGAGGGTTTGCTAGTCCTCTCTCAGGTGATGAAACTAAGGCCCTTGGTAGTTACCAGGCCTGAGATTTGAATCCAAGTTCCTGAACTCGAGTCAAGGAGCTTTTGTGCATGTACAGGCTTTCGCTAGAGTTAGATGCACACACAGGAAGGCCTGCGTGGCTCTAAATGCCCCGAGCTAACGTATGCACGTTTAACCTTGGGCTAGTCCTAGAGAACACCCCTGTCCACCAGCTCCTTTGGGTAATATCTTACCAGCCAATAGGTATGGGAAAGGGTGATGGGAAAGGATGGAAGAAAAGAAGGAAACTAGCTTTTGAAAAACACCTACTGTGTGCCAGGCATTGTGTGCCAGGCACAGTGCTAAACACATTATTAATCCATCTAATAACCCAATCACATTGCCATGATTGTTCCCACTGAGGAAACAGGCTTGGAGTTGCCCCACGTGTGGGCTTTCCCCGCAGCCCCATCCAAAGATGCTGCCGTCAGGAAGCTGGCAGGTCCTTCACCAGCACGGGGAGGCCTTTTCTCATCAGCCACATTTTCCACTGGCAGGAGGGAGCCTGGAATCTCCCCGTGGCCCCTCAGTTGGGTCTCTTGTCGTCTGTCTGGGAGGAGAGCGATGCTGTTAGCTGGGATGTGAGCAGCAGAGAAGAGGACTGAGCTGGTCTCCCTCTCTCAGGCTCAAAAGGGGCTCCCCTTCTTTTGATACACTCATACTTGGCAAATAGAACCGTGTTGCATCTGGGCACACCCTTCAGGATTTGGTGGGTTTCCACCAGAATTTTCACCATCGGCTTGCTTTCTCGATTGAAGAAAAGAGTGCTAAATTTTCAGTCCATCCTTGAAGGGCAATTGCTCAGTCCTTTCATTGTCTCAACTGGCCTTCTTTGGACCCTTCTGTGCTCCATTCTTCCTTGAAGTGTTAATCACAACTCATTTTTTAATAGATGTATGTGCTCAGTTGTTTTTCATAGATTAATCCATCTATCCATCCATCCAGCATAGTGGAGTTGAAAGAGCACAATCTTTGAAAATAGACCAACATGGCTTCAGATTCTGGGTTTGCCACTTATTAGCAATGGGATTGTATTTTTTCATGTCAAAATGGAGGCATATCTGTAAGATACCTGGCACATAATTAAGTGCTCAATAAACAGTAAGTATTCATTGTAAGGTTATACGAGTCTTAAATTACTTCATTCTCCGAATGCTTCCTTTCTCTTGGACCCTGTTCTAAAACTGGAATGGTGTGTTCATTATCTATTGCTGCGTAACAAAGTTCCCCCAATTCAGCATCTTACAATAACACACATCTATGTCACACAGTTGCTGAGGGTTAGGAATCTGAGAGTGGCTTAAAGGGGTTCTGGCTCAGAGCCTCTCATGAAGCTGTAATCAAGCTGTCAGCCAGAACCATAGTCTCTGAAGACTTGACTGAGGCTGAAGGATCCAATTAGCTCACTCACATGGCTGTTGGCAGGAGGCTTTTTTGGGGCTGCGTTTTGGGTCCTCGTTGCTGCGCGCGGGCTTTCTCTAGTTGTGGTCAGTGGGGGCTACTCTTCGTTGTGGAGTGCGGGCTTCTCACTGCAGTGGCCTCTCTTGTTGCGGAGCACGGGCTCCAGTAGTTGTGGCCAGTGGGCTCTAGAGCGCAGGCTTAGTAGTTGCGGCGCACGGGCTTAGTTGCCCCGAGGCATGTGGGATCTTCCCGGACCAGGGCTCGAACCATTGTCCTCTGCGCTGGCAGGCGGATTCTTAACCACTGCGCCACCAGGGAAGCCCTGGCAGGAGGCTTTGATTTCTTACCTCTCCCTGGACTTCCTCAAAGTGAGTGATAATGAGAAAGAGAAGAATAGGAGAGAGAGACAGAGAGACAGAGATCGAGAGAGAGAGGAGGGCACAGTCTTTGTATAAAGATGAGCTTCGGAAGTGACATTCCCTTACTTCTGCTGTTGCTACTGGTCACATAGATCAAGCCTGTGACGGTGTGGGAGGAGACTACACAGGGTATGAATTCCAGGAGGCAGGGATCAGTGGAGACCATCTTAGAGACTGCTTCCCACCAGTGGGTAGGTTGGGGAGAGGGTAGAAAGAAGAGTAGAATATCTCTACCCTGAAGCATTCTGTTGGGTGGGGAGGCAGTCATGTAAACATAAACACCCTACAAGGCAGCGGCTGGACCACAGGCATCCACAAAGTGCAGAGAAATCTATTAGCTCTGCTTAAGGGCATCGTGGAAGGTTTCCCAAGCACAGGCCCACCGTGGTGCTGGTGTTCTTATTCAGGAGCTGTCCTAATGATGCTTGATATTTGGTTGGCATCTTTTTTTATTGAAGTTACTCATTGGGGTGATTTCCTTGGACATTAAAAATAACAACTATCCCATATAACAGCAACTGGCTGTTGACAAAGTGCTTTCCCAGGCATTACCTCAGTCTACATAACGGCCCAGGGAGGTAGACAGGTTTTACTGTGGCCATTTTCCCCCATCGTAGATGAGCTGCTGAGGCTTAGCGGGGCAAGGTCAGCGTGTCAGGGTCTCTGGGAGGGGTGTGGTGGCTGAGGGGCTTCAGCCAGGGTCTTCCTAGTCCAAGCGTGTTGCTCTGGCTGCTACACCTTCCTTGTGTCCCCCTCCCCTGAGTGTTTGGGGCCCCTCATTTTAAAGCAGTAGTTTGGGTCATCTCCCCCCGAAGAAGCTTTACACATATGTTTGCCCATATCAAAGCTTATTTGCCACTTTTATGCCCAATCACTTGAAAGGTTTTCTGTTCACAAAGAAGCATTATGAAGAAAATCATTCCCAAAGTATAGAAACGTGAATTGTGCTTTCATCAGCATTTACTGTGAAATTGCATTTTACAAAAGTCCCTCGGGAGGGTTTGAACTTGCTCTTTGAGCCGTTAGAAGAGTGACCAGCATATCGGTTCCTCAAGCACGAATGTGCTCAAAGGACGTATGCTCAAGTTCTCATTAGAACTTGGCTATTTCGCAAGGTTTTTTCTTTTTTTTTAAGTCCTTCTGGGCCAGAGGGAAAAGGATTTTGGGTCCACACAGCTATATGCATTCGGGGAGGAACTTCCTTTGTGGCACAGATGGTGGCATGTGGGGTGCAGGGTAGGTTAGTTACTATAGTCCATGAGTGACAAATGACCACCGTAGTGATCAGTTCAAGACCAGTTGTGTGCAGTGGTTAAGAGCCTGGGCCTTGGGAACAGACAGACATGGATTTGCTCCTGACTCTGCCCCTACCAGCTCTGTGTCCTTGGGAGAGTTATTTAATCTCTCCAAACTTTGATTTCTTCATCTGTAAGTAGGTTAATAGGAAACCCCTTCTCATGAGGTTGTTGTGAGGATTAAATGAGGTAATATATATAAAGAGTTTAACATAGACATGGAAATAAGCATCGCCTAAATGCTAACTTTGATGATGATGGTGATGAAAGTGTATTTGAGTAGCTGCTGTTCACAGGTCCATTTATTCAAGTGTTCATTCATGAAACACGCTGCAGGTGTTGCTAACAATGGTGTCTGTGAACAACTAGGGGCTTCAGGGAGTCTTTGAATTCTCCTAAAATCACATGGAAAATTTTGTGCGTATGTGTGTTTTCTTGGAGAGGATCTCAAAGTGATTCTTGACCTCACAAAGGTTAAAAATAAAGTCTCTGGCTTGGTGTTAGAGATACACAAGTTTAGGAAGGTGTCTTCATTTTCAGAGTCCACGAGTGGGAAAGCAGACTGACAGATGAGCTGCTGCTGAATGACCTGTGAAGGGTGTAAGTGATGGAGGCCCCAGAGAAGGGAGAGCTGGTGAGACAGCTTCATGGATGGTCCAGCTGAGTCAGAAGATCCCAGGCGAAAGGAATGGCATGCAGAAACCCAGGCCACAAAACAGAAAAGTGCTGTACGCTTGATGTCAAAAGTAGTCTGGCAGTAACAGTGTCAGTGCCCGAGGTGTCCATGGCCCAACCTGAAGCAAACGGGGTGGCAGAGGGGAGTTTGGGAAGTGTCTTTGAGACCAGGCTTGGAGCTTTGATGTGGGAAGAGTTGTAAGCGAAAGAGTAACATGGTCAGAGCTTTAAAAAAACATCCCTCTGGGTGTTGAGTAGACAGGAAGGGGAGACTTTGCGGGTGCGGGGAGGGGGAGGGTTGAGCAGGAGGCTGGTGTGGTCCTCATCCCAGTGAGAAGGGAGGCCCCGAATTAAGGCACTGGAGATTAAGGAAGGAGAGGAAACTTAAAAATAAATGAGGAGGTAAACCAGAGGACTTGCTGTCCAGTGGGATACTGGGGAGGAAGAGGGCATCAGAAGGGCTCTCAGGATTATGCTTCTCATTTTCCTTGGGCCTGAAGCCCACTGGATGCCTGGTTAGACATCACTGGGGACCTGAGACAGTATGTCCAGTTGTTGTGGTCCTGGAAATTTGTAGTGTTATGAGGGACATAAGGGCTACACATGAAATTATAAGCATGGTACGACGTGCTGAAGGGATCAGCAAGGTGATCACTGAGGACTGCAGTGGCTCCGAAGCTCTCCATGTCATCACGTCTAAGTTCCCATCTTGCTTGACCTCCCAGCCACATTCACACTGTTCCCCTTGCCTGTTAGGGCTCGTGCTCGCACTCTCTCTCTGGTCCCTCTTACTCAGTCTGCCCAGCGAGTCATCCTCTTCCCCCAGGACCGACCTACTGTTCCTCGGGGCACTGGGGTACAGGCCCGCGTGGGCGGCCTCTGCCTCAGTCTTCAGCCCCGTCCCACACTCCTTTCCTCTCATCTGCTGTGTTCCAGCCGCCTTGACCTTCCTGCAGGGTTTCCAGTGGGCCCCGCTAAGTCCTGTGTCTGGGCTTTCACACGCTTGTTCTCTCTGCCTGGAACACTCTTCCTCCTCACCCTGTACCTGATCTTCCTTCCAACCTCGGCTCTAATAGCCCTTTCCCAGGAATGAAGTGACCGTTTAATTTGTTGCCCAAACTGGGATACGATGGCACTATTAATGTTGACACCGGCACAACAGGCATCGGCTGGAGCTGCCCGGGGCTGGTGGACACGTGGTCTCCTGACTCAGGGGGCCCTTCTCTGACTTCCCGGATGTGCTCAGTCCCCTGGACTCTCCTTGCTCTCTGGGCCTCATCTCACAGCCCTCACCGGGCTTTGTAGTGATACACTGATGTGACTTGGACTCAACCCTTTCTGCCCATGGACTGTGCGCTCCATGAAGACAGACGTGTTCCCATGTGTCTTTGGCACCTGAGACACACTGTGCCACTAAGTAGGTTCCTCACACTTAATGTTGAACTCAGATTTGTATTGTTCTGTGGCGCATACGAAGCACTTTCATTTCCATTATCTTGTTTGGTCCCTGTCACTACCCGGTGGTTTCCTCATCTCAGTGTACCAAGGACACAGAGGTCCTGGTTACTTAAGCTCTCATAGATAGTAAGTGAACAGAGACAAGTCTAGAACTCTCAGGTCTTCTGACCCCAAATCCAGTGCTTTTTCCAAAAGGGTTTGAAGAAAGATGAAAGATGAAGAAAAGGAAAGATGATTCCAAGACTTAGAACCCAGGTAACTGGGAGGATGGTGGTGAACTTGAGAAAAATGGGGACTGGGGAATCTTAGAAGCACTTGTCAATTTTCAATTGCCCCGTGAAAATCCACGCAGCATTCCAGGCTCCAGAGAGCTCAGAATAGAGCCGTGAGTGGCCCCTTAGCCTAGGGGGCGGGGTGTAAGCAGAGAGTTTTGTCGTCGCTGTTGTTTTACTGTAAAATATACATAACATAAAATTCACCATCTTAACCGTCTTTAAGTGTGCAGTTCAGTGGCGTTAAATACACGTTGCTGTGCAACCGTCACCACCATCCATCTCCAGAACATTTTCATCTTCTCAAACTGAAACCCTGTACACGTTAAACGATAACTCCCCATCTTCCCTCCCCGCAGCCGCTGGAAACCACCATTCTACTTTGTCTTTGTGAATTTGACTACTCCAGTTACCTCACAGAAATGGAATCATACAACATTTGTCCTTTTGTGTTTGGCTTACTTGACTTAGCATAATGTCTTCAGGGTTCATCTATGTTGTAGTGGGTGTTAAAACTTCATTCCTTCTTAAGGCTGAGTGATAGTACAGTGTGTGTATACTCCACGTTTTCTTTACCTATTGATGGATAATCAGTGGACACTTGGGCTGTTTCTACTTTTTGGCTCTTGTGAACAATGCTGCCGTGGACATTTGTGTACCAACATCTGTTTGAATCCCTGATTTCAGTTCTTTGGGGTATATTCCCAGAAGAGGAATCGCTGGATCATGTGATAATTTTTGTTTTCCGCAGTGGTTTTTAACATTACCAATGCGCAAGGGTTCCAATTTCTCTACATCCTCATCAGCACTTGTTATTTCCTTTTTATTATTATTTTTATAATAGTCTTCCTAATGGGTGTGAAGTGGTTTTGATTTGCATTTTCCTAATAATTAGTGATGTTGAGCATCTTTTCATGTGGTTATTAGCCATCTGTATATCTTCTTTGCAGAAATGTCTATTTAAGTCCTTTGCCCATTTTTTTTTTTTGCGGTACGCGGGCCTCTCACTGCTGTGGCCTCTCCCGTTGCGGAGCACAGGCTCCGGACGTGCAGGCTCAGCGGCCATGGCTCACGGGCCCAGCCACTCCGTGGCACGTGGGATCCTCCTGGACCGGGGCGCGAACCCGTGTCCCCTGCATCGGCAGGCGGACTCTCAACCACTGCGCCACCAGGGAAGCCCCTTTTGCCCATTTTTTAACTGGGTTGTTTTTCTTTAGTTGTAGTTTTTAAAATATATTCAGAATATTAATCCCTTATCAGATTTATGATTTTCAAATGTTTTCTCCCATTCCATGGGTTGCCTTTTTATTCTGTTGACAGTGTCCTTTGATGCAAAAATTTTAATTCTGATGAAGTTCAATTTATTTATTTTTTTCTTTTGTTGTCTGTGCTTTTGTTGTCATATCCAAGAAATCATTGCCAAGTCCAATGTCATGAAAATTATCCCCTATATTTTCTTCTAAGGGTTTCATAGTTTTAGCTTTTATGATTAAGTCTTTGACCCACTTTGAGTTAATTTTTGTATATGGTGTAAGGTAAGGGTCCAACTTCAATTTTTTGTATGTGGATGTCCAACTTTCCCAACACCAATTGTTGAAAAGACTGTCTTTCCCCCATTGAATAGTCTTGTTATCCTTGTTGAAAAATCATTTGACCATATATGTGAGAGTTTATTTCTGGGTTCTCTATCTTATTCCATTGGTCTATATGTCTGTCTTTACGTCAGTACCATACTGTTTTTTAAAAGTTATTTTTATCATTTTTGATTTAGAGATGATTTAGAGATGCTTTAAGTTCACAGCAAAATAGAGCAGAAGGAACAGAGATGTTTTTCCTTTATAATCACTACCCTCGCATATGCACTATAAAAAAAACAGTACACTAAAATGGTACATTTGTTAAAATCAATGAACCTACATTGCAGATTCTTATCACCCAAAGTTCATAGTTCATTAGTGTTCACTTTTGGTGGTGTACATTCTCTGGGTTTAGACAAATGTATAATGACATGTATTCACCATTATGGTATCACGTAGAGTAGTTTCACTCCCCTAAAAATCACCTGCGCTTTACCTATTTATTCCTCCCTCTCTCCTAACCCCTGGCAACCACTGATCCTTGTACTGTCTCTGTAGTTTTGCCTTTTCCAGAATGTCATATAATTGGGATCATACAGTATGTAGCCTTTTCAGATGGGCTTCTTTCACTTAATAATACGCATTTAAGATTTCTCCACGTCTTTTCGTGGCTTGATCATTTCTTTTTAGTGCTGAATAAAATTGCATTGTCTGGCTGTTCCACAGTTTATTTATTCATTCACTTACTGAAGGACATCTTGGTTGCCTCCAAGTCTTGGCAGTTATGGATAAAGCTGCTATAAACATTTGCGTGGAGGATTTTTTGTGGACATACGTTTTTAACTAATTTGAGTAAATGCCAAGGAGCACAATTGCTGGATCATATGGTAAGAGTATGTTTAGTTTTGTAAGAAACCGCCAAACTGTCTTCCAAAGTCGCTGCACCATTTTGCATCCCACCGGCAACGGACGAAGAGTTCCTGTTGCTCCACATCCTCTTCAGCGCTTGGTGTTGTTAGTGTTTTGGATTTTGGCCATTCTAAGGTGTGTAGTGGTATCTCATTGTTATCTTATGCACTGTTTTGATTACTGTAGCTTTGTTATACGTTTTGGCATCAGGAAGTGTGACATTTCCAAGATTGTTTTGGCTATTTGGGATCCCTTGATATTCCATATGAATTTTAGGATGGATTTTTCTATTTCTGCAAGAAAAAAAAATTGGTCACTGGAATTTTGGTAGGGATTGCGTTGACTCTATATATCACTTTGAGTAGTGTTGACATCTTAATAATAGGAAATCCAATCCTTGAACATGAGATATCTTTCCATTTATGTGTGTCTTTCATTTCTTTCGGCATCATTTTGTAATTTTCAGTGTACAGGTCTTTGCCTCCTTGGTTAATTCCTAAGTATTTTATTCTTTTTGATGCTATTGTAAATTGAATTGTTTTCTTAATTTCCTTTTTGGACTGTTCACGGTCAATATATAGAAAAATAACTGATTTTTTTGTATTGATTTTGTATCCAGCAATTTTGCTGAATTCATTTATTATTTCTAACAGTTTGTGTGGTTGTGTGTGTGTGTGTGTGTGTGTGTGATCTTTAGGATTTTCTACATATAAGATCATGTCATCTGCAAACATAATTTTACTTCCTCCTTTCCAATTCGGATGCTTCTTACTTCTTTTTCTTGCCTGTTGCTCTGGCTAGAACTTCCAATACTGTGTTGCACAGAAGTGGCAAAAGTGAGTAGCCCTGTCTCATTCCTGATATTAGAGGAAAAGCTTTCAGTTTTTCACCATTGAGCATGATGTTAGCTGTTTAAGCAGTTTTTAAAAAGATCTTAAAAAGACGTGGGATTATGAAGTCCTGGGACCTACTTAAAATTGTGTTTCTCTGTGTTCTCGGTACCTAGCACAGTGCCTGGCACAAAGAAATTACCGAATAAATTGATTTAGAAAAAGATAGTTTCTCAAAACTGAATGAGCTAAGGGCTCTGAATGAAAGGTTGATTTAGGAATCATTAAAGGGCCAAGAACTGAAAGGAGATCATAAGGGTGATAAGGAGTCCTCAGTAATCCACTGACATGGAGCACGTGTTGCTCCTGCAGTGTGGGCAGCAAAGCCACTTGGATCTTAGTAAACTTTGCCTGGATAGTCTGCTTTTTAGAGGAACCTCCCTGGTTAAGTTATTTTTCCCTCCTCTATATTAGCACTTAATAGATGGAAGTTGTTAATGCTAATAGAGTGTGTACTATATGTCTCACTTTGGCACAGTTTTGAGATAATGTGAATGATTTAAAGGCCTTGAGTCTGTTTGCCTTCATTTTAATTCGGAATCGTTGGAAAGCATTGAGTCACCACCATTTCATTGCTAATGCTGTGTTCTCTCACTGGAACTTAGCCCTCTCAACTTGGAGCAGATAAAAATTCTGATTAACTGTAGTCTTAGGACGGGAAAATTGGATGATTTTGTTTAATGTGTTGACATTTCTCTTCATTTGGTCTTTTAACAAGCAGGTTCTAAATATGAAATAACGTGTCCTCACTCTTTTCCCTTAAGGGGGGTCATCTGAGTTACGCATTTTAAAAATACATTGTGTAAGTGCAGAACTTGTGGAGAGGCAGCAAGATGTAGTAGAAAGAGCAGGCCCTTTGGTCTCAGCGAGGGGTTTTCTGGTTGCAAGTAATTGAAACCCTATAGTTTGTGCAAAGGAGATGCATTCTATGGGTGTGAGGCTGCCTTACAGGATCCAAGGACAGAAGGGACAGCCGGGCTCAGAAGGGTCTGGGCCGAGGACCTAGAAGCCCTGGGAACTGAGGCCACCTCAGTCTGTGTTGCCAGGGCCACATGGCCTCATCTCTGCTTTTCTCTCTGCACCTGCTCCTTTCTCCTCTCTCAGCAGACTGGCTGCCTTTGCTTCTCTGTCAGGCTGTGCACACGGCCAAGCACAGCTGCCGGGCTCTGGCTTTTGATCACTTCCAGTGCAAGGGCCAGCAGAGGCTGCCGGGCATCTCTGATTTCCATATTCCTGGAAGAGAGAACCTGGTTATCTCATCGTGAGTCAGAGAACCATTCCTGGTTTGTTCATTCATTCATTCAAAAAGTCTTTGTTGAATGCCAGGAACCATTTTAGGCACTGGGGAAT
Source organism: Aethalodelphis obliquidens (assembly GCF_003676395.1). NCBI lineage: Eukaryota > Metazoa > Chordata > Mammalia > Artiodactyla > Delphinidae > Aethalodelphis > Aethalodelphis obliquidens. Next base: position 12,549,244 of record NW_020837951.1, read on the forward strand.
ATATCCTGCCCTTGTGGACTGTGTCTCTGTGTGTGTGTGTGTGTGTGTGTGTGTGTGTGTAAGAGACAGAGGAAGAGAGAGAAAGAGATAGAAAGAGATTGTGAAAGCTCGTTCTGGGGGGACTGGTTTGAATGTTGTGGTCTTCAGATAAAGAGAAGTATGGTTTGGAATTCAGCCCTGCATTCAGTTCCTGACTTTTCCCATTTCCAGCTCTGTGCAGCCTTGGGCATGTTACATTACCCCTCTCAGCCCCAATTTTCTCATCAGTGAAATGGGCATCATGCTTTCTAGGATGGTTATGAGGATTCTAACAAAAGGGTGCCTCTAAGGTCACTAGTACAGTGCCCGCCACGCAGAATCAGAACTCTGCCTCTCTGCCTCTCTGTGACCCTGAGACAGTTACTTAGCCTGTCTTAATCTGTTTCTTCCCCTGCAACATGGGAAAGAAGGTCAGCAACTTCACATGCTTATTATGAGCGTTAAATCATGTGATGTGTGCCAGGCCGCTGGGAGTTTGTACAGAAGAGACCCTCGGTGCCGGAGCTGCGCTTCTTGTTCCCGTCATTCATCACATTTCCCCTCTTTCTTCTAGTTCCCATTTGGCCGACGCTTGCCTTGTGACATCTACTGGCATGGAGTTTCATTTCACGACAGTGACATATTCTCCGGTCTAGTGAACAAGTTTCCAGGTATCCACTGTTATTGTTGGCATTTAAAAACGTTTCCAGGGCTGAGCCTCAGGGTACGCTCTTCGACAAAAACATAACAGTGTTTAGACATCAAACTGGAGGGCTCTTAATTGGGAATGGCTGCCTACACGCTGCCTCAGTGCCGTGACCTTGGGAGGCAAGGTGATCAGGACTTAACTCACCAAGGGTTTTAAGACTGGAGGTTCCAAAACGTAAAAAGACAGGCTCTTCCGGTCTAATTCCACCGGCGGAAGAACATGACTTTCACCTTTTGGATTTCAGATATAATATGGTAGCGTCATGAGGGGACTATATTCTCAAAAGGAAAAAAAAAAAAAATAGTCCATTTGCACTCACCATAGTTTCTTGAACATTTCAATGACTCAGTGAACGTGGACTCTGAATACGTCTACGTGTGTGGCTTGCCCAGGTAGACCGTGAGGTCCTGGGAGGGGCCGTGCCTCCTACACTTCTGGATGTTCCCACGGCTCCTGCAGTCCTTCCAGGCACACCGAGGCCCTCCGTAACTGCTGTCTCACCTACTGATGGCGAATCGGAGGCAGCCCTAGTTTTATGCCCATTGGAGGGAAAGGAGAGAGCAGGACCTTAAAGCAATAAAATGAACCGTTTCCCCTACAGAGTTAGTCTAACATTAATAAAAGCTGCATGTTGCACTAAGATAATAAACAAACAAACAAATAAGTAAAATAAAATAGACCATTTCAATTTCTATTTAATATGCAGGAGACGGAAAACAGAAGTACTAAAATTCTGGGACAGTATCACAGAAATGGGGTTCGCAGCTTCCATTTTCTTTAAGTATCGTATTTGCAGGTACCCTTTTAAAATCGAAATACACCAGTCTCCATACTGGGAACAGGAGCTGCGGACAGCCTCTGCCTTTAACCTGAAGGCATTGTCTAGTGAGACTAATGTCTAGTGAGACTGCAAGGGGGGCTCGGTGCCACACAGGTGTCACAGCCAACACTCCGAGATGCCCCTTCACGCCACTCCCAGCCTCCGCCCATCATATACCTTTCCGTTTTACTATTAATCTCTACCACCCTCTTCTGCCATGATTACTATTCATTATTTTGAATGGCTAAGTGAAGAGGCTGGGTAAGTTAAGTGGGCATGTGTAGGGAGAAGGGGACATTTGGTTCATCTGGGTATGATCCCAGCCAAAGGGGTCCCACTTATCTTCAGAAGTTTTAACATAATGGGCACAAACCATATAGGATACAATGATATATAATTTTTAAAAAGCATGCCACCATGAATCCCATCCCTCATTGAACAAAACCACAAGGTGAATATTTCTAGAATTTCTCCCAGACCTTAACCATGTTTATGTATGTTTACGTAGTTGCAGCCAGAGTGTAGTTGTTTTCTCTAGTTGTTTCATGTATGCTCATTTTTAAGAGGAGGATCAACTTACTCTTTTTTTTTGGAATTCCATGCCACGTCTTTAAGAAAATACCTCTCACAAAACCCAATAGCCATACGTTATACACGGGCGAGTTATGCCATGTCCACTAGCGGGTTTTTCAACTAAGCAAACAGACCACCATGGGCCACCTGGCTCAGCGTTACTTACAAGGATACAGGACAGGAAACACAGCTTGCCAGTCAGTCAGTGTCAGACATTTCTTCTCAGTGGCGTCATGGCAAGGGTTCCAGAGCTAGTCTTTGGCTCCGTAAGTGAAAGCTCAGGTGCAAAGAGACAAGATCCACATTGGTGGATGTGGGTCTCCCTTGACTTAGAAACCCTGTAGGAGCCAATAGCTCACATAGCTCCTCCACAGCACAGCTTCCAGGGTCCCCACCAGGGTCATGCTCAGTTACAAGGTTCACTACACTCAGGAAAGCCCGGAGCTGTGGCTCCCTACCAGGTATTTATGCAAGATGACAATAAGGGATCATTTTAACCATATGCTTTGTTGTCTAGTCACACAGCTAACTTTCTCCCTTTATTGGTTTCCTGGGGAACAGAGCTAGAAAATTAACCCAAGGTCAGATTGGTTCTTAGAGGAGAAAGTGTTTTGTCAGAGAATAAGGAGGACTCTTGCAGCCAGGGTCCTTGCACAGTTTAATGGGATAGCTATTATTTTCTCTGTCTTGCTGCTCATAAAAGATGACGTTTGATGCCACTAAAAGAGCTTATTGGGATATTGGGAGAACATAATTTGGAAGAGAACAACTCTTTGAATATGGACAGAGTTCCCAAGACATGAATTATCAAATGAGGCTTCACTGACATGTTCCCTATTTGCTCACGCCTCATCTGGTGGCCGAGAGTCGGAAGGAAGGAGTCGCTATAGCTCTACATTTGGGACGCAAATAGAAATACAGAAAAAAATACACTCAAAGGGCTAGTTTCGTTAAAGGTGATATAAGAATATTCATTCTAAAGAAGCACATTTGCCCCATCTCACGTTCCATGTGCCAGTGATAAGTACGTACAATTTTCCACTTTACTAACAGCAATTAATTAGCTCCAGTGACAAAGCAGGCCCGGAGGCAGTGGGCCAGGGCCGCCACACTCTGCCCTGTGAAAGACAACAATCCTTAGTGATGGGGTGATTCCAGAATGGTCTGTCCTTTGGCTCCCATTGGTGTCCACGCTTATCTTCTGTCTGTGATATATCCCATTGTTCTGAAGATGCATTTTGTATGCACTGTGTATTACTTAGAGTAAGTTCTAGTGGACGTGCCAGGCAAGGATAAACACTTCACATGCTGAATAAACTGAAAACTTTTGGATATGCATATGGAAGTAATTTATTTTGTTCGTGTCAGCACGTTAGATTTTAGCCACTTTTCTGTGGGCAATTTCCTTCAAGATATGTTATTATATCTTAACTGATGAATTAAGACTTTCACTAAAAATAATCTGATTTAGATATGTCTTTGCCTTAAGAAAGCCTAGAACCATCAATTCTCAGCTTCGCAAGCAACAGTTTTTTTTGCTGAGTTTCCGGGCCTGAGATGTATGGCACCACGTGGCGGGTGGTGCCTGAGAGCCCACCCTGAGGAGGGGACTTTGTCAGAGGAGGAGGGGGCTCCAGCGAGGGATCTCTGGGGACAGCCATCTGCCAAGCACTGGTCTGGGCTAGGGATACAAAAACAAGGAGAAAAGCACGTAAAGAGAGAAGGCAAATACAAAATAAGCACCATGCCAGAGGGATGCTGTGCGAATGTGGAACAAGGGCACGTGACCTAACCCAGATTTGCTTGGGGGGGCACGCAGGGCAAGAGATCCTGGAAAAGAGGATTGAATGTGAACTGAGCCTCCAGGGATGGATGGGCCTGTCCCCCTTGCAAATCAAGGGAGCAGATGGGGTGCAAAGGCATGGAAAGCTTTGCACGTTGCTCGTTCAGCAAAGGGCACGTGGCCCATGCTAGTTAGAAAGGGTCAAGTTTGATAGGGCGGTGGAGAGGTGAAAGGCAGGGCCCAAACTTCACCGGGAGCCACTGAGAAATTTCTAAGCTAGAGAGTGACGTGGCCCAGCCTGCAGTTTGGAAAGCTCTGCCAGAGGGAATGCATTGGAGGCAGGGGTGCAGGTCGGGGGTTTGGGGTGGAAAGGCTGAGAGAGGAAACAGCTAAGAGGCCACTGCAGTATCCAGGATCTGAAAGTATCAATGTTTGCTTGTTGTTTGGTGGTTTTAATGTGTTTTTGCCAAGAATTATTGTTATAAATGATACTTGGGTTGAATAGCACTCCCAACATAGCTCAGACTGTGTGTTTGATTTGTTTTGTTTTGTCTTAAATTGGGCTAAGTAGGCCTGTGTGGGCAAGCCTGAGATCAGACTCCTGTGTAACACCAATGGGCCGAGACCACCCGAGGCCCTGGGACTCCAGTGAGGCAGACAGAAGAACCCAGGCCCAGAAGCAGTGGCAGGAGGCAAGCTCTTGGGTGAGAAGCTACAGCCTGAGTTAGGGGCTTTCCCCAACCGACAGGGGAACGGCCACAATAGGGACATCTAGGAACAGACCTTCTTGAGAAGTGCAGGTAGACAGTCAGCCTCAAAAGAACCTGTTAGTATAGCAGGAGCCCAGCCAGTGGGCTCAAGTCACATGAGGACTCCAGCCCTTGCAGGGGAGGCTTAGGGGGAACAGAGGAGGAACATCGGAGACTGCAGGGCAAAGGCGTCGCTGAGGCAGCCACTCAGGCACCAGGAGCTAAGGACCGGTGACCAAACTTTGGGGACAGGCAACAGAGCCTCAGAGAAGTAATTAAAATCCTCCTTATCTAACTGGACTACAAAGAAAGGGTCCAAGCTCCCCAAAGGGGAGCTAATGGTTGGACCTAGAGCTTCTACCTCAGGTCAGAATGGGTCCCAGAGCCTCGGGCAGGGGTCACAGGGAGGGGTCACGTGCTGCAGCTGCTTGGAGAAGGTAGACAGAGTCTGGAGCCAGCATGGCCTGACAGTGACCTCCCTCTTTACAGATTTACTCTGGAAGCATATGCTCGGGAGCAGCTACTCTTGTCCGCATCTTACTGAGAGATGACAGAGCCCACATCTCTCTCTGAGCCCCTGCCAGAGGCAGGGATGCTTGCAGCTACCGCATGGGGGCTCGTGAGGGCTCAGAGATGCTTCCCCTGCAGCTTAAAGATGGCGGAGGAACAAAGGCGTCAGTAAAAGTGGATTGAGGGAGGTTGACACTGCTGCCTTCCAGAGACAGGCATTGAGGCAGGGTTCGGGGTGAGCCGTCTACAGCCCGTGGGAAAGGTAGCCAGTGGCTTGAAGGGATGCTTCTTAAGTTGGCTGGGTTTTGTAGAGAACTATCTGGAGACAGACGCAGATGTAAACTCAGAAACGGATCTGTTAGCCGGCATGGGGGCTGGTGACCCGCATGACAAAAGGAGCCACTGCAGATTTAAAATGAATACTTACTCCATCTGCTGGACATTGGTTTTCACAAAGCTTCTCTGGAGCATTCGAACCACACTCCTGTACTCACAGCACTCCTGCGTGTGTTATGTGAGTCCTTCTGACCCGCCGAGGGATTTCTGAAAGCAAACCTTCTCCTGTCACATGGCCATTAAAACTCGGACAATACCACAGCACTGTTTGGCCAGGGAGCATCACATATTTGCTGTAAGGTGCTGTGTTGCACTCAGTTAAGCAGGTTTTCAGTTTAATACTATAACTAAAATGTGAAATACAACTAAAACATTTCCAAAGAAGTTGGAATTTCGTGTACTTTGCGTTCAGCTCCAGTGTTTGTAACTCAAAAATTCTAATCTCATGGGGGAATAAAAGGAAATAGGTCTAATTTTTGGACTCATACTGATTTCTTGGGAAGTTCAGCAAAGTGTCCTCAGTGAGTTTCCTCTAATATCAGAGAAGCCGTGTTAGAGCACAGTTTATTAGTGCCTTTAAAGCTCCTTTATTTCTTTTTTAATCTTCTCTATCTCCTTCTAAACAAGAGCTAACAACCTAGGCACTGACATCTTGAAGTTGCCATCTTTTAGATTTTTATTGCTCTTTTTAATATGCTGAGGGAAGCAAGAAGTAGATTATTAAAGCCTTCATTCTCAGTGTTCACCCTTTGCTTCCTGAACGTAGTTTAGAGAAACCTCATGCATTCTGACTTTGCCCATTTGCAATGCAGTAATTTGGACCTGCCAAGCTGACTTGGAACTTTGTACTTTCTATTAAAAATGACTTTGCTAGCAAATTTCTAGTTATTGATGGAACTGTGTGGCCCCTATCAGGGTGAAGGCCATTTTTAGTCTCCATTTTTTTGAGCAGTGATATTTGCCTTAAGAAATAAGCATGCTAAAATTTTAAATAATTTTTACCTATTTGCCTAAAATTTGCTAAGATACATACTCCGTTTCTTTTCTTGTCAGCATTTCTAAAGATGTGACAAGGAAAAAAACTACCATTCTTTTAAAATGTTTCATAAGTGAGACATTTCCATCCCCTCTGGGCAAATTAATGAGATATGATCAATGTCAGTTTCAGTACTCATAACTGAAGAACTCCTACAGATTCCATTTTTTCCCCTTAAACTATAAATTACGCTGTGCTAACCTCTCCACTTCGTGTCCTTATTTCAAGGAGACAGATGTTCTGCTGAAAGGTGTGTATTTTTCTGTTTTATATCTTTAATACTCATGAAAGATTAAAACAAAGCAACTTAATTAAGCTTCTCATAATGTAACCAGAGCCCACTAGTTAATATTCTCCGGGGTATAAAATGGAAGGAATCCCAGAGGTATGCGTGGTGGCCTAGAATTAGAGCGGTTATTAAGTTTCAAGTGCAAGATATAAATTCTTCTCTTTATTTGTTATCTAGGGGGCTGACAAAGAGTGGAATAATAAACTAGGTGGAAACTCATTCTTTTAAATTGATGCTTCATTTTTATGAGAAAAAATATCCATCTATTCCCTCAAGTTTTTCATTAATTTGCTAGGTCTTTCCAAACCATGAATCACTGCTGTGGGGAACCACTCAGACCTTTTTTTAAAATCCTGTCTGAAAAAGTGAATATGTCGGGTGGGTGGTTTTAAAAGTCCCCACTTATGGCTGTTTTATAGCTAGTGGCCCACTGTTGTTAAAACCTCACAACTTCTCTTCTCCCCAGGCATGACGGAGATGGTGCGTAAAATTACTCTGAGCAGAGCAGTAAGAATCATGCAGAATCTCTTTCCTGAGGAGTACAACTTCTACCCTCGCTCATGGATTCTGCCTGACGAGTTCCAGCTCTTTGTGGCTCAGGTAGGTGGCACTCCGTCCCCATGCCCCTTGAATTCTATGATGGTTGCAACTTGGTCCTGGGTCCTGTGTGCTGGGAGCTGGGGCAAGGGGTCCCCAGGAAGCTGAGACTGGTTTAGGGGGTGCCTTAACAGGACACAGCAGGTGTTGCCGCGATCAAGGCAGCTTGCAGAGTTGAACGGGTAGGATGACAGGCAGGTAAACTGAAGAAGTGGGTTCTGACACCAGGAGACAGGCCTGAGGATGGTGTCAGGAGCTAGATCATGGGGTCAGGGCGTCTGCAGAGCCAGGGAGTCAGACCTGGAGCAGAGTGTTGAGTCCACACGCGGACTGGGGCTGTTAGGGTGAATCCCAGAAGTGTGGTCTCCCTGGCATCTCGTGGCGTGAAATGTGGGAGGTTGGCCTCTCTTCAAGACCACTGAGTAGGTCTGACAAACTGAGAGGGAAACCTTCTAAGGGTCCTGCTTTAAATTTGTTCCAGAATCAATTTTCAAATGACCCATTCCATATCCGAACAGTAAACAGAAACAGCTTGAAGTGGTAATTTTGAAAAGGAAGCTCTCTATGGAATGGTAGTCACGTGGGTCTGTATACGTTTCTTAAAATTCTTCGAATTATCGACTTGAAATGGGTGCATTTTGTTGTATGCAAATTATGTGCACGGTTAATTAAAAAAAAATAAACGATCGGCTGGTCCCTATACTCAATCTCCCACTTCTATGGCTTTGCTCACGCCACTGTCGCTACGTGGAATAACTTTCTGTCCCATTTCTACAACTCTGTATTTAAGTATTCTGCAAGACTGAGTTTAAATGAGATAGATACCGACTGTGTCTTCAAAATCAGATAAGTTAGAAGAGCATTGCTATCATCCCCAGAAGTTCCTCTGTGCCTTTTTGCCATCATGCCTCACAACCCCCAGCCCAGGCAACTGCTGATCTGCATTCTCATTATAGATTGGTTCTGCCTGTTGAAGAAATTCATATAAATGGAATCATACAGTATGTACTCTCTTGAGTCTTTTTTTTTTTTGAGAATTATGTTTTTGAGCTTCATCCATGTTTGTTGTATCAGTAGTTTGTATTTTTATTGCTGAATAGTGTTCCATTATGAATATACCCTAACTTATTTATCCATTCACCAAAGGATGGGCAACTGGGTTATTTCCAGTTTGAGATTATTATAAATAAAGCTGCCATGACTATTCATATGCAGGTCATACACCCTTCATCTAGCTTCTCTTAATATTAACATCTTGTATAATTACTGAAACTGGGAAATTAACATTGATATAGTCTTACTAAATAATCTACACACCTTGTTTGCATTTTTCCTGTTGTCCTCCTAATGACCTTTTTCTGGTACAGCATCCACCCCATATTCCCTCATTGCCTTTAGTTTTTATTTCTCCTTATTTGGTCTCCTCTGAGCTGTAACAGTTCCTCAGTCTGCCTTTGTCTTTTCATGACCTTGATTCTTTTGAAGAGTACTGACCCGTTATTTCCTTAAGAGTGTCACTCAACTTGGTTCTGTCTGATTTTTCTCATGATTAAATTCAGATTACACATTTTTGGTAGAATACCACAAAAGTGATGCTGTGACCTTCTCAGTGCAGCATATCAGGAGAGATACATGTCAAGATGTCTTAATTCTGGTGATGTTAAGATTGATCCCTTAGTTAAGGTAGTATCTGCTAGGTTTCTCGACTATAAAGTTACTACTTTTCCCTTTGTAATCATTAAGTATCTTATGGGGAGATACTTTGAGACTATGCAGATAGCTTATTTGTCTCATAATTTTTTAAAAAACAGCTTTAACTAAGGTACAGTTAAACTGCAAATATTTAAACTTTGCAGCTTGCTATGTTTTGATATATATATAAAACCCCATAAAACCATCATCACAATGAAGATAATGGACATATCCATCACCCGCAATGTTTCCTCACGTCCATTTATAATCCTTTTGTCCCTCTCCTCCCTGCCCTCTACCTTCCACTGCCAGGCAACCGTGGATGTGTTTTCAGTCAAGATTAGTTTGCACTTTCTAGAATTTTATATAAACGGAATCATACAGCAGATACTTTTCTGCGTGTGTTGGGGGTGGGAGGGGTCTGGCTTCTTTCACTCAACATGTTTTGAGATTCATCCGTATTGTTTCATAAATAATTCATTCCTTCTTATTACTAAGGAGTGTTCCATTAAATGTATTTACCACAGTTTGCTTATACCGTCAATTGCTGCTGGACATTTGGATTGATTCCAGTGTTTAGCTGTTACAAATAAAGATAATATGAACATTCATGTATAAGTCTTTGTGTGAACATATGTTTTCATTTCTCTGGAGTAAATGCATAGGAATAGAATGTCTGGATCGTATAGTAGGTATCCATTTAATTTTAAAGAAAGTACCAATCGTTTTCCAAAGTGGGTTGTGCCATTTTGTATTCCCATCAGCAACTATGACCATTTTAGTTCTTCCACATCCTTGCCGACTCTTGGTAACAGTCAGTCTTTTTAATTTTAGCCATTCTGACAGGTGTGTGGTGGTTTCTCATTGGTTTTAATTTGTATTTTCCTAATTATTAATGATGTTGGGCTTCCCTGGTGGCGCAGTGGTGGAGAATCTGCCTGCCAGTGCAGGGGACACGGGTTCGAGCCCTGGGCCAGGAAGATCCCACATGCCGCGGAGCAACTAAGCCTGTGCACCACAACTACTGAAGCCCGCGTGCCACAGCTACTGAAGCCAGCATGCCTAGAGCCCGTGCTCCGCAACAAGACAAGCCACCACAATGAGAAGCCTGCGCACCGCAACGAACTGCAACTAGAGAAAGCCCACACACAGTAATGGAGACCCAATGCAGCCAAAAATAAATAAATAAATTTATTTTTTAAAAATGGTGTTGAGCGTCGGTTTATGTGCATATTTGCCATCCAAATATATTCTTTGATGAAATGTCTATTCACATCTTTCACCCATTTAAAAAATTGAGTTATTTTTATTGTTGAGTTTTAAGAGTTCTTTATATATTTTGAACACAAGTATTCGTCAGATATACCAACTGCAAATATTTTCTCCCAGTCTGTGCCTTGTCTTTTCATCCTTTCAACAGTATCTTTTGAACAGCAAGTTCTAAATTCTGATGGATCAGTTAATTGATTTGTTCTTATATGGATCATGCTTTTGGTGTCATATATCAGGAATCTTTACCTAACCCAAGTTCACAAAGATGTTCTCTTTTGTTTTCGTCTCCAAGTTTATAGTTTTAAGTCTAGGTCTATGATTTGTTTTGAGTTAGTTTTTTAATATAATGTGAGGTATGGATTCACTTTTTCTTGTTTGTTTGTTTTACATGAGATATCAAATAGCTTCAGAAATGTTTGATGAGAATACTAACCTTTCCCCCCATTGCCTTTGCACTTATGTTGAAAACAGTTGCTCAAACATGTGTTGGGTGTATTTCTGAATTCTCTACTCTATTCTGTTGGTATATTTGTCAATGTTTATGCCAATACCTCACTGTCTTTGTTATTACAGCTTTATAAGGAGTCTTGAAATCATGTAGTGAAAGTCCTCCAACTTTGTACTCCTTTTTCAAAGTTGTCTTGGCCATTATAGTCTTTTGATCTGCCTTGTGAATTTTATTTATTTATTTATTTTTATGTTTTTTGAATTTTATTTTATTTATTTTTTTATACAGCAAGTTCTTATTAGTCATCCATTTTATACACATCAGTGTATACATGTCAATCCCAATCGCCCAATTCATCACACCACCACCCCCGCGCCCCCACCACTTTCCCCTTTGGTGTCCATACGTTTGTTCTCTACATCTGTGTCTCAACTTCTGCCCGGCAAACCGGTTCATCTGTACCATTTTTTTAGGTTCCACATATATGCGTTAATGTACGATATTTGTTTTTCTCTTTCTGACTAACTTCACTCTGTATGACAGTCTCCAGATCCACCCATGTCTCCACAAATGACCCAATTTCGTTCCTTTTTATGGCTGAGTAATATTCCATTGTATATATGTACCACATCTTCTTTACCCATTCATCTGTCGATGGGCATTTAGGTTTTTTCCATGACCTGGCTATTGTAAATAGTGCTGCAATGAACGTTGGGGTGCATGTGTCTTTTTGAATTATGGTTTTCTCTGGGTATATGCCCAGTAGTGGGATTGCTGGATCTTATGCTAATTCTATTTTTAGTTTTCTAAGAAACCTCCATACTGTTCTCCATAGTGGCTGTATCAATTTACATTCCCACCAACAGTGCAAGAGGGTTCCCTTTTCTCCACACCCTCTCCGGCATTTGTTGTTTGTAGATTTTCTGATGATGCCCATTCTAGCTGGTGTGAGGTGATACCTCATTGTAGTTTTGATTTGCATTTCTCTAATAATTAGTGATGTTGAGCAGCTTTTCATGTGCTTCTTGGCCATCTGTATGTCTTCTTTGGAGAAACGTCTATTTACGTCTTCTGCACATTTTTGCATTGGGTTGTTTGTTTTTTCATATTGAGCTGCATGAGCTGTTTATTTGGAGATTAATCCTTTGTTCGTTGATTCATTTGCAAATATTTTCTCCCATTCTGAGGGTTGTCTTTTCGCTTGTTTATGGTTTCCTTTGCTGTGCAAAAGCTTTGAAGTTTCATTAGGTCTCATTTGTTTATTTTTCTTTTTATTTCCATTACTCTAGGAGGTGGATCAAAAAAGATCTTGCTGTGATTTATGTCAAGGAGTGTTCTTCCTATGTTTTCCTCTAAGAGCTTTATAGTGTCCGGTCTTACATTTAGGTCTCTAATCCATTTTGAGTTTATTTTTGTGTATGGTGTTAGGGAGTGTTCTAATTTCATTCTTTTACATGTAGCTGTTCAGTTTTCCCAACACCACTTATTGAAGAGGCTGTCTTTTCTCCATTGTATATCCTTGCCTCCTTTGTCATAGATTAGTTGACCATAGGTGCGTGGGTTTATCTCTGGGCTTTCTGTCTTGTTACAGTGATCTATGTTACTGTTTTTGTGCCAGTACCATATTGTCTTGATTACTGTAGCTTTGTAGTATAGTCTGAAGTCAGGGAGTCTGATTCCTCCAGCTCTGTTTTTTTTTCCCTCAAGACTGCTTTGTCTATTCAGGGTCTTTTGTGTCTCCATACAAATTTTAAGATTTTTGTTCTAGTTCTGTAAAAAATGCCATTGGTAACTTGATAGGGATTGCATTGAATCTGTAGATTGCTTTGGGTAGTATAGTCATTTTCACAATATTGATTCTTCCAATCCAAGAACGTGGTATATCTCCCCATCTGTTGGTATCATCTTTGATTTCTTTCATCAGTGTCTTATAGTTTTCTTCATACAGGTCTTTGGTCTCCCTAGGTAGGTTTATTCCTAGGTATTTTATTCTTCTTGTTGCAGTGGTAAATGTGGGTGTTTCCTTAATTTCTCTTTCAGATTTTTCATCATTAGTGTATAGGAATGCAAGAGATTTCTGTGCATTAATTTTGTATCCTGCAACTTCACCAGATTCATTGATTAGCTCTAGCAGTTTTCTGGTGGCATCTTTAGGGTTCTCTATGTATAGTATCATGTCACCTGCAAACAGTGACAGTTTTACTTCTTTTCCAATTTGTGTTCCTTTTTTTTCTTTTTCTTCTCTGAGTGCTGTGGCTAAAACTTCCAAAACTATATTGAATAATAGTGGTGAGAGTGGACATCCTTGCCTTGTTCCTGATCTTAGAGGAAATGCTTTCAGTTTTTCACCTTTGAGAATGATGTTTGCTGTGGGTTTGTCGTATATGGCCTTTATTATGTTAGGTAGGTTCCCTCTATGCCCACTTTCTGGAGAGTTTTTATCATAAATGGACGTTGAATTTTGTCAAAAGCTTTTTCTGCATCTATTGAGATGATCATATGGGTTTTATTCTTCAGTTTGTTAATATGGTGTATCATATTGATTGATTTGCATATATTGAAGAATTCCATCCCTGGGATAAATCCCACTTGATCATGGTGTATGATCCTTTCAATGTGCTGTTTGATTCTGTTTGCTAGTGTTTTGTTGAGAATTTTTGCATCTTTATTTGTCAGTGATATTGGTCTGTAAATTTTCTTTTTTTGTAGTTTCTTTGTCTGGTTTTGGTATCAGGGTGATGATGGCCTCATAGAATGAGTTTGGGAGTGTTCCTTCCTCTGCAATTTTTTTGAAGAGTTTGAGAAGTATGGGTGTTAGCTCTTCTCTAAATGTTTGATAGAATTCGCCTGTGAAGCCATCTGGTCCCGGACTTTTGTTTGTCGGAAGATTTTTAATCACAGTTTCAATTTCATTACTTGTGATTGGTCTGTTCATATTTTCTATTTCTTCCTGGTTCAGTCTTGGAAGGTTATACCTTTCTAAGAATTTGCCCATTTCTTCCAGGTTGTCCATTTTATTGGCATACAGTTGCTTGCAGTAATCTCTTAGGATGCTTTGTATTTCTGCAGTGACTGTTGTAACTTCTCCTTTTTCATTTCTAATTTTATTGATTTGAGTCCTCTCCCTCTTTTTCTTGATGAATCTGGCTAGTGGTTTATCAATTTTGTTTATCTTCTCAAAGAACCAGCTTTTAGTTTTATTGATCTTTCCTATTGTTTTCTTTGTTTCTATTTCATTTATTTCTGCTCTGATCTTTATGATTTCTTTCTTTCTGCTAACTTTGGGTTTTGTTTGTTCTTCTTTCTCTAATTCCTTTAGGTGTAAGGTTAGATTGTTTATTTGAGATTTTTCTTGTTTCTTGAGGTAGGCTTGTATAGCTATAAACTTCCCTCTTAGAACTGCTTTTGCTGCATCCCATAGGTTTTGGATTGTCGTGTTTTCATTGTCATTTGTCTCTAGGTGTTTTTTGATTTCCTCTTTGATTTCTTCAGTGATCTCTTGGTTATTTAGTAACGTATTGTTTAGCCTCCATGTGTTTGTGTTTTTTACGTTTTTTTCCCTGTAATTTATTTCTAATCTCAAAGCATTGTGGTTAGAAAAGATGCTTGATATGATTTCAATTTTCTTAAATTTACTGAGGCTTGATTTGTGACCCACGATGTGATCTATCCTGGAGAATGTTCCGTGAGCACTTGAGAAGAAAATGTAATCTGCTGTTTTTGGATGGAATGTCCTATAAATATCGATTAAATCTATCTTTAAAGCTTCTGTTTCCTTATTTATTTTCATTTTGCATGATCTGTCCATTGGTGTAAGTGAGGTGTTAAAGTCCCCACTATTATTGTGTTACTGTCGATTTCCTCTTTTATAGCTGTTAGCAGTTGCCTTATGTATTGAGGTGCTCCTATGTTGGGTGCATATATATTTATAATTGTTATATCTTCTTCTTGGATTGATCCCTTGATCATTATGTAGCGTCCTTCTTTGTCTCTTGTAATACTCTTTATTTTAAAGTCTATTCTGTCTGGTATGAGAATTGCCACTCCAGCTTTCTTTTGATTTCCATTTGCATGGAATATCTTTTTCCATCCCCTCACTTTCAGTCTGTATGTGTCCCTATGTTGAATTGGGTCTCTTGTAGACAGCATATAGATGGGTCTTGTTTTTGTATCCATTCAGCAAGCCTGTGTCTTTTGGTTGGAGCATTTAATCCATTCACGTTTAAGGTAATTATTGATAGGTATGTTCCTGTGACATTTTCTTAATTGTTTTGGGTTTGTTTTTGTAGGTCCTTTTCTTGTCTTGTGTTTCCCACTTAGAGAAGTTCCTTTAGCATTTGTTGTAGAGCTGGTTTGGTGGTGCTGAATTCTCTTAGCTTTTGCTGGTCTGCAAAGCTTTTGATTTCTCCATCGAATCTAAATGAGATCCTTGCTGGGTAGAGTAATCTTGGTTGTAGATTACTCTACAACCAATCTTGTAGATTACCAACGAATCTTGGTTGGTTCTTCCCGTTCATCACTTTAAGTATATCATGCCACTCCCTTCTGGCCTGTAGAGTTTCTCCTGAGAAATCAGCTGTTAACCTTATGGGAGTTCGCTTGTATGTTATTTGTTGTTTTTCTGTTGCTGCTTTCAGTAATTTTTCTTTGTCTTTGATTTTTTCTAATTTGATTACTATGTGTCTCAGGGTGTTTCTCCTTGGGTTTTTCCTGTATGGGACTTGCTGTGCTTCCTGGACTCCAGTGGCTATTTCCTTTCCCACGTTAGGGAAGTTTTCGACTGTAATCTCTTCAAATATATTCTCGGGTCCTTTCTCTCTCTCTCGTCTCCTTCTGGGACCCCTATAATGCTAATGTTGTTGAGTTTAATGTTGTCCCAGAGGTCTCTTAGGTTGTCTTCATTTCTTTTCATTCTTTTTTCCCTATTGTGTTCCGCAGCAGTGAATTCCACCATTCTGTCTTCCAGGTCACTTATCCGTTCTTCTGCCTCAGTTATTCTGCTCTTGATTCCTTCTAGTGTATTTTTCATTTTAGTTATTGTATTGTTCATCTCTGTTTGTTTGTTCTTTAATTCTTCTACGTCTTTGTTAAACGTTTCTTGCATCTTCTCCATCTTTGCCTCCATTATTTTTCCGAGGTCCTGGATCACCTTCACTATCATTATTCTGAATGTTTTTTCTGGAAGCTTGCCTATTTCCACTTCATTTAGTTGTTTTTCTGGGGTTTTATCTTGGTCCTTCATCTGGTACATAGCCCTCTGCCTTTTCATCTTGTCTGTCTTTCTGTGAATGTGGTTTTTGTTCCACAGGCTGCAGGATTGTAGTTCTTTTTGCTTCTGCTGTCTGCCCTCTGGTGGATGAAGCTATCTAGCTATGAGGCTAACTTGTGCAAGTTTCCTAATGGGAGGGACTTGTGCTCTGGTGGGCAGAGCTCAGTAAAACTTTAATCCACTTGACTGCTGATGGGTGGGGCTGGGTTCCCTCCCTGTTGGTTGTTTGGCCTGAGGGGACCCAACACTGAACCCTACCGGGGCTCTTTGGTGGGGCTAATGGCTGACTCTGGGAGGGCTCACGCCAAGGAGTACTTCCCAGAACTGCTGCTGCCAGTGTCCTTGTCCTCATGGTGAGGCAGAGCCACCCCCCACCTCTGCAGGAGACCCTCCAACACTAGCAGTTAGGTCTGGTTCAGTCTCCTATGGGGTCACTGCTCCTTCCCCTGGGTCCCGATGCGCACACTGTTTGTGTGTGCCCTCCAAGAGTGGAGTCTCTGTTTCCCCCAGTCCTGTCAAAGTCCTGCAATCAAATCCCACTAGCCTTCAAAGTCTGATTCTCTTGGAATTCCTCCTCCCGTTGTTGGACCCCCAGGTTGGGAAGCCTGACATGGGGCTCAGAACCTTCACTCCAGTGGTTGGACTTCTGTGGTATAAGTATTCTCCAGTTTGTGAGTCACCCACCCAGCAGTTATGGGATTTGATTTTATTGTGATTGCGCCCCTCCTACCGCCTCACTGTGGTTTCTCCTTTGTCTTTGGATGTGGGGTATCTTTTTTGGTGAGTTCCAGTGTCTTCCTGTCGATGACTGTTCAGCAGTTAGTTGTGATTCTGTTGTTCTCGCAAGAGGAAGTGAGAGCACGTCCTTCTACTCTGCCATCTTGAACCAATCTCCTCACTCTATTGTATTTTAAAGAGACTTAAATAACAAGAAGAAAAAAATCATATATGTACTCATGTGGTTACCATTTCCAGTGGTTTTTATTACTTTGTGTAGATTCACATTTCTGTTTTGTGTAATTTTTCTTTAGCCTAAAGAGTTTCCTTTAGCTTGTGTTAAGGGTCTTTTGGTGATGAAATCTTTCAATGTTTGTATTTATTAAAGTTTATTTTGCCTTTGGTTTTGAAAGATATTTTATCTAGGTATACAATTCTAGGTTGATGTATTTTTTTTCTTTCAAATCTTTTAGTCTGTTACTCTTCTGTCGTCTTGCTTGTATTGTTTCTGACAGCAAGTCTGTTGTAGCCGTTATCTTTGATCTTCTGTATATAACATGTCCTCTCCGGCTGCTTTTAATATTTTCTCTTTATTACTGTTTTTGAGTAATTTGATTGTGATGTGTTTTGGCGTAATTTTGTCTATGTTTTTCACGTCTGGGGGTCATTGAGCTTTTAGATTTGTGGGTTTATAATTTTCATAAAATTTGAAAAATATTTGTCCATTATTTTTTCAGGTATTTTTCTGTCCATCCCACCTCCTCTCATTTGGGGGACACCGATGACACATATATTAGGTCACTTGAAAGTGTCCCACAGTTCACAGTTCACTGATGCTCTGTTCATTTTTAAAAATTTTGTTTCATTTTAAAGTTTCTGTTGTTTTTGTCTTCATGTTCACTGTTTTTTTCTTCTTTAATGTCTAATCTGCTGTCTAATCCCATTTAGTCTACTTTTCATCTCATACATTGTAGTTTTTATTTCTAGAAGCTAGATCTGGGTCTTTTAAAATACCTTCCATAGTTTTACTTAGCTTTTTTAATGTATGAAATGCATTATAACAACCGTTTTAATGTCATTGTCTGCTAATTCTAATTTTGTGTCCATTCGGGGTTGGTTTTGATTGATTGGTTTTTCTCTTCATTATGGCTCACGTTTCCTTGCCTCTTTTCATGCCTGGTCATTCTTAGCTGGATGCCAGACTTGGTGAATCTTACTTTATTTAGATGTTGGGTATTTTTGTGTTCCTATATATATCCTTGAACTTTGCTGTGGGATCCAGTTCAGTTCCATGGAAATAGGTTTGGGGTCTTGTTTTCAAAGTTTGCTAGGCAGGACTGGAGTAGTGCTCCATCTAAGGCTAGTTATTCATCACTCCTGAGTCAAGGATTGTGTATGTACTCTTCCTAATGCTCTGTGCATAATGGTGTTTACCCGTCTCTTGGTGAGAACAGACACTATTCCAGGTTCTGTGTGGCTCCAGGCACTGTTGCCTCCAGTCCTTTTGGGTGGCTCTTTCCTTGGCATCAGGTGGTTTCCTCACGTGCATGCCCTGATCTGTACTCAGCTAAGTATGCAAGGGAGACTCTCTGTGGATCTCCAGAGTTCTCTCTTTGTGCAAAAGTCTCTCCAGGACTCTTCCCTGAGAACTCTGGCTATCTTAGTCTCCCTTGACTCATAGTTTCATTTCCTCAACTCAGATTGTCTACTGGGCTCCACCGGAGTTCTGCCTCTCTGTGCTACAGCCTGGACTCTCCCACAAGACAGTAAACTGAGACAATCACAGAGCTCACATCATTTGATTCCCATCTCTCAGGAATCACTGTTCTTTGTTGCTCGATGTCCAGTGCCTTGAAAACCATTGTTTAATATACAGTAAGTCCCCTACATACAAACAAGTTCCATTCCAAGAGCACATTCTTAAGTCCAATTTGTTCGTTAAGTCCAACAAAGTTAGCCTAGGTACCCAACTAACACAATAGGCTATATAGTACTGTACTGTAATAGGTTTATAATACTTTTCACAAAATAATACATAAAAAACACACAAAAAACATTTTTAATCTTACAGTATAGTATCCTGAAAAGTACAGTAGTACAGTACAACAGTTGGCATACAGGGGCTGACATCGAGTGAACAGGCAAGAAGAGTTACTGACTGGAGGAGGGAGAGGAGGTGGGAGATGGTAGAGCTGAAGGACCGTCAGCAACAGGAGACGGAGGGCAAGCTGCAGTTTCATTCATGCCTGACGCTGATGGCACAGGTTCTGGTTCCTTGCTGGATTCAAATCTATCTACCCTCTTGAAAAAAAGATCCAGTGATGTCTGGGCAGTAGCTCTTTTTTTCTCGTCATAGATGACACGGTGGCACTGGATTGCATTCTGAACAGCCGCTGCAACCTTTGGGTACTGTTCTACGTTGGGGTCCTGTGCCTCAAAAACTAACAGTGCCTCCTCACGTAAAGAAAACCCCCTTGCCATTTCCTGAGTCATGAATCTCTTCAGTTCTTCAGTTACTTCTTCTTCCTCTTGTCTCTCTTCGTCCTTTCTCTGGGCCTCCAATTCCATCAGGTCTTCATTAGTAAGCTCCTCGTGTTGCACAGCAAGGAGTTCAGTGAAGCCGTCCTCTTGCAGATCTGGCTCCAGCTTCTTGCTGAGGGTCACCAAGTTGCTAAAAATCTCTTTGGACTCCTCATCCTGGGGAGCTACCATATCTGCACTCGCTGCCTCTCCATTACTTTTACGTTGTGAAGGTTGGCTCTAGCCTTGAACCAATGAAACCAGCCATGGAAGGCATTAAAAGATGCGCCCTCTGATTCTTTGCCATGTTTCTTCTTCAGGTCTTCATAAAGGCTTTTAGCTTTCTCTTGAATCAGCATTAAGCTGGGTGAGACTCGACGCTGATGCTGGTCCTGCATCTGCACACTGAGAAGTTTCTCCATCTCCTCCATCAGTTTTCCTTGCTTCTTTGATATTATTGTTGACATCATCAGCACAGCAGACTTCACACGTTCCATGATCTTGTCCTCATTCTTTAGATTCATGCTGATGGTTGAACAATTTATGTTGTAAGAACAAGCGACATCTACCATCTTTTCGCCTTGCTCCACCCTCTCAGTTAATTTCACTTTTGTTTCCATCGTTATCGCTTGGCGCTTCTTAGCAGTACCAGCTACGTCACTGCTGCATTTACCCTTGCTTTTGGACATCCTGGGCTTGAAATAAAGACACTGTGCTACTGTACTCTATACCGCACTGTACAGTAAAGTACACAAAAGCACAACCACTTGTAGAGGATGCACACACGTGACAATGTATGCCAGACACGTGAACTAACTTATGTGATTGGACATGTGAATGCATGTTCTCATCTTAGAAAGTTCGCAACTTGAAGGTTTGTATGTAGGGGACTTACTGTATTTTGTCCATTTTTTGGTTGTTTCGCTTGGGAGAAGCTGAAGGTTCTTAGAACTGGAGCGTTCTCTAATATAAAGGGGGATTTCTCTGTTTCTAAAAGAGCACTAATTTGGAATCCGCTGATTCAGGGTCTGGCATAGGCAGAATAAGACTATGAGACCCCACCTTAGCTGTTTGCTGGAGACCCCCGGCCCTGTCGCTTATTCCTCACTTATGTCACTGCTGCATAGTATTCCATTGTATGAATGCACCATAACCTTTAAAAGCATTCCCCTGTTGATGAACATTTAGGTAATTCTCATATTTTTTTGGTTCAACAAATAATGCCGTAGGGAACACCCTCGTACAGGTATGTTTATACACCTGTGCCAGCATTTCCTTCAGATAGAAATCTCAAAATAGAATTGCTGTATTAAAGGATATATGCATTTACATTTGTGACATGTAAAGGCAGACACGAGGCTTCAATAACAGCACACTTAATTGTGAGGTTAAACGATGTCTTCCCAGTGCCTTGGCAGTGAGCGCTCAGAGGTGTGTGTCTTGGGGGGTGGTGCTCTGGGATTCCTGCCAACAACAGGAAAAGGTGTGAGTAGCTGTAAAACATTCTAAAACCTGACAATATGTGGGTATTTTATTTCTTCCATCAATTAGGATTAAATTTACTTTGTTCAAGGAAGGGGGAGATCCACATCCCTACCCCCCATCCATTTGCAAAACTGGTACCAAATACAGTCAGCAGGTGGCGCTAGGCAGAAGCAAGCAGGATTCTCAGTGGAAATTTTTGTGAAGTCTAGAGGAGGATGTTGGCTTTCTTTCCAATTTTCGCAGATGGCCATAAAAAAAATTCCTTAGAGTTTATTTTGCATATGGTCTTCCATCTGGGTATTTGAGAAAAGTACAGTCTTGTTATCACAACAGTATTTATTATGGTGAAGGAGTTTGCATTTTGTAGCAGAAGAATTTTTCAGCAAATCAAGCCCAAAACTTGGTCCATAATGGTTTGCAGTTTCTTGGAGGGAACCAGAAAGCATGGGATCCTTCCATTTTCCTCTCCGGCTTCATCCTCAGTTAGCTTTTATTGATTCAGCTCCTCAATGCTGAATGAAATGCATTATTTGCAAAAAACCCCAGAGAACAATGTTCTCCACTGGGTTTAGGAACTCGGAAAATGTGGAGTTCTAAGTGGGTCAGAGTCGAGGCAGAAAGAAAACCTGCAACGTGGAGCTTATATTCCTTGTCCTGATTCCACGCTTGTCAAAGAACCTTCTGGTGAGTAGATTATTTGAATCACTTTCCTTCATATACACAAGATGCTGATATGGCTGGCTTCGGACCACCTGATGGTTTATCCAGAGTGTGAGGTTTGGACCTTTGCACGCCCCTTGTAGAGCCCCTCTGACCTCTGCGGCCTCAGCTCGTACCATTTCCGACCTCTTCCTCTGATCTCCTTCCATAGTCAGCTTTTGTAGGCACTCAGCAGCACCCTAGCCTCTGCCACCTCTGCTTTGTACACGCCTCTCCCTTTGCCTGGGGCACTTGCTCCCACTTGCAAGGCTACCTCCTTTCACCTGACCTACTTTGCCAATGCTTCAGAATGCTGCTTACCTTTTACTTTATAAAGCCTCCTCTGCCCCCCATGCCTGAGGGGGTACCTCGTTTTCCTCTCTTTATGGTACTTTCGCCTAGCACACTGCTTAGTGACTACGCGTCTAATTATCTTTCTTTCTGCTCTAAGTACCACAAGGGCAGCGAGTGACTGAGTTCATCTTACTTACCTTTGTATTGCTGGTGCCTATCACAGGGCCTGTGCATAGTTGGAACTCAAGTCTATTTGCTCAATTGAATTGCAGATTAGTACGCAGATGCTATGGTTTAAAAACTTCGTCTCTTGTGAGTTTAGTCATCAAAAGTCAGCTTCTCTGCGGCCAAGGGTATCAGCAGGACCCAGCCTGTCACTTTACAGGAGTGCGGGCCAGAGTTGAGCCGTGAGGAACTCACCGAAGCGATGCCAGCCAGGGACAGCTCCGGGTGGTCGGCCGCCAGCCTTTCCCTGTGATGCCCCAAACCCCACCCGCACCGCCACCCAGAGCTCTCAGGCTTCCTCAGCCAGCTCAGGAGCCCATGCAGAAGCCAGAACGCCTCCTGCCGGTGCAGCACGGCATCCTGAGAGGCTGAAGCACTGGCCCAGGGTTGTGAGTAACTAGTAAAAGACGGAAGCGAGGGGACTCCAGCTGTCAGAAGAAGGCAGATGATTCAGGGCCGCTGGCAAAGACTCTGTAGGAGCCATGGCTTCACCTCCCCATCTGCTTCAAGTTTGACTTCCTTTGTTGCCCCAAATAGAACTCCACCTCCTGCTTAGATATGCTGTTCTCAGGCCCCTCTCTTAACAGTTCAGTTTGTTTATTGGAAAACTGATATCATCTGAAACTCAAGGTGCTGCTCCTCTCTGGACAAGCATCCTTAGGTCCTGTTCATCAGGAAGTCCTTTTAAATAGCCCAAGGGACAACTGGCATCTGTGCAGTGCTTTGCAGTTTACCAAGTGCTTCTGCTAGACATGACCTTTTTTTGCTTCTCACTGAATTTGGGGAGGTATCATTACCTCCAATTTACAGATGAGACAATAGAGATCCCGAATTGAAGGTACTTGCCCATGATTATGACATGACTCTACAACTGCTAGCACACTTAGATCTCTGACTTGGTTTCGTTCACACATTTTCTGAGACCTGCTAAGTATGCTAGGATACAAAGCAAGTTAGATGTATCCTTGCCCTCATGGAGTTTCTGGTATAGAAGGGTGATCACTCACTGATTCAGTCATTCATTCAGACATTTGTTGGGTCAAGATCCCATTTTCTTCCCGCTGCATCATGTTCTTATTCATCACCTCACAGATGAGAGAGCTGAGATTCAGGGGGTTAAGTAACTTGCCCAGAGTTACATGGCTTATAGGTCCACGTAGCCAGGACTAAAGACCCATGTCTTCTGACTCTGCCATAACTTCCTTTAATGCCAGCAAACATTTACTGAGTCTTTTTTATGTGTCCGGCACTGGTGGACTGGAAAGTCAAAGACGAAAGATGGGGTCTCTGCTTAAAAGGGAGGGCCCTGCTTAGCAAAGGAGATAGATGGTATGAGCTGATACAGGCTGCGATGGAATTAAGCACAAGTGCTGTGGGAATCAGAGTAATACATGATGGGGAAGATGGGTGATGGAAAACATCAGGAAAAGCTCCTATGCAATCAGTTAATGTGGAATGAGACTGGGCCAGAGTCAGGACACCTGGGTTCAAGTCCTGGCTCCCCCTGTTGATTTTTCTTCCCCCCTCCAGCTTTATTGAGATGTAATTGACTATGACATTGGGTCAGTTTAAGGTGTACAGCACGATGATTTGATCCATGTATGTATTATGAAATGATAGCCCCAGTGAGGTTAGGTATTAGATCCATCACCTCACATAGTTACAATTTTTTTTTGTAGTGAGAACATTTAACATCTACTCTCTTAGCAATTTTCAGGTGTATAATACAGTACTGTTAACTGTAGTCACCACTCTGTACATTAGCTCCCCAGAACTTACTCATCCTATAACTGGAAGTTTGTACCTTTTGACCAACATCTGCCCATTTCCCCCAGCCCCTGGCAACCATCATTCTACCCTCTGTTTCTATAAGTTCGACTTTTTTTTAGGTTCCACATATATGCGACATCATCCAATATTTGTCTTTCTCACTAGCAAGTGAGAGAATACAGTACTTGTTTTACTTCACTTAACATAATGCCCTCGAGGTCAATCCATGTTGTTGGAACTGGCAGGATTTCCTTCTTTCCTGTGTCTGAATAATATTCCTCTGTGTGTGTGTGTGTGTGTGTGTGTGTGTGTGTGTGTGTGTAGAAAACTCTAACTTGGATATATACATGTCACATTTTCTTTATCCATTCATCCAGTGATGGACACGAAGGTTGTTTCCACCTGTTGGTTATTGTGAATAATGCTGCAGTGAACATGGGGATGCAGATAACCCTTCAAGATACTGATTTTAATTTATTCAGATATATACCCAGGAGTGGAATAGCTGGATCATACGGTAGTTCTATTCTTAATTTTTTGAGGAACCTCTGTACTATTTTCCATAGTGACTGTATCAATTTACATTCTCACTAATGGTTGTGAGGCGGTATCTCATTGTGGTTTCGATTTGCGTTTCCTTGATGATTAGTGATATTGAGCCTCTTCTCATATCCCTGTTGGCCATTCGTATGTCCTTTGTTCAGAAAAATGTCTTTTCAAGTCCTCTGCCCATTTTAAAATCGGAATTTTTTTTTTTGCTATTGAGTTCTATGAGTTCCTTATATAATTTGGATATTCACCCCTTATCTGATATATGGTTTGCAGATGTCTTCTCCCATTTCATAGGCTGCCTCTTCATTTTATTATTTCTTTTGCTGTGCAGAAGCTTTTTAGTTTGGTATATTTCCACTTGTTGATTTTTGCTTTTGTTACTTGTGCTTTTGGTGTTATGTCCTGGTACCGCCTCTGGCTCTGGGAACCTGGCCAAGTCATCTGTCCCCTCGCCCCGAGGCTTCAGTGCTTCCTCTGCAAGAGGAAAGGATTGTAGAGCATCACCAGGTCCCTTCCAGTTCTAATCTTTTGTGATTCTGTGAGTTGGCTTTCCTGGACTTCCATAAACTCCCCGAGGGAGTTAACATTCTGCACAAATTTCTGCTGCCAAGGTTTCAGGTGGAGCACGAAGGGCCTTATGTAATCAATCATGTTGCTAATGCCGGGTCAGCATAGCCTGGGGCGTGGGGAAGTGCTGGTAATGAAGGCTGCCCTACAGCTGCATCTGGACCTGCCCTTCAAGGCTGCCTGAGGCCCGGCACCCAGGGCAGTGACAGTCTCCTCACCTGCACCCACCCCGTCCCAGGAGGCTGACTGAAGCTGTGTCTGCACCTTCCTTCCCGAGTCGTCCTGTGCTGTGGGCAAATGTTGGCTAAGCCAAGACATCCTTGCTGTTGGTTCCCTCCAGAGCGCATTCAGAAAGATCCACGTTTGCCCAGGCTCTTGCACCTCTTGACTGTTTCTTTTGCCGAGGATTCCCTCCCTAAGTTTGTCCACTTGACAAACTGTTTTTGTTTTTTTTTTAATTTATTTTTTTTTTTGCGGTACGCGGGCCTCTCACTGTCGTGGCCTCTCCCGTAGCGGAGCACAGGCCCCGGACACGCAGGCTCAGTGGCCATGGCTCACGGGCCCAGCCACTCCGTGGCATGTGGGATCCTCCCGAACCAGGGCACGAACCCGTGTCCCCTGCATCAGCAGGCGGACTCTCAACCACTGCGCCACCAGGGAAGCCCCACTTGACAAATGCTTACTGAGTGTCCCTGTGTTAGAGCTGATGTCAACAAATCCGTGAAGATCTTTTCTGACAACTCCTCTCCCCCTCCCTGTCCCGCTCTCCTGCCGCCCTGACCCAGGGACCCCAATTCTATACTCTCTCAATTATAGAACCCCCAAACACAGCATTTTCTATCAGTGTTCCTGGCTGGGAGAGAGTGAGGCAAAGGTTTGGGGTCAGTATAGAACTAGGTTAAAACCCTTCCTTCATCAATCTCTCAATATGTACCTTGGGCAAGTCAGTTACTCTGAGCCTCGGTTTCCTTATCGGTAGCACCATAGTGATGCTATGAGAAGCACACTGCTGTCCCTGTTAGACTGGGGGCCCCGGGAAGCTGGAACCTGGTCACATTCATCTCCATCTGCCCGGTGTGCAGCACAGAGAGGACCTGCAGGCCTTTGTCTGATACGAATGAACAATGAAAAAGGTTTGGCCGTCTTAAGATGGAAATTTAAGCTGGAGCTAAGAATGCTTAGACAGAGCATTCTGGGTGTTTCTGGCTTATGGGAAATGTGGAAATGGACTTATTTTAATTTTTAATAAAAATCTAGTCTTGAGACTAATTGTCTCATTATTTGATGATAGATCATTTAGGAGAGGAAAAAAGCTAAGACTTCTCTTTGGCTGAATGGCATTTCAGCCTGACTTAACCTGTTTTTCCCCTTCGATTCCCCACCACCCCTCCTCGCTCCCAAGACAGCCCTATGCATTAATACTTTTTAAGAGTAGATGCTCTATTGTTTAATTTTCTAAACTTCAGTTGGGCCCCAAATACATTTAGTGTTTTGAATCACAGCTGTGTTAATCTTGCTCCTTTGCAGTACTGATTTCCTATTATGTGGAATTTTGAGATGAATGTGATAATTAGAGGGCCATTGCTTTAATGCGCTTTTTTCCCTCTAATGGCACGCTTTATAGAAAGAAAAAAAAAAGTGAAAGAGGTAAACATTTTTCTGGGAGGCTATTCTAAAGGTCAAGAAAACCCTGCTTCCCAAAGCGAGTAAAAGGTCATCTTTCACCCTTCAATTTCTGTCCTTTCATCTCCTTCTGCAAAAGTTCTTGGTGATGTCGCCTCAGTCACTTGAGTTGAGATGTCTAATTTTCTACAGGAAAATGGTGGAGCCAATTTTGACTTCGGTGCCTTTTTCAAAGAGAAATTATGAAAATTGCTCTTGCCTGTCTGTACCTTCTTTCCTCATCTCCAAAGAAATGAAAAAAGATCGCTCCTATTCTTTTGCTCAACTTCCTTTCTGTATAATCGCTCCTTGGAGGAGACCTAATGAAAGGAGAAGCAAAGTAGAGATTCGGATTTAGAAAGGGGTCGTAATTGAATTCTCCGCCTTGTTAATGAAATCATTCTCTTGTCCTTTCCTGGCACCCAAACATACAGCCCTGCTTCTCCCCTCCTTCTGAAATTGACCCCATATGTTTCCTAGGAGCATTAGAAGAGTAAGATACAAGGATTTCTTTGGCTGGGGTGGATCTAACAGCAGTGTTTCTCCATCCTCTTGGACCTAGTGTCCCCCTTCTATTTTCTTTTAACGTTTTAATTTGATAAAATTTCATACTTACTGAAAATTCATAAGAATAATACAAAGAATTTCTATACATCCTTCACTCAACCCCAAATCTCAACATTTTTCCGCCTTTACTTTCTCTCTCTCTCTCTCCCTCTCCTTTCTGAGAGTAAGTTGCATATATGATACCCCTTTATCCCTAAACGCTTCTGCGTGCCTTTCCTAAAGAAAAGAGCATTTCCTTTCATAACCACAGCGTAATTATCAACATTGTGAAATTAACGTTAATCCGACACTATCGTCTAGTCTAGTCGCGTCCAGAATTTATGCAGATTTGGACCATCATCCCAGTAACGTATAGCACCAGAAAGTCCCACATCACACACTCCATCTAATTGTCATGCCTGTTTAGTCCCCTGGAAGCTGGAAAAGCTTCTTTGTCTCTGTGTGTGTTTCATGACGTAGGCATTTTTGACGAGTACAGGCTAGTTACTGAGTAGACTGCCCCTCAATTTGGGTTTGTCTGGGTCTTCGTCACGATTAGATTCGGGAGATGCGTGTTTGGCAGGAATAGTGCAGAAGCAGTGCTTTGTTTTTCACAGGGATGTCGTCTCTGGGGGCACATGATGTCAATGTGTCTTATTACTGGTGATGTTCACTTTAACTATTTGGTTAAGGCGGTGTCTGCCAGATTTCCACTGAAGAATTACCATTTTCCCCTTTCTAATTAATATAAGTATCTTGTGGGAAGATGCTTGAAGACTACCTACTATGCCGTTACTCCTCAGACTTTCACCCTCTAGTTTTAACCTCTGTTAATGATTCTTGCTTGAATCGGTTATTGTGATGGTTGCCAAATGGTGATTGTCTAATACCATCGTTCCTTCTGCACTTGTTAGTTGAGTTTCTTCTGCCTTCTCATTTATTTATCTCTGTATGCGTGCCTGTTAGTGTAGACTAGTGGATTCTTGTTTGATTCGATGGCTTATAATCCTTTACTATCATTATTTATTTCAATGTTCAAAGTACCCAAGATTTGGCCAGTGGAGGCCCGTGTCCTGTTAGCAAAAGAGTCCCTGGGACTCTTTTGAACACTCTCGTACTTCTGCCCCAGCAAGATGTTCCAGGCTTTTCTTTTCTTTTTTTTTTTGTCTGGGCACCACCAATAAACAAAGATTTATTTGGAAATTTCCAAACCTGCCAGAAGTGGCACTTGCCAAGGCCTAGGCCCACCCTCCTTAACAGGCTCCAAAGGACAATAGTCCTCGCCATCTCTCCCCTGCACCTACCCCTGCCCACACGCACCCATGCCTCAGGCCACGCCAGAGAACTAGTGTGCCCTCCCTCTAGGAGGCGTTACCCCCGGCCCCAGGAGCTGGGGTGGCAGCCCTCTGGCCTCTCAGGAGATGATGGCGGCCAGAGCCGCTTGCATAGATTGAGAAAAGAAAATAAGGAAGGAGACACCAAGTAGGGCTCCCTGAAAAACCCCAGCTTACCCCTGTACAAAAAAAAGTGGCTCCCGCATAGAAAAACCTGCTCCACGAATAGTGCAAATACCCAAGAAAGGAAAAAAAACCAGCAGCAAGGCTGGGCTGGTAGGAATGGCAAAGAACTTTGGTTTGGAAAGGCTAGGAAGAGTGTGAGCTGTGCCCCTCTTCCTCGCCCAGCTCCCCTGAGCCAGCGCTGACACTCGCCCCAGCGGGGTCTGTAAACAAGCAAAGCCAGGGGCCCAGGCTTTTCTTGAATTCTCCCTGCCGTAGCCTCAGAATCCTGCAAATCTCCAGGAAGCCCTAGTTTCTTTTGGTGGCGCCGAGTGTGCTCATTCTGCAGGGTTGGCATTCCAGCGTCCTTCTCCTTTTATAAAAAATATTTTGTGACATTATCTTTACTATCCTGAAATGAAATACAATCAACCTACACACATAGCAAACAAACAAACAAACAAATCCACCCTAAATAATTCTCTGAAGGAGAAAATAAAGAAAAGTTCTGTATGTTATATGTTTCAATAAGTAAATACTTTGGTACTGTTACACTAAAAGATGTAATGCAGTGGTTGAATGCTTGCACCTACCTGTCATGAAGAAATTTGGATATAAGAAAAGTAAGATGATTTGATTAAACATTATGGGGTCTCTCTCTCTCTCTCTCTCTCTCTCTCTCTCTCTATATATATATATATATATATATATATATATATATAAATGTGTATATACACATATATATATTTCTTTATTTTTGACATTTCAAGATATTTTTCATATGGAATCACTGCATGTTGTATGGGTGACTCAGGTACCATAAACCACCATGTCACCAGTCATATGACGCTTCTGAAATATTGAACAACTCTTGACAAAATTCCAGGAAAAAAAGGGCAAAGTATAATTTTCCCTCCGTTTACGTGATTGTTGCATCCCTGGAAAATTCTGATGTTCCATTTAAATCATGTGGAAAATTCTTTTTGTTTGCATGTGACATAGAGTTGGGTTCTGGGCTATCTTCATGTTCGCTATAAATAGGTCTTTCACTTCACGACTGCCCAGTGCACTACAGTTGGGCTGCCCCTGCCCACCAAATGCTAGCAGTACCCTCCATTCACTGTGATAAGCAAACACTCTCCCAGAAATTCCCCAAACCCTCCCTAGATGGCAGTACCAGCCTCACTGAGAACCATGGATGCATCTATGTGGAACAGACATATTTTCATCTCTGTTGCTTAACAAACACAAATCCTGTTATATTGCTTGAAGGTGTTTAATAGTTAACACTTTCCAGAATTACGTCTAACATGACAGTTTCCCTGATCCCCACCTTACTTTCAGAATGGGTGGGGAAGCAACCTCAGTCACCGCCTTGGGCCGTCAGAGCAAGCACGCAGGGAGGGTGTCGGAAGGAGGGAGGAAGGTCTGTGCCTTCTGAGAGCACAGCCCCATCCTTCTGGCAGTCTCGTCGTAACCCTTGTTCACCAGAGAGTGTGTAGAAAGAATGCTGGTAGCCCTAAGCAGACAGACACCTCCATTGTACAGATGAGGAAACTGAGGCCCAGAGAGGGAAAGAGACTTGGCCAAGTCACAGAGTGAGTCAGAGACACTGATTAGGCCTAGAGTTGAAGTTGGTACCAAAGAACCGTAGGGATTGGAAAGGACCTGAGAGAGCATCCAGGCCACACCCCTCTGGGTGAATCCCCTCCACACCTGGACACGTGATCATCTTCAGAAATGGGCAATTTAATATTTTTCTAGGCGGTTCATTCCACCTTGAGACTGCTCTAAATTTTAAAATATTCCTGAGCGGAGACCTTTCTACGTGTATCTCATCCTTCCTTCCCTGCCCCTGCTGGATGCAGTTTGCCTCTCTTGGTCCCGTGGAACATGTGTGTTCCCTGTAGACCCCAGGACAGCCTTTCCAAAATTTCAAAATTGTATCCATGTCTCCTGAGCTCTCAGTCTGTGGCATTGAACTTGGCACTGAGATTATTGTGAAAAACACACCTGACATAGTTCTTGTACTTGCATAGCTTTTAGTGTGGTAGGAAGGCAAATACTACACAAGTAGTGACACACGGGGTGAGGCTAAATGATCCCGTTTCTTTTTCCAAAGTGATCTAGTGGAGAAGCTTGGGTTCTGAAGCTGGCCACACTTGCAGTGATACCATCCATAGCTACACCTGTGGCCTTGAATTATTTGTACAGCCTCTACAAAATTCAGACAGTGACTGCCCCGTAGGGCTGTTGGCTGATGAACACAGATAGAGGATTAAATAAGGACGCAGCACAGCACCTGGCACCGGATGCTCAAGAAATGATCATTTCTTTCTCTTGTTCTTTTCCTTCCCAGCGTGTGACGTGTTTGAAGCAGCTTCTAGATATTTAGACAGGGCTTAAAGCTCGGAATAAAATAATTTATCAGAGTAAAGACACTCAGACTTATCTCTGCTGCACTTGACCTTTGTTAGATAACCATGGGATGCTTTCAAAATGATACGGGCAAAACACTAACAAAGAGATCATGCCTATTTGGATTCAAGTTGAAGGCAAAAAAGTAAATGGTCTCGGATTAACTGTTGTATGTTTAATGTTATAATATATATATTGACTCATATCACCGTTGACTAATGTCACCATATCACCATATCTTATACATTGAAATTACAGTCAGTCCATATTATTAATCTGAATATACGTGAGCTGCTTCAGTGCGTTATTATTTTTAAAGTGTTCCCTGGCCATGCACATCTGGGAAAGGCTGGACTAGAGAGGTTTATTCTGATCTTCATTTGGTGGATGAAGATATTTGTGCTGTAGTGTTACAAACCCTACTATTTCTTAGACATATCTCTATGGACTGTTTAGTTTGTGGGATTGTATCCTGAGATCCTGAAATGCTGTTCTGTCGAGGTTGTAGCATAGCTGTCATGACTTTATGGGTCATAGGTGAGGCATCCCCTGGAGAGACTGGTCTTTCCAACATCAACATCAGGGGATCTGTTGGCCAAGCCTCTGGGAATCTGGCTGTGCTCCTAGGTCATGGGAAAACACTGTCTTCTGCCATCTGAGGGCACGTGGAAGAGCCCTGTCGTGCTGGGATGAGAGTGTCTGTAAACAGAATGAGCTAGTAGCTCATCTCTGTGTTTATTTCCCTTCTGCCCTCTCTGAGTCATTAATAAAGTCTTTTAGAGCCTGGGAGCATCTGGGCTTCAGGGAACTGAGTAGAGTTGGAGCCCATGCTTGGTTCAGAGCATTAAAGGGAATCAAACTCCCCTCCTGTCCTAAGTCTATTGTGGTGGGGACAGTGCCTCGTGAGATAACCCCAAAAGGAAGGTGGATTTGGGGGGAACAGTCGGGCAGCCTGTTCGCACACAGAGAGACGGCCTTCACCGCCCCTCTCTGGTTTATTGAGGAAGCAGGGACGTTTCCTTACAGGTGACCACCGGGGTCAGGAAGGGGACACTAGGCCAGCATTGCCTGTGAGCCATCCACGAGCTTAGCCAAAAGTCCTGTTGTCCAGTGGCCACCTGCTACCATTGAAATAAAGCTGGGAGGGAAACATACTGTTTATTTAAGGAAAAGTGGCTCACAGAGCTGGCCTTCAGGGCACAGTGGGAGTTCCTTTGTAAAACTCAGCCCAGCTGCCTTCCAACCACTTAGAATGCCACAGAGCTGCATGGTGATCAAAGCCATGTAAAAGTAATTCCTTACATGTCAACACCTTCCTGCTTCTCCTTGAAATTTAAACCAGCAGTTGAAATCCTGGGGCTTGCAGGAGATCTCGTTCTCACTCTCCTGGTGTAAATGATCAGGGCTTCCTGGATAGACACTTGGCTGCCAGCCCACATTCTCAGAGGAGGCTAGTTTCTTGGTTTGTCGGTTTCCACCCAGTGCCCTTGTGGCAGAGATCAGAACTGTCACCCTGCAGCGTCAGCAACACAGTGCTGTCCATGCCCGCCTGGCCAGCTTGAGCCGGCGGACCCGGCGACATTCCATGCCATTGGGACTTAGGGCAGCGAGTGCCCAGGTTCATGCCCCTGGTCCCCGGAGTCACCTCAGACTTCCCTGCCTCCTCCTATCTTGCTGTTGACCCTTCCTGCCTTCCTGGCATTTTGACTCATCACTTCCAGCTGTGTGATTCACAGGTCACCTGACTTCTCTGAACCTCTTATTTGTAACAGTATTAAAAACAATAGCATGCACGTACACAAAAGATACTGAAGAATAAAGCAAAAAATAAAAATATTTGGGGCGAAATGGGTGAAGGTGGTCAAAAGGTACAAGCTTCCACTTATAAAATAAATAAGTCTCGGGGATATAAGGTACAGTATGGTGACTGCGGTTAATAATACTGTATTGTATATTTAGAAGTTGCTGAGAGAGTTGATCTTAAAAGTTCTCATCCCAAGGGGAAAAAAAAATTAACTATGTAAGGTGGAAGATGTTAGCTAGACTTATTGCAGTAATCATCTTGCAATATATACAAATATCAAATCATTATGTTGTACACCTGAAGCTAATATAATGTTATATGTGATTATATTTTAATTTTTAAAAAGCTTATAAATATATAACTTATGTTTAACTAAGAAGTGATAGCTAATAAACTGAAAACCTGGTAGTCCCTACCCCCCAAAAAAGATAATAAGAGTGAACACTTATGTAGCACTTAATATATGCCCAGCACCATATTTTAAGAGACCTTTACATACATGAAGTCAGGGGTCCCCAACCCCCAGGCCAAGGACCGGTACCGGTCTGTGGTCTGTTAGGAACTGGGCCACACAGCAGGAGGTGAGTGGCGGGCAGGCGAGCAAGCGAAGCTTCATCAGTATTAACAGCCCCTCCCCATCACTCCCATTACTGCCTGAGCTCCCCCTCCTGTCAGATCAGCGGCAGCACTAGATTCTCATAGGAGCGTGAACCCTACTGTGAACTGCACATGCGAGGGAAGAGCTGAGGTGGTGATGCTAGCCCTGGGGAGTGGCTGCAAATACAGATTATCATTAGCAGAGAGGTTTGACTGCACAGAGACCATAATAAATCAACTGCTTGAAGACTCATATTAACACCCTATCAGGGCTTCCCTGGTGGCACAGTGGTTGAGAGTCTGCCTGCCAATGCAGGGGACATGGGTTTGTGTCCTGGTCCGGGAAGATCCCATATGCCGTGGAGTGGCTAGGCCCGTGAGCCATGGCCGCTGAGCCTGCACATCCGGAGCCTGTGCTCCGCAACGGGAGAGGCCACAACAGTGAGAGGCCCGCGTACCGCAAAAAACAAAAAACAAAAAAACCCTATCAGTTTAAAGATGATACAAATAGATGGAGAGATATACCATGTTCTTGGATTGGAAGAATCAACACTGTGAAAATGACTCTACTACCCAAAGCAATCTACAGACTCAATGCAATCCCTATCAAAATACCACTGGCATTTTTCACAGAACTAGAACAAAAAATTTCACAATTTATATGGAAACACGAAAGACCCTGAATAGCCAAAGCAATCTTGAGGAAGAAAAACGGAGCTGGAGGAATCAGGCTCCCTGACTTCAGACTATACTACAAAGCTACAGTCATCAAGACAGTATGGTACTGGCACAGAAACAGAAATGTAGATCAATGGAACAGGATAGAAAGCCCAGAGATAAACCCATGCACATATGGTCACCTTATTTTTGATAAAGGAGGCAAGAATATACAGTGGAGGAAAGACAGCCTCTTCAATAAGTGGTGCTGGGAAAACTGGGCAGCTACATGTAAAAGAATGAAATTAGAACACTCTGTAACACCATACACAAAAATAAACTCAAAATGGGTTAGAGACCTAAATGTAAGGCCAGACACCATCAAACTCTTAGAGGAAAACATAGGCAGAACACTCTATGACATAAATCACAGCAAGATCCTTTTTGACCCACCTCCTAGAGAAATGGAAATAAAAACAAAAATAAACAAATGGGACCTAATGAAACTTAAAAACTTTTGCACAGCAAAGGAAACCATAAATAAGACGAAAAGACAACCCTCAGAATGGGAGAAAATATTTGCAAATGAAGCAACTGACAAAGGACTAATCTCCAAAATTTATAAGCAGCTCATGCAGCTCAACACTAAAAAAACAAACAACCCCATCTAAAAATGGGCAGAAGACCTAAATAGACATTTCTCCAAAGAAGATATACAGATTGCCAACAGACACATGAAAGAATGCTCAACATCATTAATCATTAGAGAAATGCAAATCAAAACCACAATGAGATATCATCTCACACCAGTCAGAATGGCCATCATCAAAAAATCTAGAAACAATAAATGCTGGAGAGGGTGTGGAGAAAAGGGAACCCTCTTGCACTGCTGGTGGGAATGTGAATTGGTACAGCCACTATGGAGAATTGTATGGAGATTCCTTAAAAAACTACAAATAGAACCACCATATGACCCAGCAATCCCACTACTGGGCATATACCCTGAGAAAACCATAATTCAAAAAGAGTCATGTACCAAAATGTTCATTGCAGCTCTATTTACAGTAGCCAGGAGATGGAAACAGCCTAAGTGTCCATCATTGGATGAATGGGTAAAGAAGATGTGGCACATATATACAATGGAATATTACTCAGCCATAAAAAGAAACGAAATTGAGTTATTTGCAGTGAGGTGGATGGACCTAGAGTCTGTCATACAGAGTGAAGTAAGTCAGAAAGAGAAAGACAAATACCGTATGCTAACACATATATATGGAATCTAAGAAAAAAAAATGTCATGAAGAAACTAGGGGTAAGACGGGAATAAAGACACAGACCTACTAGAGAATGGACTTGAGGGTATGGGGAGGGGGAAGGGTAAGCTGTGACAAAGTGAGAGAGTGGACATATATACACTACATATATACACTATATATATACACATATATATACTACATATATACACTACCAAGCGTAAAATAGAGAGCTAGTGGGAAGCAGCCGCATGGCACAGGGAGATCAGCTTGGTGCTTTGTGACCACCTAGAGGGGTGGGATAGGGAGGGTGGGAAGGAGAAGCAAGAGGGAGGAGACATGGGAACATATGTATATGTATAACTGATTCACTTTGTTATAAAGCAGAAACCAACACACCATTGTAAAGCAATTGTACTCCAATAAAGATGTAAAAAAAAAAAAAAACCCTATCAGTGAGTGGCAAGTGAAAACAAGCTCAGGGCTCCCACTGATTCTGCATTATGGTGAATTGTATAATTATTTCATTATGCATTACAATGTAATAAAATAGAAATAAAGTGCACAATAAATGTAATGTGCTTGAATCATCCCGAAAGCACCTCCCCGAACCCTGGTCCGTGGAAAAATTGTCTTCCACGAAAACGGTCCCTATTACCAAAAAGGTTGGGAACTGCTGCATGAACTCATTCAGTCCTCAAGATATCCCCTGTGAGGTAGATATATTATCCCCATCATATCCATGAGGAAACTGAGGCAGAGAACTTAGGTGCTTTGCCCAAGAACACATAGTAAAAACATCTTTTAAAATAAAAAAAAAATAGGAAAGAAAAATCAATATCAGTAGATTTCTCAGAGCATAGCTGTGGGGATTAAGTAAAGTAATGAATGTAAGGCATATAGTAGGTGCACATTAATGGTAGTTATTCTATATTATTATTAGTTACATTTTAAAATGTTAAGTGGTGAGCTTTCCTCTTAGAACTGGTACCTGAACCCTGAGAGATGATATGGTTTAGCAGAAAAAGTATAGCCTTTGGGGTTTGAACCCACACCTGGGTTCAGATTCTGGCCCCC
Source organism: Aethalodelphis obliquidens (assembly GCF_003676395.1). Lineage (NCBI taxonomy): Eukaryota > Metazoa > Chordata > Mammalia > Artiodactyla > Delphinidae > Aethalodelphis > Aethalodelphis obliquidens. The sequence goes on from NW_020837951.1 coordinate 12,585,684, forward strand.
TACGGTACAACCTGTCTGGCCTTGGGGAAGTAACTTACCCTTTAAGTCCCAGTTTCCTCACCTGTGATAGGGTGGCGATAACAGTATTAGGTTGGACCATATGAAATTGCTCATATCCCTACGGCTGTTTTTGACCTATAAAAATAGCAATTTCGTCTGACTCACCCTTTAATGCCTACCTCATAGGGTTGCTTGTAAGGATTGAAAAGCGTACATGGGACCAGCCAGCACAGAGCCTGGACTGCAGTGCTTCAGGTGACTAGGAAGCTCTTCCAGTATTAATAGTTGAGGAACACGAGAGGAGTTGAGGTCGGTACAATGTGTAAAGAAGGAGAAATGTCAGAATTGGGGGACTGGGTGCGGGTGGGTGATGTGGGGGAAGGTAGAAACTAGGGTGACTCCCAGATTTCTGGCCTGGGGACATGGTACTATTTACTGATACAGGGAGCGCAGGAGGAGTAGATGTGAGGAGAGAGACGATGGATTAGTACTGGCCGCGTGGAATTTGTGGTGCCTCTGTAGATGTCTAATTACATGGGACTGGAGCCCAAGAGAGAAGTGTGTGCCAGAGACAGAAAACAGGGAGTCAGCTACATCCAGGGCGTATGGAACTGAGGTCCCCAGGCTCAGATGAAATCACCCAGGATTAGCATTTGAAGTCATGTTTCCTGTGATCCCGGACCAAACACAACAACAATTGAACAAAGTGAGACGGTGAGTCGGGTTCCAACCAGCGTTTGCTGAGTCTCACACCCCCCGGGTTCCCTGCTAGGTGGGGACAGGACCGGGCAGGGAAATCTAGACATGCGGAAGTCATCTTCCCTGTCCTTGAGGAGTCAGCATTTAATTCAGCTTCTTTTTTATAGGGTCTCGGAGGGCGGGGGGAAACCTCTGGTTACAAAGTAGGAAAGTGAAAATGCTGTTACCCATCTTGTAGGACTGTGTCTCATGGATACATCCTGACATGCCTAGCCCGACCCTTCGTGCTCATCAATACTGCCAACAGCGATGCTGTTTTAGCCGAAAGAACATCTAGGGGGGTGGGGGAGGACACCTGGTCTGAGTGTTGCAAAATATGACGTTGATCTTCTTGTCTTTTTTTAAAGTTCAGTGTAAAGTGTGGCAAGAATGCAAGGGACGGACATAAGGACTGTGGTGTTGGGAAGCAGGATGAAGCTAGGGCTGGTGGTCTGAGGCGCTTTTGATTATAACGTGGTTGTATTTGGAGGTGTGTGCATTTAGCCCGTTCATTCGCAGGAAACCCTCAGTATTGGAGAAATGTGTTTAGCTGGAAGGGGGCTTACTCAGCAGTCGAGTGTTGTGTGTTCCAGGTGGGATCAGCTGGGATGCCCTCTGGAATCTCGGTAGGAAACTGTGGGGAAGAGACGAAGGGGGTGGGGGTGTGAAGCTGGTGATGCCAGGGACTCTGCCGGGGTGACCCACACAGGAGCACAGAAATGCGAGGCTGCCGTCCAAGGGGACCAGCCGACAGCTGAGGGGCAGAGACAGGCCCGGTCACCAAGGGCGGCGCTGTGGCCAGTGCAGGCAGGCGTTCAGACTCCAGCCAAGCAGGTCGGGATGAGCCTCAGTGCGGAATCCGGAGGATGATCAGGGAACCGAGGCAGAATAATAAAAATGAAGTAAAGTGAAATAATAAAGACTGACACCGTGTTAAGTACAAATGGAAGACATTAGTTAATCCTCACGGTACCCATAGGAAGCAGGCCCTATTCTTCCAGTTTTACAGATAAGGACACTGAATGCAGACGGGTTAAGTAGCTTGGCCAGGGTCGTCCAGCTAGGATGTGTCTAGGAGACTGGAACCCCTGGCCCCGGTTCTGCTGCCCCCCACAGACACTCAAGCACAGGGACCTGGTGGGGGTGAAGGGCAGCTGCAGCCTGGGGGCCCCCGTGTGCTCGGGGATCCCCAAGGCCCGTAGGCTGCAGCTTCAGGCTCGTGCTCAGCCGGCCTGGTTGGAGCCCCCGTGTTCGGGGGTGAGAGGGAGTTGGGGAGTGGGTGGGGGAGGCCAGGCAGTGAGCCGGCTGTCCTCGTGTTCCCACTCTCCTCACTCAGCTCCAGCAATAAGGGGTCGGTGTTGAGGGCAGACCTGAGAGGAAAATGGGCAGTTTCATGAAATGACGGGCTCCTTCCTGTGAAGCAGGGTTTATAGTCCCAGGTGTGTTCTATCCAGAGTGGCTTTCTGATTGCTCACTAATGATGGATAGATTATGGCCCACATAAAGTTGCTGTTCACTAAAAGTGGGATCCATTCATTACTTTACGTGGACAACAGGCTGGGTTTGGGGCAAAGCTGGTGGAGAGGCTCCTCTCTCATCATCAGAAGCGCCGGCCTCCCTAGCAGATGCCGTGTCTGCCTTCCAGGTAAATCGGAGACCACCTTCAAAAGAAAGGACAGGTGAGCCCAGGGCTGCTGCTTCGGTTCTGCCTTCTAGCTGGGTGACTGCAGGCTTCTGACTTTACACTCTGGGCCTCAGTTTCCTCATTTGCCCCAGAATGGAGATTCGAGGATTAAGTAAGGTGATTTCTCTGGAAAGCAGTGAAATTTATTATAACACCAAACAAATGTGATGTTACTTCGAGAGAGGACTTACTCCCGAGGACTCTTCGAAAGACCTCTTCAGATGCCGAATCCCGAATCCATTAGTGTAGAAAGAACTTTGGGTTGGAAATCTAGAGATTTTATGTTTTTAGGACTGCCTCTGCCAGTAGCAGTGTGGCCCTGGGCAAGTCTCCAGTGTGTTTGTAAAGTGTGTGTGTGTGTGTGTGTGTGATGGTTCCTGGCGTGCAGGCTGGGTGTGAAGGCACAAGGCAGCTCTGGGGCTGTAGAGAAGCCCTCTTCTAACCCTGGGGGCCCCAGCAAAGGCGAGTTGAGCCCTGTCATCTGGCCTGTCACTTTGCTTTCCCACGACTCTCTCTTTCCTCATTCTACCTATTAAACAGAAGTTCAACTGCTTGGAGTTTTCCCAAAGAACATGGTTGTTATGGAAAGATCTCAGACTTTAGACTCTGACCAACTTGGTTTCAAATGATAACTTTATGCTTGTTAGCTGTGTGACGTCGGCCCTGGGACTCCACCTCTCTGAGCCTCTATTTCCTTGCAGGGTGGTTGTGAAGATTCGGTAGCTCATGGCTGTAAAGCACAGAACACAGAACATGGATTCTACAAATGGTCGTTTTTCCCTTTCCTCTTTCTCATTAATTTTGTTTCTACAGGAGAGGTTCGTTTATCTGGCAATCATTAGTTAGGTATGTACTAACTAATGTCCCTGGGGTTCATAAATGCCATAGTAATCAAGCTTCCTAATAATTTCATTTCAGAAAATGTTTATTGGGCACCCGCTTTTCTGGGAATAGTGAGTAAAATAAGGCTTGGTCTTTATCGTCAAGGAGCTCAGAGTCAAATGGGAGAGAGATAATAACAATGAATAATAATAATAGCCCCACCATATGTTAGCCCTGGCAAGTCACATTCTTTAACTCGTGTAATCCTCACAGCAACCCCACGGCAGAGGCACTGCTCTTACTCCCATTTTCCAGCCGAGCAAACCGAGGCACAGAGAGGTCAGAAAACTGTCGAGGGTTCCACAGCTAGTAAAGGGCAGCAGCGCTGGGCTTCGGAGTCTTAGCTCCCACAATATACTTAAAGGTGCAACTATAATACACCATAGCTGTAGACCTAAAGACACACACGCAGTCACATTACAGTGTGATGGGGATGTTTGCCACGGACGGGTTAAGATGTCACAGCCACGGGAGCACAGAGGACAGACTCGAGGGGCCATTCTGGAGGGTTATGGGCTAGGAAAGGGTTCTCAGTGGGAATCTTTGAGCTGGGCCTTTGGGGCTGAGTCGTGCAGAGGGGTGGGCGGGAGGGGCAGGAAATGAGGCTGCTGAGATGCACCTGAGCTGGGGCGGGACAAGGAAGGAGGGCCTTTTAAGCCACACTGCCGAGGAGTTGCCCCTGAGTGATGAGCTGTACTTCCTTGGGCATCATTAACGTTATTTCTTTTAAACTGTTCAAGTAAATCCAGGACACTCATCAGTGATAAAACAAACAGGCTTTTTTGGTGGTGGTTGTTTGTTTTGTTTTACCATTTAGGTTTTCTTAATTGGACCTCTTGGAAAGCCAGGGAGTGGGGGAGTGTTTGACAGGTGCAGTGATAGTTACTCCCATGGGGCCCATAGCTCCCCTGCTAAGCACTGGCCTGAGGGTTTTCTTTGGCTACTCTTCCTTCAGTTCACCATATGCACGTCTGAGTTTAATCTCGGAGTCTCAGGCCTGCCAGACAGCGGTTGTTATTTTTGCTAACACGGGGAGAGTCGCCGTTATCAACATTAACCATCTATATGAGTGATTGGACCACACAGTCCTGTTCCAATGAACAGTGAGCGGCTTGAGGGAGGAGGTGACGTAAAATCCTAAACGGGCTTTGTGGCTACAGGTGCTCAATTAGTAGTCAATGAGGTGAGCTGCTCATCTCCCCCCTCCCCCCAACCCCAGACCCGCTCCTCTTCCTGTGTCCCGGGGGGGGGGGTACCATCCCCCCCACCCTGCTGACAACCCTCTCTTTCCCCTTCACCTCCAACCAGCCACCAGCTGCCCCCGAATCCACCTCTACCATTTCTGCATCCCAGCCCTGGCGCCACTGCCCAGCTCAGACCCTCGGGCCTTGGATGGCCCTGTATCTTCCTGCAACTAGTCTCCTCCCTGCCAAACCGTCCTCCTCACGGACGCCAGAGTGATATGGGTGCCGTGTCCCCACTAGTTGCCTACAGATCAAGTACAAACACAAGGTGTCTGGGAAACTTTTCTGCCTGTTCCCGCCTTGCATTCGTTCCCAGGTTCATCTCTCCCTCTCCGTACTTTCCCTGTGTAACCGGGTCCATCACGGAGGCTTCCTCCATCATCCAGGGGCCTGACCACACCAGACCTCTCTCCTTCCTCCTACCCTCCCTGCCAGCGTCCATTCAGGCTCGTCCTCTCTGCCCACCATGTCTACCCAGTCCAGTCCAGTCCAGCCAGAGGGATGTTTCTCCGGAACACATCAAATTGTGTAATTAAGTTCTCAGAACCCTTCCGGGGCTCACCATCACTTCGAGACATTGTCCAAACTCCCCTAAAATGATATTCAAGACCCTTCCTATCAGGCCCTGCGTCCTCCCCAAGCTTGATCTTCTTCCATTGCCCTACTTCACACACATCCCGCATTCATTCTAGACATGGGCTCAGGAAACTGAGTGCCTGCATTCAAAACCTGGTTCCACATCCTTTAGGCTGTGTGACCTTTGGCAAGTTACTTAACCTCTCTGGGCCTCTGTTTCCTTATCTGTAAAATAGAGTTGTAGAGGGTTAAATGAGATAATACTTCGAACGGCACCTGCCCCATAGGAAGTCCCCGTTCGTGTGTACTAATGTTGTTTTTGCTGTGGTGATCTGGCCCCTGTAAGTCTCCCGAGTGGGTTTTCCAGGGCGCTTCCCACTCCACTCGCTGGCTGTTCTCCAGCCATCAGAACGTATGTGGCTCTTTCCTGCCTTCACAAAACTGCACCCCGGCAGCACATTACCTGTTCTTCCTTCCCGCCTCACCTGTCCATCTCCCACCCTGCCCCTTCCTGCCTGGCCCTCGGAAACCTGACTCTAGAGCGCCTCCTTCTCGCCTGCCTCAGAAATCGCCTGGCACCCTGGGAGTAGGAATTTGCCTGCACCAGGTGCGAGGCTGCCTTGGCCAAGGCTGGAAGGGGCTGCTCCCTGCCCCCTGTCCAGCATGTACTTTGTGACATCTGCTTGTCTACCAGAGGCTTGTTTTTGCCGAAGATCTGCTCCCTGTGCCCGTGACACCAAGGGTCTCAGTTGCTAAGATTGGATGCAAATCCACCTGTGTGACAGAGGACTGCTCTAACTGGCTTTGACTTCCCTGGTATTGCAGACATGGTATTTCTTCAGCAATTGTCCTCTTACCCGCCCCTCGCTGCTAATAATGTTTTGTGGCTTGGTATTCGGTGGCTGAATTCCTCTCCTGAGATATTTTAGGTCGCTTCTCCCAGATGCCCAGCTGACTTCCTCAAGTGCCTCATGAATCTCCCATGCAGAGCTCCTATTCGTGTACAGCATCCAATGCGCTGATCCCAGCAGCCCAGTATCAGCCCTCTGCTGACCAGTGTCACTTGCGTGTTTGTAACACAGCCGCCCACTGTGGTGATGTCAAGATAAATCATTGCTCAGAACCTGTTCGCTGGCAGAAGCCAGGGACCTCAGTGTGACCCCCTTTATTGTATAGGTGGCAAAACTTTTTTCTCTCTTTTGAAAAAACAAAGCCCAGGAGGTTAGGTGACTTTCTCACAGTCGCACAGTCAGAAATTACCTGACTAAATTGGGACTAGAATCCAGATTTTCTGGTTTTCACTTCAGTATTCTTTCGAACTCACCAAAAGCTATTTCTTTTCTTTTTTTAATTAAATTTTTAAAAAACTTACAGTGGTAAAACATGCATAACGTAAAATTTACCATCTTTACCATTTTTAAGTGTACAGTTCAGTAGTATTAAGTCTATTCATTTTGTTGTACAACCATAGCCATCATCCGTCTCCGGAACTTCTTCCATCTTCCCAGACTGAAGCTCTACCCATCACACACTCACGCCCCATTCCTCCCTACTCCCCGTCTTTGGTAACCACCATTCCACTTTCTGTCTCTATGAAGTTGACTACTGTGGGTACCTCATACAAGTGGAACCATATAGTATCTGTCCTTTTGTGTGATGGCTTCTTTCACTTAGCGTAATGTTTTCAAGTTTCATGGTAGCGTATGTCAGAATTTCCTTCCTGTTTATAGCTGAATAATACTCAATTGTATGTATGTACCACATTTTGTTTATCCATTCATCTGTCAGTTGACATTTGGGTTTCTCCCACCTTTTGGCTGTTGTCAGTAATGCTGCAATGAACATGGGCGTTCAAATATTTGTTCGCCAGAAGCTATTCCTTATGAAAATATAATTAGAGATACTTGCTGCTACCTACTGTTGCCACTTGTATTTTTTTTTTCCTAATGGTAAGTTTGGAAAATACTAAAAAACACACAGTGAAGAATATAAAAGTTGCTAATTTTATGTGGTATATACGTACAGGATTTTATACTCATGTTGCCCATGATTATAAAAGTTTTATACAGACTGAGAGAGAATTTTAACAGGTAGCCCAATCTGTGTATTAGGGAGAACGCTTGAAATATATTTAAGGGACAGACAGCATAAGAACTGAGTGTGACCTTGGCCAACCATGGCATTTTGGAGATGAGTTTATTCAAAGTATGAGCTTACCTTAACAGTAATACAGAGGGAACTTTTTGTGGTGGTGCTTCCTTAAGACTATTTTAACATCTTCTTTAAAAAAAATTTTTGTTGGAGTATAGCTGATTTACGATGTTGTGTTAGTTTCAGGTGTACAGCGAAGTGAATCAGTTACATCTATCTATCTATCATCTATATCTCAACTCTTTTTTTAGATTCTTTCCCCATATAGGTCATTACAGAGTATTGAGTAGATTTCCCTGTGCTACACAGTAGATCCTTATTAGTTATCTGTTTTATATATAGTAGTGTGTATATGTCAATCCCAATCTCCCAATTTATCCCTCCCCACCCCCTTACCCCCTGGTAACCATAAGTTTGTTTTCTACATCTGTAACTCTATTTCTATTTTGTAGATAAGTTCATTTGTAGCTTTTTTTTTTTAGATTCCACGTATAAGTCAGACAGAGAAAGACAAATATCATATTTTAACATCTTAATAGAGTATCTTACTGCTAAGAAGAGTCGAATTTTGAATGGGGGTCTTTCCCAGTCACATTTCTTAAATATCCACTAGAGGGCAGTAAAAGACATAAAAATTTTCAACAGGGCCGATGAGTGCCTGGCAATCAGGTCACTGCATCCTCTTTGCCTCTCTCTCAGCTATCCGTGCATACAGTTACAAGATGATGAATTTCCCATCCAAGAGTATGTTTGGGTGAAACTGGCGGTACCGTCAGCTGTAACCCAATTGCAAGTCTTCCTCACATTCAGGCTAACATTAAGGCGTAGAACTTCATTCAACGTGTTGGGCCCAGATTGTATTTTTATTTAATTCACGCTCGTCCAGCGATTCTCAAATGGAGTGAACGTCAGAATTACCTGTCCTGCTTTTTCCCAAATACACATGCCCAGGTCTCATCCCAGATCTAGAAAATCCGAATTTCTGGGGCTGGGGCCTAGTTATATAGACCGTCTTTAGATTCCGGCCCATGAGGAGGGGTCACCCTTGAGTAAAACCTCAGAGGAAAGTGAATGTGAATTCTGGAATGTTTTTTTTCTCTTTTGAAAACAGAAGTTGCCGAAGGGTCTGGTGGCTTTGGGAACCACATGCAGAACAGCTGTGAAGTTTTCCCATAAATGGTGCCTGTAGTAGACGAAGCCAGGAACCCAGACAGAGGATCTGGAGTTGGGGCAGGCCTGGCCAACTCAGGATCTACAGTTACAGTTCCAAGAAGGCCATGCTCCGGGACCAAACTGTGCAGAGTGAGGCCAGAGCTCAGATACTGTCTGCTATATTAAGAGAATCTTTCCTCTAGTATTCAGGGGAAAAAAACCCTTTCATTTTACCTCAGCAGAGGTAAAGATGGCACAGAGGACCTGCCGTGAGGTCAAAAAGACTCCAGTTCTCATGGTAGCCTTCCCACTAGCCAGTTAGGGAGCCCAAGGCAAGTTATGTCACCTCTCTGAGCCTCAGCTTCCCTGTTTGAATTATTAAGGATTAGATACCATTGATCTCTGAGGATCCTTCCAGTTCTAAAAATTCAGTGATTCTATGAGTATTAATAACCTTGGTTTGTATGGCTCTCCTCTGGCAAAGAGCCGAAAAAATATTCAGTAATGCAACGAATGACAGAGACTATTGACCATGTAGTTTAATTTATTTAAGGCATATGCACTGAATTCAAAGGAGAAAATATTGCAGCCAATAATATATTGAACTGTTAGTATCTTCAGCATAGCAAAAGCTTTCCGGAGGGAAAAATTACCCATTAGTGCAAACCTGACGTTTTTTACTTCCTGATCCATAACTTACCATTTCTCCAGTACGTTTCTGTTTACTGTAAAGGGCCAAACGTATGACTGCTTCGGGTGAATATTAAATAACTACATAAGCATCAAGGTCACTGGCGCAAAGAAGGCTCCGTGGAGGGCCCTGGGAGGCTGGCATTGATCTCCTGTGAAGTTCCATTCTCGAATCCTGCTGACAAGGGGAAAGAGTTGGTGTGGACCATTATTAAAGCTTTAAGTGTTTCTCCATTGTTAAAGATCTTTTACAAGCCCGGAGTAACTGATAGTGCCCAAGGAATTGGCAAAAGCTTCACTTAGAAATATAGGCTGGCCAGAGAGATAAGGAAAACCCAGAACACAGTTGTCCTGGGTTGGGCTTACGCAGCAAAGGTGCGTATCCGGTCGAGTCCAGCTCTGGGGCAAGCCAGCACCGCTCTGAGTTAGGGTTCAGAAAGGAAGGAAAGCTCGTTCAGGGGCTCTTTCGTACCAGAAGCTGCAGAGAGAGCCGCTCCCTCTTTCAACTTCACCTTTAAATTTCCTCCAGCTCGTCCCCCAGGATAAGCGTCTGGGGCAACTGGGTGTGTGTTGAGTGATGCAGACCCGCAGATCCAGACTTAGCTGCACTGGTCGAGTGCCCAGGGTAATTCTGTGGGTGTCCTGCTGCCCTGGAGCTAGGAGGAGAGCAACTCTTAGGATGACGGAATCCGGTTTCAAAAGGTCTCAACAGATTAAAGGACTGGCTGAGTCATGATGAACTTAATGAGAGATATAGACGGTAAACTAACAGCTCCCCGTGCCGCCCTTCTGTGTAGTGTTGTGTTCCGCCCTGTGCACATTTCAGTCGATTTCCTCTTTACAATGACCCAGGGAGGAAAGATTTTTATATCCCCATTTTTAAAACGAGGAAACTGAGACATGGAAGTACAGAGGGGGGCGCAAGCACTTCAGAGCCCTCGATCTCGATTCCAGTCCCAGTTCTGCCCCTCAGTCTACCGGCAACTTACTTCATCTTTGAAAAATAGCACCAGCCAGGCTTTATGGCTGCCTTTCATGTGTCAGGTTCTGTGGGCTTCGCCCTTTGCATTTATCGTCTCATTTAATCCTCAGAGCAATCTTTCTCCTATTTTACAGATGAGGGAGGCACAGATAAGTAACTTGCCCAAGGTCACACAGTAAGTAGCAGGGCCAGGATATGAGCCCAGGCAGTCTGACTCCCAGGCCTGTGCTCTTCACAAGTACAGTACCGTCTCGGTTTCCTGTGCCATGAAAAGGGAACAGCCGTATGTTCTGTGAGGGTTAGAGGAAATAACTTATGTAAAGTGCCTCATGTAGTCGCCACACACGGTCCGCATCATAGATAGTGCTAGGCTGTCATCATCACCATCACTATACCGTCATCGGTTAGATGACTCGCTCAGGGTTAGAGCTAATAACCGGCAAAGACCTGGCATTCAAACCCAGGTCCTGTGACTGAAAATCCGCTGGACTGTGGGGGACAAGATCTGGGGCAGTTTTTAGGTCACTGTCTCAGTGCCTAGTACAGTTTTTACCTCCCTGGTAGGTGTTGAGTGAGTCCTCACATAGGTGGGGCCTGTTTTTTTCACTCATTCACCGAACATTTGACGAGGTCCTGCTGTGTCTCGAGGGACCAGGGAGGACAAGAATACAGTGCTAACCATCCTTTTTCTCCCCCCAGGTTCGAATGGTGAAAGATGGGGACCCCTCCTGGAAGCCCACTTTTATTGTGAAACCTGATAGTGGTTGTCAGGGTGACGGAATCTACCTCATTAAAGACCCCAGTGACATCCGCCTGGCAGGGACCCTCCAGAGCAGGCCGGCGGTGGTCCAGGAGTACGTCTGCAAACCTCTCCTTATCGACAAGCTCAAGTTTGATATCCGTCTGTATGTCCTACTGAAGTCCTTAGAGCCCTTAGAGATTTATATAGCCAAAGACGGACTCTCGCGGTTTTGCACAGAGCCCTACCAGGAGCCTCACCCCAGAAACCTGCACCACATCTTTATGCATTTGACCAACTATTCATTGAACATCCATAGCGGTAATTTTGTCCATTCGGACAGTACCAGCACAGGCAGCAAAAGGACCTTCTCTAGCATTCTTTGTAGGTTGTCTTCCAAGGGTGTTGACATCAAGAAGGTCTGGTCTGATATCATCTCCTTGGTGATTAAGACTGTCATTGCCCTGACTCCAGAGCTCAGAGTGTTCTACCAGTCGGATATCCCCGCAGGGAGGCCGGGGCCCACGTGCTTCCAGGTAACCGTCGCCAATTTCCAGCCTGAATTCTTGACCTTGATGCGGCCTTCGGAGGGCTCCCTGGCCTCGTGTGGGATGAGGGATGGGGTGGGACGGCCAGAGGGATGGAGGGGTTGTTGCTGCCACGGGCTTTGGTGTGAAACCGGGGTCCAACTTCCTGCTTTCTCTTTGCTGGCTGTGTAATCTGGAGCAAGTTACTTCCATTTTCCTACCTGTAAAATGGAACCAGGAGTACCTCCCTTAAAGGACGCTTGTAAGAGTCAAACGAGATGTATGGAAAACGCAGTGCCTCCCGTTCATTTGTTCATTCTTTCTTCTAGCAGTTTTTACCACCTGCTTAGTTGGGGCCAGGCACTGTTCAAGGCAGTAAGTCAGGTCCCTGCTGGCTGATGCAGAGAGTCTGCTATCGTGGGAGACAAATAAGTTAAAAAGCAATTCGTATAAAGTGTCACAAGTGCTAGAATAGAGTAGGAAGTGTCCCAGGCGCTGTGAGATTGGGGGACCGTCTAACATTTTCTGAGTGGGAATGAGCGTGGCTGGGAAGACTTCCCAGAAGTAGCAGCAGTTAAGAACCTGGAGTAAGAGTTAGATGGAGCAGGTGAGGCTGGATAGGGCTGGGGAGACGAAGCATCCTAGGGGAGAGATGTTTGCAGCCCTAGAGGTGAGTATGGCTAGAGGGTGGGGTTTGAGGCAGAGATATGGAGGGAGATGAGGAAGATAAGGTGGAAGAGATAGGTAGGAGGTATGTCCTGGAAAGCTACGGGCAGTAGGGGCCACAGGAGGGTGCTAGCCTGGCACCGATGCACTCGGGTTTGTGTGTTGCAAAGAACCAACTGGCCGCAGGGTGGAGAGTGGATTGTGGGGAGACTGGGAGCGGGGTGGAGGGGGGAACTGGTGAGCCGACTGCTTTCCTACGAGCAAGAGAGGATGCTGGCTTGGATTGGGAAGGGCTTGGTGGAGTTGGAGAGAATAGATTTGAGAGCCATTGAAGAGGTAGAATGGCCAGACTTGGTGATCGGCTGGGGCTGGGGGGCAGAGGAGAGATGGTGGCAGGGGGGGCGTGGGGAGAACCCAGACCAACTCCCAGGCTTAGGCGCTTGGGTGGATGGAGAGAAGCCACCGATGGGGGACCAGCTTGTAGTGGCAGTGGGGGCAGGAGTTGGACTTGAACTTGCCTTTGAAGGACCTGCGTGACATCCAGGTGGGGAGGTTGGGTGGACATTGGGCATCTGGGCCTGGAGTTCGGGAGAGAGAGATCTGGGCAGGAGAGAGACTGGGAACATCAGCGTTCGGATGGTCACTGAGCCCTGAGCGGCTACAGGGTGAGAAGAGGCCAGGAAGACCCCCATGAGCACTGCCATTCAAGTAAGGGACAGGCAGGGGGAAGGGGGGCAGCAAAGGAGGCCAAGAAGAAGTGGCTTGAGCCATAGAAGGGATGTCAGGAGAGGAAGCAGCCTAAATGCTTGGAGAAGAAGCACGCGGGGGCCAGCCATGGCAAACGCTGCTGAGATGTCGTGTCAGACCCGAACGGAAAGTGTCCATTGCACTTTCTGACCCGTGGGGTGATGGGACAGGGCGATGGTAGAGGACGAAGCCAGTGTGCGGTCGGGGAGGAGATGGGAATGGGGGTGGCGCATTCTTCCAGATCCTTTGGCCATGAAGGTTGTGGCGGGGGACTCGGAGTCCAGGCCCTTGGTAGGCACACAGTTTCCTGCCACCAGATAAATCGGAGTAGGGAACAGACGGTACGAAGGAACACCTCCGGGACCCTCTCCATCCAATCTCTAAAGTTATTTTGTAGCAGTTAGTGTATAAGAAAGAATACATGGAACATGTATGTAAGCTACAAAGCAAAACCACAAAATCGTCATCCCCAGCCCACCTCCCAACCCAAGATCCCCAATTACTGTGCTTCTCCCCCATCCCATTTCCCAGCCCGAGGTAATCATGGTCCTGAATTTTAGGTTTATCATTTCCTTGCTTCAAAAAATCCTTTTAGTATACGTGAATGTGTCCCTAGGCAGTATATTATTTTGCTTTGCTTGTTTTTGAGCTTTATAAAAATACTACGGTCGAGTCCATAGACTTCTGCAACCTTCTCTCCCGCTCTGTGTTGAGGTGGGTCGTTGGTGATCTTTCATCTGCACTGCTGGGTCTTCCATTGTAAATACGCGCACTGCGTTCATCAGTCCTTCCGTCAATGAACATTTGAGTTGTTTCTGGTCCTTTACCTAAGACTGTGGCAGGAGAGAAACGGGTAGCGTGGAAGGGAGGGGAGGCAGTGGGGCAGCGCCTCTGATGGGTGGGGTGTTCCTTCAGCAGGAGAAGAGGAGGCTGGTCCCAAGGTGCGGCCCCAGATCCAGAGAGGTGACCCGGGCGGCTGGACACCCGTCAGCAGGATTTTCAGGCAGGCTGGCAGAAGCCTTTGCAGGGGGAATTCAGGCAGTGATCAGTTCCAGGAAGGGCTAATTGTCACCCAGAGGTCTGTCCTTAGGCACTTGTCTCCAGGTTCTTGTTCCCAGGCAGGGTGTCTAGCTCAGCCATCAGGTAGGTGGTTTAGGGCCTTAGAAAAGGGAAGTGGGCAGAGCTCAGAGGCAGGACCAGAGAAAACAAGTCCTGGCTTGAGCCATCAGAAGGTTAGGGCGAAGGAGAGAGTTGCAACTTGGAGGCACCCAGGGGTCATCCCAGGGGACTGTGTGGTCACATCTATTCGACAGTGACAGCTATTCCAGGAGTATCATGTGGGCCGGCCTGCGTGGCCAAGCCACAGAGCCCTGGCACAGCGAGGGTGCAGGGTGGAGGGCCAGGGCGGTGGTTTTGCTGCTTGTCTTGCTGTGGACAGGCCGCATGCGGCGGCCATGGGGTGGAACCAGGGGCCCAACTGGAGGGCAGACAGGGAGGGAGCCACTGGTTTGGACAGATCACGTCTAGCAAATGGAACCACGGCCCTGTGGCCGTTTTCCACTGCCTGACCACACTACGTGCTGCCAGGCCTGGGGTCAGGAGAGGAGCACAGGGCCGGAAGTAACCCTCCGGGAGGATCTCGTCCTCTTCCCAGCGGTGGGACCTCGGGCACGTTTCTTCACCACCCTGAGCCTGTTGCTTTCTCTGTGAATCCCCTACACTCACTTCCCTCCCTGCCTTCTTTGGAGGAGTGTGAAGTAATGAAGGCGAAGGTATAAAGCGTTAGATGTTTAAAATCTGTTTTATCGTATGTTTCAGATTCATAGTGATCGAGAAAGTAGTATCTTTTTCTCCTTGGATTCCTCTCTTGCTTTCTTTAGTCTTATCACTTGTTAAAACACTTGGTAGTTTGGGTCTCAAGCACCTGAACTGACTTGGAACCCAACAGTTTAGGGACAACATATGGTCTGCCATTGCCTTGCTGTGTTAATTTATTTTAGTCACTTCTCTGTGCCTCAGTTTCCTCACCTGCCTCACAGAGTTGTTGTGTGACTCACACAAGATAAAGATGATGAAGTGCTTTGTGAACTCTGATGTTCTGTGCATACATAATGAATTATTTCTTTGTCATGGACGCCCGTTTTGCTTGTAGCCTGGGCCTGGCCCGTATTGTAGCATTCCCGGACATACACTCAAAGCCAAGAAAATTACATTTATCTTAAACATGTGACCGTGACCCCTTTCCAATCACAGCCGCAATAACTACTTGGGAAATCGTGATGGCCCAGAGCAGGGGCTGGCGCAGCCAGGCTGTGGGCAGGTTTCCTGGAATCTGTTGCCTAGGAACGTGGCTGCCCTGTCATTCTGGCCCGTCCCCCTGTCATTGCCCAGGCAGCCCCAGCAAGATATCCCCCTGTCAGTCTTCTTGAGGACAGCTCTGTGAGCCTGGCTTAAAGAGCCAGGTCCGTCTGGGTGTAGATGATTCATGTGGCAGAAATGCACGCACAGAGGAAAGGTTTCTAGCTCAGCTTTCACGGACATTCTTTCCCAATTTCATCGCTTGGTTTCTATCTTCCTCTAGCTCCGGGTCCACTACTCTCCTTGGCCGCGATCCTTTCCCTTCAGTGTCGGGAGGAGGCACCTTCCCTAAAGGCTGAGGTGCTTCTCCTTTTCCTTCTTTGCGCTTTTGATCTCCTCCCTCCCCGTCAGCCCCAGACACCCCACGGGAAGGAGGCAAAGGAGCAGCCTGGGGCTCACGCTCCGGCTCGGGGGTTTCGTTCTCGGATGTCCCGGGCTTGAGCTAACCCCAGCTCCTCCTTCCAGCAACTCTAGCTGGAGAGCTTGGCACGTTAACCTTTCTCTGCCTCAGTTTCCTTATCTGCAAAGAGAGATAATATTGTATTTGGACCGGCCTCACAGTTGTTGTGAGACTGGATGAGAGAAAGCTGTGTGGAATTCCAGCAGGTAGGAATCCCTTAATGAATGATATTATTATTACATTGCTTGTTATCTGTAACAACAATCGTTCTCAAACTGGTCTGTGAAGAAATGCCTTGAACTTACGGGGAAACCATGAAATATTCACATTTCCAACTTAATGGAACGCCGGTATTCCAAGGACCACAGTTTGAGAAACAAGTCCTGGCACTGGTTGCCTCCCAGCCTGGCCCCGGCCTCGCTTCCCCGTCCTCCCTGAGCCCCGCGAACCCACCGAACAAAATGATTCCTGTCTCCTGGACGTCATTGGTGTTTCCCCCAGTTCTGCCTGTTTGTTCTGTCTTGGCAGCCATGCTCTCTCCTCTTCTCCCTCCTTTTTGAAATTCAGTGCTGACAAGATGGTGCTCAAATCCCACCTTCTCTGTAAAGCCTTCCTTGACCACTTCTGACATTTAAGCTTTTTTCTTCTTCTAGCCGCATTTGCTGGTCACCCACTGAGACAAGCCCTGAGCTAGCTGTGGGCCATGTGGTTCTGGATAAGATGCAGTCTGTCCCTAAGAGGTGCACTGTGTAGTGGGGAGACTGCCACTTGGGAGTAATAAATGCTGTAAGGGGGCATGTATAGGATGCAGGGAGAGCACAGAAAAGGGGAGCAGTTAACTTTGCCAGTTAACCCAGTCAAGGAAGGCTTCCCAGAGAGGAGATGCTCAAGCTGGAGCTTAAGGCACGGAGAGAATTTGCCAAGCAGAGAACAGTGAGTGACACCACACCCTCCTGGTGTCCCTCCTCTCTCAGCTTCCCAGAGAGGAGATGCTCAAGCTGGAGCTTAAGGCATGGAGAGAATTTGCCAAGCAGAGAACAGTGAGTGACACCACACCCTCCTGGTGTCCCTCCTCTCTCAGCTGCGGCTCCTCAGCCCCTTCCTCTGCGCCTGCCAGTGATGGCGATCCCAGCTCCTCTCCTCGTGTCTACAATCGCTCTCTAAATGATCTCTTCTAGCCCCATGGCTTTAAGTACCAGCTATGTGCTGGTCACTCCTGTATTTGTGTCTCCTGTCTTGACTTCTGCTTGAGTTCCACACTGGTCTATCCAACTGCCCACTTTACTTTTCTACTTGGATTTCTGGTGGGCATCTCACACTTGACATGTCCAAAATCAAACTCTTGATTTCCCTTCCATACTTACTCTCCCACTGTCTTTCCTATTTCAGTAAAGGGATAGCATTCAGTTACTCAGACTAAACCCTGCCCCCCCCGGCCCCCCAGTTTTAATATTTCTTCTTTTCTTCTCCTTCCCACATTTAATCCATAAGCAACTCTTGCAGATATACTTTAAAATGCATCCTAAATGTAACCACTTCTAACCAACTCCCCTGCTGCCATCCCAGTCTAGACAGCCATCACCTTGTACTTGGATCACTGCAGTAGCCTCCTAATTGGTGTTCCTTTTCCCACCCTTGCTGCTTGTAGCCTATTATTCTCACTGTAGCCAAAGTCATTCTTTTAAAACATGTCAGATCAAATTACTTCCCTGTGTAAACTCTCCAGTGGCTTTCTCATTGCACTTAAAATCCTGGCTCCTTACCATGGCCTACAAGATGCTGCATGATATGTCCCCTGTCATTCTATCTGACCTCATCTCCTATCTCCCTCTTGCTCACTCCTTGCTGTTTATCAGAAGTGGCCTTTGTTCTTGCCATTCCTCCTGCCTGGAAGGCTCTTCCTCAGCTCTTCAAATAACTCATTTGCTCACTTCATTCAGTCCCTGTTCATACGTCACCTGCCAAGTCTTTTGCTTCTGGTCATGATGGAGTAACAAAGACTGGACTTAGCCTTCTTTAGAAAACAACTAGAATAACACACAAAATGGATGAAATAAGTGTTTTCAGATTTTGGACAACACTTAGTTATGCATTGTGATCCCCGAGGAAATGGGGGAAAAAGCCAAGATGTGTCTACGGTTGCCTCAGCTTTCTGTCTGGAGGCAATCTCCAGAAGATGGGCAAGGGGGGGGGGGCACCTAAACAGAGCCTTGTGATATCAGTGAATTGAGGAAATGGAGATCAAAGTTCAGGAATGCCGACGTGGTTAGGATTCTGTGGGCAGAATTCTGAAAGGTAGGGACCCAACCAGGAAAAGAGCTCCAGGAACCTGCGTGGGATCCCTGTGCATCTTTGCCAAGTGCTGGGCCATTCATATGTGGAAGGTTAATCCACAGAGCTGCGCAAAGAATGACCAGGGAACTGAGAAGCTGAACTACTTACAGAGCTCACACAGAGCAGGGAGGTGTTCAAGCTCCAAAGTCAGGGTGGAGAGTGCTTGGTGGTTACTGGACACATTCAATGGAGACTCCAGAGAAGTTCTGCCTTAATGGACTGAAGCTTCCCTGGAATGAAGGTTACTCTAGGCCCAACCTAGTAAAGCTTGAATAATAGGCCTTGAAGGTATCAAAATAATCTGCAAATAATTGACTGTCTAAAAACCTAGCACTTTTTAAAAGAAGGCAAAATCCAGACACTGAGCATTAAATGTCCAGCTTCCAATAAAAACCCACTAGATATTCCACAAGGCAGGAAAAGGCAACCCATACCTAAAGAGAAAATCAATAGAAACAGACCCATAAATATTAGAAATAATGAAACTAGTAGGAAAAAGATGTTAAAACAGCTATTACAACTATGTACAAAAATTTAAAGGAAAATATGAGCTTAATGTAGAGAGAAATGGAGCTATTAAAAAAGAACAAAATGGAACTTCTAGGAACCAAATGGAAGAAAATATCTGTAATGAAAATTTCACTGGACAGGATTAATAGCAGATTAGATTCTGTAGAAGAAATGATCAGGGAACTTGAAGACATAGCAATAGAATTTATTCAAAATGAAACAGAGAGAGCAAAGTGACAGGAAAAATAAATGAACAGACCCTGAGTTACCTATGGTACAATATCGATGGTCTAACATATGTGTAATTGGAGTTCCCTGAGCAGAAGAGACAAGGAAGATACAGGAGACTATTTGAAGAAATGGCCACACACACAAACATGTGCACACACACACCAAGGCTTATCATAATCAAATCAGTGATGATAAGAAAATCTTAAAAGCAGCTAGAGAGACAAATTATGTTTAGAGGAACAAAGAATAACCAACAAGTTCTCATCAGAAACTGTGCAAACCGGAAGAAAATGGGATGACAAATGTCACCTTCTTAGAAAGGCCTTCCCTGACCACCAGGCTCTCCCCTCCATCCACTGTATCACACTCTATGTTCTTACGTTGTTTTAATTATTCACTTGCTTGTGGTCTCTCTCCTAGAATGTAAGCTCTAAGAGGGCAGGAGTTAAAACATACCTTGTCTTATTTGCTGTTTGATCCCCAGTGCCTAGAATAGTACCTAGGGTTTGGTAGGTGCTCAGTAAATATTTGATAAATAAAGTTGTCTTTTAAGTAGAAGAGCACAAAGAGAGCAGTAAAGCATCCTAGAGCTACCAATAGTTTAGCACAATTAGGGCCCAAGATGTGCAGCAGTGAGTGTGAGAGAATAAAGCTAGAGTCTGAGACAGACTCTGGTCATGGAGGAATTTGCAGGACATGTTCTGGAACTTGGGCTTCCTTCTGTAAGCAGGGATTTTTAGGCAGATGAGTGCTAATATTTTATTTGCCTTTATAAAAATTACTCTGACATCCCCTTGTGCCAGGTCAATTAGAGGGGCGAGTTTGAGAGCAGGGAAACTAATGGGGAAGGTATTAAAGTAGTCCAGGTGAAAGGTGGTGCAGGCTTGATCTAGACTAGGAGCAGCAAGGGACGGGCCAGATCTCGAAATCTCTTTAGAAGGTAGAATGTACAGAGTTGGTGAGCAGCTAGGTGTAAAGGAGGAAGGAGAAATGTTGGCTGACTGCTGCTGGCACAAAGTCCCTCACAGGCTACCGTTATGATGTTGTCCAGACTGCAGTCATGTCAAGGCTACCGGAGAAAGATCCCCTCCCCAGCTCACTCACGTGGCTGTTGGCTGGGACATCAGTTCCTTGCCATCTCAGCCTCTCCATAGGACAGGTTACAACATGGCAGCTGGCTTCCCTCAGAGTGAGCAAATGAGAGAATAAGAGAATGCATCCCAAGATGCAAGGCACAGTCTTTTCATAACCTAATACTGGAAGTGATATGCCATCATTTCTGGCCTATTTTGTTTGTTAGAAACAAGTCACTAAGTGCAGCCCACACTCAAAGAGAGGGGATTACACAAGGGTATGAATACCAGGAGATGGTATCATTGGGACCATCTTAGAAGCTGCTGACCACAGATAGTGAGTTTGGATATGCTGAATTTGAGGAGTCTGGGACCTCCCAGCTGGGAATACTCTGGGTGCAGATGGATATGTAGTTCTGGGGCTCAGGAGGGAATCCCCTCTCATTGAAATGTAGTTTGGAGCCTTTGCACGAGTTTACAATTCATGGCTCAGGGCCTTTTCTCCCCAACTTGCTTTGGGAGCCTCTAGAGGTAAGGGATGAAGGACAGATATCTTTAAATCCCCAGGGCACCCCTCCAGTAGCAACACATAATTGCTGACTGAATTACTTGGAGGGGTGGAGAGTATCACATAATCGAAAAGTTCTCTTTCTCCATTTGACATTTCCTACTCTGCCACCAAACTGGAGAGAGGTTTTCCCATTTCTAAGCTGCAGGTTTCTAGTCTGCAAATTGGGTGCTAGACTAACTTAGTAGTTTTTAAAATATATATATATGTTTTTCCCCTGGGAACCCCAGGATGTAAAAAAAGGTAAAAGTTGGTATGATCCGGCCTCCCCAGTGCTTCCCAAAAAAGGACCTCATTTTGAAAAACTCTGAACCAAATAAATTCCTGATTTTCCACCAGCTCTGACATTCTGGGATCTTATGATAATAGCACCCCTCCTCCTGGTTCTGTGATTCTGCTTCTTGAGATCCATTGGTGCTCCACATTTCCTTGAACTTGTGAAAAAATATAAAGATGACTTTCATTAAATACTTACTATGCGTCAGGTACTGTGCAAGACATTTTACATCACATTAAATTTATTTGCTCCTGTCTCCCCGACTAGAGTGTAAGCTCCATAAGGGCAGGGACTATGTCCAGTCCACTCCTTTATTTCCAGAAGCTAGAATAGTTTCTGGGACATAGGAGGCAGTCAGTATTTTACGAATGAATGAACTAAGGTAAGTACTATTCCTATTCCCATTTTATAGATGAGGAAACTGGGGCTTAGAACTGTCCAGCTAGTGTGAGAGACCAAGCTGGGATTGAAGCCCAAATCTGGCTCCAGAGCATTCCTGTACAAGACCCAACACGTTCAACTACCTGCACCAAAGTTTAGGTTCTGGAAAATACGATGCTACTGCTGTGTGCAGGTCCCTGTGGCTGATAAGGTTTTGCCACTCCCCTTCCCCAGCTTCCCTATAGCTGTGAATGCATAAAACCACTGTGCACTGAGCTGAGAAGAGTCCCCCAGGCTGAGAAAGTACAAGTCCAAACTTCTAATGTAGCGGAAAGTAAGCGTCTATGACTCAGGATGATGAACTGCAGCCCTCCGTTCTCTGTAGCCTCATCAGCATCACGTGTCTCAGGCCAGGTCTGAAGTTAGACTGATGATGTCACCAGAGTCTCTTAAAGGCCTCATCACTCATATCCACTTGTCATATATTATTAAGCAGATCTATAATACATGTAACATTTTCTACTGCATTTCCATTCCTTTCTTCTTATGACCAGGGAAAGAAAAATAGAGTGAGGATGACTTTTCCCAACTTTTCATCCTTATTACCCTTTACTGAAGACTAACCTCATCTTGAATTACGCCCCCCCCGCCCGAAATGGTCATCCGGGCTCTGATTTCGTTAATAAGGATGAAGCTACAGTTTAATAATTATCATTTAACTAGTGCATATTCTGTATAGACAAGTAAATGGATTTTCCCTCATCTTTTCTTCTTGAGTCCACAGAGGAGGAGATGCAGCTGTATCTTTTTTCTTTCCTTTATTCTCCACATTAGTTTTGGGAACTTTGGGAGCTTTCTACCTTATCACCTCCTAGAGACATCATGAGAGTCCTCCCAAGAATCTGGTGTCCTTAGAGTCCGTCTGAATCCAATTAGTACCTGCAGTCTCAAGGGCGAGGAGATGTTATCTCGATAAAGGGTCGTTTCAAGCAGAGGCAGTGAGATGCCCAGGGTGGCTTACCCTGATCGTGGGGCCTGTGAGGAACTGAAAGAGGCCAGAAGACAAAGCCTCCCCTGAGGCAGCAGCAGGCAGCTGGCCAGTGATGCTGGACTTAGCCTTGGGTGCAGGCTGGCCGCATGGGCGTGTGGGCTGTGCACTCAGCGTCCCACACTCCAAAGGCCTCCACGCTTGGTTTAATGCTCTGTTTCACCGTCGTGAAATGGTTCATACTTTTTGAACAACAGACCCTGCATTTTCATCTTGCACCGGGTCCCACAAACTGTGTAGCCGGTTCTGCTTGGGTGTGAAGTCCAGCTCTGTGATTTACGAGAGAGGCAGTCTCAGGAAATCCGCTGGCCTCTCCGAGACTCAGTTTCTGGTTCTGTGAAATGGAGAGCACGATCCCTCCTTCAACTACGCAGTCATGAGGATTAAACGTGATTCTGAATAATCGGTGCATTTTATCATAACTGGTGCGTAGTGGGCGCCTAATAAATATTCCCTTCCTCTTAGGAGGGTCTATCAGAATTACCCAGGGGATTTGTTATTTAAAATACATTTGCCTGCGTTCCCCTCTGGAAGTTTCTGACTCATAGGTGTGGGCTGGGGGCGGGCAGTGGTTTTGAAAGGGGTCCTTAAGTGATGCTGATATATACCCGAGGTTAAGAAAGATAGCCTTGGGTTTTGTAGAGATCTAGCTAAGAAGCAACTTAATAGAGGAGAACAGAAGGAGAGGGAGAAATTGATGGACCACTACTGATCCTTAACATAATAAAAAACCTGTTAAAGAAGAAAGAGGTCATCATCTTACCGCCGCACTTCAGACGACACCGATGGTGCTGAAGTGAACCATGGGACCTCATCCCATTACCAAGGCCCCTATAAAATTTTCTGCTGTCCATTTGGCCTGACAAGTACATCCAGAGGAAGAGGGCCTGTGGACGAGAGAAGCCAGGGTCAAGGCCCAGGCTGGGGGTGGGGTTGGAATTAATTTTCACCTTGATTCCCCTAATACCATACTCGATTCCTGCAAAGACACTGCAGCTAAAGGGAGTAATTCTGAATTATGTTTATACTGCCCCAGATTTTAGGCTTTGACATTCTTCTCATGAAAAATCTGAAGCCTATACTACTTGAAGTAAATGCAAACCCCAGCATGAGAATCGAACACGAGCAAGAAGTGAGTATTTTGAGTATCTCATTGAATATATTACCATCCAACCGAATGTTCCCACTCTCCTGTTGCTCCCTTGGCTAAATGAGATTCGACATTCTCAGATTTGCCCAGCAAAGTTCTGTTCAGGCCTACATGATTTCAATTTTGTTGAGCTCTGAACATCATCTATTAATATAAGCTCCACCCGACCTATGGTAACTTCCCAGCATGCCATTCTCCACTTCTTACGATCTGCAAATGTAGAAGCAGCTGAGCCTTTCCATCAGTTTTGACATGAACTAATTAGTTAGCCTCAGGAGATGAACTAATTGAAATTCTACGAATATGATTTAGCCATGTCGACATGCTTGAATCACTAAGATAAATAGTACATTTAACAGTGGTTATCTTTTTCTCCCCCCACCCCGTTCCCCCCGCCACTTAAGAATGTATAAAAAAGACTGGAAAGAAATACACCAACGATTAATACTGGGCTTTGTGGGGACTATATGGATTCTTTTAATTTTCTTCCTCTCAGCCGTCTTTCCAGTTTTTCTACAACGAGCACGTATCATTTTGATAATGAGAAACACATAGCGCTGTTTTTCCCCTTCATGTATTTTGTTGATTTGTGAAAGGAAACTGACATTTTTCAGGTAGACTGAAGGGAGCCTTTAGAGAATTCTAACAGTACAACCACTGGGGCTTGTGCTGGTGGTCAGTTGGTGCTGAATCACTCTCTCCACTGTAACATGGAATCCTTACCCTTCAAGCTCTCTCCAGGGGTGTTTGAGAATGTCCCCAGCCTTGTCGATGAAGAAGTGAAAGTGGCCGTCATCAGAGACACACTGCGTCTCATGGACCCATTTAAGAAGAAAAGAGAGAGCCAGTAAGTATTTTTTATATCATTTATTTCTATCAACTCTGCTTCCTGTGTCCTAAGCAGGTAAGTTAAGTTCTTAAACATGTTAACATTGGGAGTGAGGTTTATACCTTAAGCAGTCTAATAAATCATAGTTTCATCTATGAGTATCAGCCTCCAGATATAGTGACTCGAAGTCAGGTGATGGAGACCTACAACATGAATCCAGCACTTGGGGTTCAGTGGATGAATTTCTAGCCGACAGTTATCTGAGTCTGGAAAGTCTTCTCTAAAAACCCACTCTCCCCCAGTGATAGCATCTCCCCTCACTCACCATTGCCCACCTGGTGCTTCTCTGTGAAATCCTCAAGCACAGGGAGAGAGTACAAAATGCCGGAGGAGAGGGCCACAGGTAACTTGGACGTGGTAAGGATCGCTTCCTTTTAATTTTCTTCATGATGTTTGCATTCTTGCAGTATAAGCTTTTTGTTTCAAAACCTGCAGAACCAATTATTGAACTTGTGGCAGTTCTGTAATATTTACAACAGTTATAATTCTTCTCCATCCTACCCACCCAGTGGATGTTACACTGGGATATCGATGGGAGTATGTGCCCTGCCCCTCCCTCCATGGAATCACCCCTGAAATGAATGACATTTCACTTGGGTACTTTGTTTGCTTTGTTTTGTTACCAAATTCCTGGCTTTCACAAAGTACGTGTTGAGTGAATATCATTGTGCCTCTTTTAGGCAGAAAAATCAAAGACGAGCAATCCCAACAGCGCTCCTGGTACCCCCGACATATCAGATTGACTCAAACGCTCCCAGACAAGTAAAGCACTTGTCAGCTATGGTTCGCGAACGTGAGGAACGCTGACTTCCCTAAGCAAGTGGTGTTTTGCAGGTTCCTCTACTGCAGCCCCTCACCAGCTGGGCTCAAGCCCACATATTGTTCGAATCACCCTGCAGTAGCGCTTCTCCCCTTGGCCGCACATTAGAACCATCTGGAGAGCTTTCATAAATACCAGTGCAAGCACCCACACATCTAGAGATGCTTTTAATTAGCCTGGGCTGGAGGCCTGGCCACAGAAATAGTTGAGGTTCCCTAGGTGATTCTATCATGCGGCCAAGGTTGAGAGCCACTGCCCTACAGGAAACGTCACTCGGAAGGAGCATTTGGCATATTCTGAGTCAGGCTGGATGGTGCCCGCTCGGCCCAGTTCTCTTCCAGCGCCTTCTTTGCTGTGTGAGGCACAGATCCATTGCCAGCAAGACTCGCTGAGAACGCTCACCTGTCATTCACGTGGGCCGATCCTGCCTCCGCCGACTAGGGCTTCAGAGTGGTGGCATGTCAGGTCTGCAGAATCCTCAGAGCAGCCCATGGCAGCTGGGTAATGGGTCTACGCATACACGCATGCAGCTGCAGTTTTTAGCCATCCCTAAGGAAAAGCAGTGGACTAATTGCAGTTTGGTCAGATTCATTGTGATATAACTCATTTCTCAAAAATCTACTCTCTAATGGTCATTGATCTCCCCAGTAGAGGTTAGGTCTTGAGAGACCGTATTGCACTGCGGGGAGATTCTGGTGGCTTTCCACGCCAGTGTGGCCCAGGGGCATACTTTTAAAGATGACCTTGACACATTAGCCTTCTGATTCCTTTGGTGGGAACAAGTTCGAAGGCCATCGTGTGGCCTGAGCTTTCTTAACCTCTGCCACCAAAACCAGGAAGAGAGGTAAGGGTACTACTGTATTTTTCACATTAGGTGGCCTCAACACATGATTAACTTTCTTTATCTGGTTCTAGTTGTTTTTCTTCACCAACACCTGGCATTCGGTATGATCCACATGAGCTGCAGATCTAAAACTTAAAAGCAATTTAAATGGACCCAGGACCATTGGGAAGGATGGGAAAGGCATTGTACGACTTATCAAGTCATAAGTAGCAGCACCTCATTTTTAATTTAAAAAGCATCGACTTTGCTTGTTTTTTTATTGGTAATCAGGAACAGTTAGAGCTTCAAGAACCTGACTTCAATTTTAATAGAAAAACGCTTCCACCTCATCCTTTCCTTACCTACAGTAGGAGGGTGTATGTTAATAGCTAAATGTCATTTACTGATATTTTTCCTTAATTATACCATTTTTTTAAAAAAAAAACCAGCAATGATTGTCCATGAAAGAATTTTGTAATCTGTAAAGTGAATTTTTATGTAAAGAATTATTATTATCATTTTAATAGCTTTACCATACAAAAAGGCTGAAATTATTCTCAACTCTTTTATGTAGAAATGTTTCAGTATAACTTGGAAAAGTACCATATTTGTGCCCACAGATAACGCACAGTGTTGTAGTGCTGAATTGTGTGTTCCAGTCTGGGTCCAGGTCACTCCAACTGCAGGAAGTGATGTCACATGGACTCTAGGCTGGCAGTTAACTTTAGAAGCTGGAGTTTCTTGTGTTTGAATAGGATCCAACGTAAAGAGTTATAAACAAATGGTATCCTAGCCTTCCCCTTCAACTCCTTAGCAAAAGAGGGTCTGATGTGTCCTTCATCAGTTCTTTCCTGAGTACGCTTTGTCAGCAAGACTGTTGAAGTGGGCTTTCACTTTTCCTGCACAGACTAAAGAAAAAAGGTCGATAGGTGTCCTGAACTCCTCATATCTCTAAACTGCTCGGGGAAGGTGCAGAGGGGGGCCTTGGAAGGGCACCAGACACGTGTGTCCGTGTGTCATGCATCTTCACACACCCCGGAAGGGCAGGTAGGCTGGGGTCAGTTCTTTGGTGGGACTGAAAGCAGTCCTCATGCCTTCCATGGTGAGAGGAACTCGCAACCCTGCTGAGACCCATCTTCCCGTAGTTGATAGAACTTTCTCTTGAGCTGAAGAGACTGAGATTCAAATCCTGACCTTGCGGACGTACAGAGCTATTCTGAGCCCCAGTATCCTTTTCTATAAAATGGAAATAATGACATTTAAATGAAACAATGTGAAAGACTTCTACTATATAGTAGGGACTTAATAACGCTTGGTTTACTGCTCAACAATAAAATTATCTACTAGAATCTGAACAAACAAAAGGTAACGCTTGGTTGCCATGATCTTTTCTGGTATACTTAAAGCAGACTTTCGAGTTTAAAACCGATGACATATCCTAAAACCAAAGCTGTTAGATCACTGTGGACTAGACTTGACAGTGGAGCTGGCTGCCAGTGGAAAGTTTTGTTTCCAAGTAGCATGATGTCACCGGCCCAGGCAAATTTATTTGTTGGGTTAAGAGAAAATACACTTGGCCCCTGAAGGAATAAAATAGCTGTCATATGAGAGCTGTTTTGAACTCTGATGACTTTTTGTAATATCTGCTGACTCTATTGATTTACATACTAGGGTTCTTTGGAGGCACTGCAGGGACAGGGGAAGGGGGAGGCTAAAAGGGGAGGATTCTAGAACCGTCATCTATCTCCACACACACATATGGAGGTGAAATTCACACAATATAAAATTAGCCATATATAAAAGTGGCATCTAGTACATTCATAATGTTGTGCAACCATCACCGCTTTCTAGCTCCAAAACGTTTTGTTACCCCAAAAGGAAGCCCTGTATCCATTAAGCAATCATTCCCCATCCCCGCCTCCACCAGCCTGCTTTCTGTCTCTGGATTTCCATATCCTGGATTCTTCATGTAAATGGAGTTTTTTGTGTCTGTCTTCTTTCACTTACCATGTTTTTGAGGTTCACCCATGGGGTAGCATGTATCAATATTTTGTTCCTTTTTAATGGCCAACTAATATTCCATTCTATGGACATACCACATTTTATTATCCATTTGTCACCTGATGGGCATTTGGGTGGAAGTCATTTCTTTTTCAACCAGAGGGGAGCTGGGATGACCTATGTTATGTTTCGGCATTCTAGAGATTTCCTTTGAGAGGAAGGGATCTTTTCTGCTACAAGAAGTTTCTAAAACCTCTGGTTTAATCCAACCCCCTCATTTTATTGATAGAAGCACAGACTGTTAGAATGGGAAGGGACCTTAGAAACCATCATGCCAGTCAGCTCTCTGGTTCAAGAACGTCCCTCCCAAGCATCCCGGGCAGAGGAGAAGTGTGTGTCCTGACAAGGCACTGGACTTGGCATCAGCCAGGTCTGGGTTGAAGTCCTTCATCTCTGATCATTGCACTATGAGCTTGGCCAAGTCGCTTTATTCTCTGATCTCATCTTTGAAATGGGAATCAAGGGATCTCCTTGGCTGGACTGTCACGGGCATCATGTGAAATGACACATATGAGAGACCCTCAGGACATCTGAGAGGATTAGACAAATGCTAATTCTTGGGGTCACCATGTGGTCCATCAGGCTGCTTTAAAGTTACGCTGATGGTGAAACATAAGTCACCAGCTCCTGAAGGAGCCTATTTGAGTTGTGTACGTAATGATTCTGTCTGTCTGAATCGTACAAGACAAAACTAAAATGAAGAAGGTGGGTCATTTGCTGAAGGAGGAAATCAGGGAAATCAACGGAAAATTTCCTCTATTCTCAAGGTATTTGGGGAGCCCAAGCCTTTCTTTGTAAACACTTCTATCTGAAGCAGAAGTGAATAAATTGCATTCCTCAGTTATTTTAAAAATGAGGTGATTATTCCATCAATTGATTAGTTTTTGGAAGGTCGGTTTACCCCCGGGGGAGCCATTTTACTAGTATTTTGCTCCTCTTCCTGTAGATGTTTCTGGTAACCACCTTCCTTTCTCAGGAATCATAACCCTTTAGGACCGGAGTAATATAAATAAAGCCAGGGACAGGCTTGGAGTAATCTGAGAGGATGTTCTTGATGCCCCGCAGTGCCTGGGAGCTGGGGGCTAGACTGCTTGCCTCTTATTCAAAAGTGTACACTTGGAACATGACTTATGTAAAGCACAGAAGCCCCTTTTCCCACAGCACCGGTCCATGGTCCTCTCCCAGTTTCCCTTCCCTCCTACCGCCATGACAGCCAGGTTTATGTGAAGGATGGAGTCAGCGTGCTGGGACAGCTTTGGCCCTAATTCAGAGACATTTGTCCTCTGAAGGCTTCACTGGGAGCTCAGGCTTCACTCTGACCTTGACTCCAAGTGTATCCCTTGGATCTTGTGCCATGTTCAGAACCAGCACATTAGGTGAATCCTCAAATTAGGTGGATTCTACATAGAATCTAGGATAAAGGCAAAACATTCTAAGAGAACAGAGATCAAGAAATCTCCCAGTGGTTCGGTTTCACTGCTGGGGGCTTATAGTTTGACCAAGGAATGTAACTCTGTCCTGTCCTGAGGAAGAATATCAAAAACACATTAATTAGAGGTCTCCAAGCCCAGATCTCTGCCCCTTAAATTGGCAGTTATGTCCTACTGAAATACCCTCAACGATAGAGAAGAGGGGTTCCTAAACTATCGAGACTAAACATGCCTCTGTGAATGTAGAACATTATCTTTCCTACTTTCTGGAGTATTCTTCTGGAAACAGGCATTCTTTCAGGAGAATCATCCGACCGCCCCGTGGATGGAATGGCCCATCCACGTGTGCACAGCTGACATTTTGTTGAAATTCTGGGGCTTTGTTGACCCCTCATGATTTCTTTGTGGCAAAACGCTACAGATGAACACACCCTGACCCCAGGCACCTCTGAAGATTTCACATAAATCAGGAAGGAGTCTGGGTCACAGAGAGATGAATATTTGCATATTCATTTGGGTTTCATTTTACACCATGCCAGCATTACAGATACTGATTATTTAGAGCATTTATTAAGCACTTACTGTGTGCCAGGGAGAAGACTACAGAAGTGAATTAGCTCACAGGCCAGTAATGGAGGCAAGACCCACACATAATATCTACGGGGTAGAAAGTACAAGATGCCCTGGACGTAAAGACAAAGTAACAAGGGAAAGATTATTCCCTGATAAGAAGAGTTAAAAAAAAAAAACCCAAAAAACTGACAAGGAGGAGTGGCACTGGGCCTGAGGTTTAAAGGATGAGTAATATTCGGAACAGGCAAATGGATGGAAGGATTCCCCTGGTGGAGGACACAAAGGCACGGGGCTCTGTTGGGGAAACGTGAGGAGATGAGTCAGCTGGTGAGACAGGTGCATGAAGTAGATTATTGGAGAGAAGGTGCCAATGGGGACGTAGATGAAGACCCAGAGGCCAGAGGTGGGTGGCCTAGAGTAAATCAAAGCTTGTCTTCAACCTGAGTTGAAAACATGAAGGCCTTCGGGCTGCCTGTGATCCCTGAAATGACACAAAATCTTATGTCTATGTGTATTTTTCCTGGAGAGAAGGTCAGAAATTTCATCATATTTTCCAAAAGTTAAGACCCCAACAGCCCTATTATCATTAGAGGCTCCATGGAGCTAAAGCGATTTGCCCGGGGTTGGGGTGCCGCGGCTTCGGGATACATCATACCCGCCGTACCCGGAAAGGCTTCACATTTCAGATGCCAGTCAGCAAACTAGAAAAATGTGTGCATTTTCACGTAAGAACAGACAGGAAGTGACTAATGGTACACGCGTTATTTTATGTGCATGAAATAAAACCGACAGCTCTCTTCCATTGGAAAACGTTTAAGCGTTAAGTCAGAAGTAACCAGTAAAAGCCTCTTCTGCATGCAGTTTGTTGAGCGGGAACCATTTCCTAGACTTACAGGGAAGGCGGATTTCCTGAGCTGATGTGAGAGTGTCGTTTCAGGGACCATTACACTGGAGCAGGGCCCCTCCACCGGCAGGCAGGCCGGTTCGCCCTCTCACCAGGGTGCAGAGCAGATGGGAACTGAGGTGAGCATATGGCCAGTCAGTCGGCATTTTGGGGAAACGGCAGAGCGGAATTCTGCGTGGGCCCTTCCAGAGTTATTCCAGGTAGTGATGGGGGAGCAAATGTGTTTGGAAATTTCCTCATGAGTTGCTCCAGTGAGCCTTAACTGTTCATGTGCTTTTAAATGAGGCGTTGTTAGCTTTTTGGAAGGAGGCATTGCGGTCTGGGCTTAGGATCAAGGTTTTGATACCAGTTCTGCTGGGCCTCAGATAAGTCAGTATACTTCCCTGAGCCCAGTTTCCTCATCGGAAAAAAACAAAACAAAAGCAAACAACCTCAAACAAACAAAACAAGAGAAGAAAAGGGAATGATAGTAGCTGCTCTGCCTCTTTCACAAGGGACTGTTTGTTGAGCGCTTACTGTGTATGGCACAGTGGTGTTTACCTTTATCCCCATTTTGTCCTCATAACAGCCATATGCACTAGGTGCTATCACTACTTCTGTTTTAAGAGGAGGATACTGAGGCCTGGAGAGGTTGAGTG
This sequence comes from Aethalodelphis obliquidens, assembly GCF_003676395.1. Classification (NCBI taxonomy): domain Eukaryota; kingdom Metazoa; phylum Chordata; class Mammalia; order Artiodactyla; family Delphinidae; genus Aethalodelphis; species Aethalodelphis obliquidens. The sequence continues at coordinate 12,616,930 of NW_020837951.1, forward strand.
ACAGGCCCAAGACCACACCAGTCATAAGCAACAGACTGGGATTTAAAGCCAGGTGTGTCTAGCTCTTGCCTTGAGAGAGTGGATGAGAAGGTATTTAGCGCACTAAGGAGACGTGCACACACAAGGCATTATCCTCATCGGGTTGGGTTCATGCCTTTGCCCAAACTTTAAGGCAGGGACTCATCCCTTTAGCTTCAATCACTGAACACGAGTGGGTGCTTATGAGTGATTGATCATCTCCTGTGAGGGCTCTGTGGCCAGCTAGGTGGCCAATTCATATTCGGTAATCTTCAGAACCGTAATGAATAAAATGTAAGCCAGTGCGCAGAGAACACCAGCTTAAAGCAAGATCTACACGTGCCGCAAGACAGAACAGAACCAGACAGAAAATTATTCGTATGCAGTCGTGAGTCCCAGACTGGGAACATGCTAGAAGTGCAGAAGAAGGCAGGCTGAGCCAAGGATGAGGTGGAATCGTAGGAAATTACTGATATTCGATCTTTTTTTAAATTTGACTTACAAGAGTGGCAGTTTCCTATGATTCAACTAGTGGCTGGCCTGGAGTGGTCAAGGCAGCCTTCCTGAAGGAGGTGGAGCCGTCATTTGCTTGGGCTTGGTTCAGTGAGGAAAATAGAAATAAGCCTGGGGGAGGAAGGATGGAGGCAGGAAGCCGGGCCAGGGGGTTAGGCAGGGTGGGGGAGGACCGCCAGTCATGCTTCCAAAATGGCGCTTGGGGCTGGAGAGGACAGATCCTGCTTCTCTGCTACATGCTTCTTACTAAATTTTTTCTTATTATAAAAGTGATATGTGCTCATTGTAGAAAAAAATGGAAAATACTGAAAACTGTGTAGCATGAAATAAAAATCTCCCTCAAATTCAAGCACCCAGAGCTAATTATTAACTTTTTAGTTCATAAAAATGGTGTCGTTTTCTGCTGTCTATATTGTTTTATAGTTGAGGCCATACGATCTGTATAATTTTTGTATGCTGTTTTTATTTTTCTCCATTTTATGCGACAGTAATTTCCCCTTCTTATTAACAGTTCTGTAAACATCATTTTCATCAGTGGCTGGGACTCTGCCTCCGTATTGGTGAATGTTTAGTTGATTTCCAGCATCTTGTGCTTAAAGCTCTGTGTGCTATTTAGAAGTCTGTCTTAGGCTAGAGAGAGCCCATGAGGAAGCAGGACTGGAGATGCACATGTGTTTTTAATGCACCGGGGGGACAGCAGAATGGTGAGCGTAGGGGCCCTGGAGTCGAATGCTTTGGGGTGAATCCTGGTGCTGCCACTTACAGCTGTAAGTGGTACAGAGTTTCCTCCCCTCTCTGTACTTTGGCTTCTTCATCCATAAAAGGGAGTTTGCAGTTGGATGTTTTTAAATCTGCAAAGCAATGAGATGTTCTTAATTTGGAAGGAGAGAAAATGCTGCTTATTCCTAAGGGAGTATCTGTCGTGGGAAATGTCCAATATGAATGTAGTATTTAAACAAGTCAAACAATATATGTAACCTGGGGAGGTTTTTTTGTTTGTTTGTTTTGTTTTAAGGAAAAATATGTGTGAAGGAGGAGGTGGTAAAGTAAGTGGGAATTGATCTCCAACAGCGACACGTTGATCTTTGGCTGCCAGGATGGATTTATTTTTTTAGCATCTTTATTGGAGTATAATTGCTTTACAATGTTGTGTTAGTTTCTGCTGTACAGCAAAGTGAATCAGCTATATGTATACATATATCCCCACATCGCCGCCCTCTTGTGTCTCCCTCCCACGCCTCTAGGTGGACACAAAACACTGAGCTGATCTCCCTGTGCTATGCAGCTGCTTCCCACTAGCTATCTATTTTACATTTGGTAGTGTATATATGTCCATACCACTCTCTCACTTCGTCCCAGCTTACTCTTCCCCCTCCCTGTGTCCTCAAGTCCATTCTCTACGTCTGCGTCTCTATTCCTGTCCTGCCCCTAGGTTCTTCAGAACCCTTTTTTTTTTTGGATTCCATATATATGTGTTAGCATACGGTATTTGTTTTTCTCTTTCTAACTTACTTCACTCTGTATGACAGTCTCTACGTCCATCCACCTCACTACAAATAACTCAATTTCGCTTCTTTTTATGGCTGAGTAATATTCCATTGTATATATGTGCCACATCTTCTTTATCCATTCATCTGTCGATGGACACTTAGGTTGCTTACATGTCCTGGCTATTGCAAGTAGAGCTGCAGTGAACACTGTGGTACATGACTCTCTCTGAATTATGGTTTTCTCAGGGTATATGCCCAGTAGCGGGATTGCTGGGTCATGTGGTAGTTTTTTAAGGAACCTCCATACTGTTCTCCATAGTGTCAGGATGCATTTGATCTCCCTCTAATTATCTGCTAGATTAAAAGAAATGAAAGCTCAAAATCAAAGCTGGTTTTAGTAATCACTTGAAAGCCCCTGGTTATCACACCAAATGGTGGGCAATATTCTCCAGCTGCTTTCTTTCCTTTCCTTTTTATTCAATTTCCATTTTTTCCCTTTACTTTTTAAGCAGCAGAAGAGCCCTTTGCAGCTCTCATCACAGAGGCTAATGTGAGCAGGGAAGAAGGTGGAATTTGAAGGTTCAGAGTGGTAGGATCCGCCCCCAAGCTCATCCTCCGCTAGGTGCTCACATCACAGCGTGAGAATCAGCGGGGAGCTGGCTGCTCAGTGTGTGCACTTCCTGTCGCCGTGGAGCCTTCGTTTGATTGGCGAGGCTCTCTTTCTTCCTCCAGACTGTCCAGGCCTCTGCAGCACCAGAAGCTGCTAACACATGCATGAATGAACTCGTGCACACACGCGCGGATGGGCTTGTTATGTGTGGGTCCTGGGCTGGGTCAGGGATGACCGTACATCTCTGTGGCGTGCAGGGTGCAGTGGGAGCACCAGCTCAACAAGGTGAGCAGGACGGAGGCAGTGAGAGAGGCCTCAGCAGAGAAAATGAGTCCCTTGAGGGCCTGAAGGCAAGACAGAGGAGCCCGGGGCTCTCAAAGCACAGAAAGAACTCCAGCCGGGTTGTTCATACAGGCTACAAGCTGGAGACAATCTAACTGTCCACCAACAGAAAAATGCACTAATCCTGGGTATTCACTCACGGGAAGACTCTGTCAATGGGAAATGCGTGAATACCGTACCTCTGTGCATTGATATTCAAGTTGAGGAAAAGAAGCAAATCATGAAAGAATATCTACAGTATGGTTCCAACTCACGACAGGCAAAACTAAACTTTGTTTTATAGAGACGTAACCCTACAAAAGCAAGGAAGAATGATCAGAGAGTTTAAGATGTTTACTTCCGGACGGGGCTGGAGAGAGGGTGCGGCGAGGGGCACAGGTGGGCGGTTTGAGATCCTGGCTGTGTTCTGTTAACCCAGGTGGTGGAGCCACAAGTATGAGAATTATTCTTTAAATGTGTGCACCTGTTTTATACACTCTCCTGTATGCATGGTGTACCACAAATTTACAGGTAAAACAAAGAAGTCCCAGGTGGCAAGATTATAGTGCGTAAGCAGGGAGGGTGTCAGGAGACAGGGCCAGGGGCTGCAGGATCTAATGGCTTAGTCCAGGCATTTTGCTTTTCATCCTAAAAGCAATGGACAACTTTTTTTTTTTATTGACGTGTAGTTGATTTACAATATTGTGTTAGTTTCAGTGGTACAGCGAAGTGATTCGGTTATACGTACGTATACGTATATATCTATATCCTTTTTTTGGATTCTTTTCCATTATAGTTTATTACAAAGATACTGAATATAGTTCCCTGTGCTATACAGTAAATCCTTGTTGTTATCTGTTTTATATATGGTAGTGTGCATCTGTTAATCCCAACCATGGAAAAGTTTTAAATAGCAGGGTGACATGATGAGATTTATGTTTTCAAAAGACCACTTTGGCTGCAGCGTGAAAACCAAACTGCCAGGGAGGATGCGGAGGCAGCTAAGAGGTGTGAGAGAGATGGTGGCTGTGTGGATTAGGTGGCAGTGGTAGGTGGAGAGAAATGTTGTATTTGAGAGGCATTTAGGGACTTCCCTGGTGGCACAGTGGTTAAGAGTCCGCCTGCCAATGCAGGGGACACGGGTTTGAGCCCTGGTCCGGGAAGATCCCACATGCCGCGGAGCAACTAAACCCATGCACCACAACTACTGAGCCTGCGCTCTAGATCCTGCGAGCCACAACTACTGAGCCTGCGCACCTAGAGCCCGTGCTCTGCAACAAGAGAAGCCACTGCAATGAGAAGTCCGCGCACCGCAATAAAGAGTAGCCCCGCTCGCCACAACTAGAGAAAGCCCGCGTGCAGCAACGAAGACCCAATGCAGCCAAAAAAAAAAAAAAAGAGGCATTTAGGAGGATGGGTGGATAGGACTTGGGGATGTGTTGGATATGAGAGGTGAGGGTGAAGGAGGGGTCAAGAAAGGGGCTGGTTTAGCAACTGGGCGGTGCCAGGGAGCCCTGGGGACGTAGCAGCTTTGGGGGGACGTGATGCAGGGTCATGAGACCTCCAGGTATACTGTCTGCTAGGTAGCTGGGTAAGTGGACTGGGGCCTTACGAGGGGGTGGGGCCGTTATGGGGATAGCTGTTCCCTGAGTAGACTGGCACATCCACATGGGCACACCCGACAGTTGTCTGTCAGGTGATTTCAATGGCAGCTGTGGTGAAGTGGGGTGAGCCGGGGCAGGAGGTCTGGGTTCAGATCCTGACTCTGCCGGTCTTTCTGACCTTCTTTAACTCCGTTCCCGGCATCCAGCTCACAGAGCTCCGCCCTGCCTGCTGGCTCAGTTGCTGGGCACAGAAACATCCTGTCTTTAAGGCATCTTTTACAAATCATCATGCCATCTTAATTTACTTTCCGGCTTTTGGAGCCATGCATGTGCCTTGGTGTCCTTCGCGAGCACTTGGCCCCATGCCCTGGCGGGAAGGGTGATGGAGGAAGTAAGCTCGGGGGAGGGCAGGCAGGGAGGACCTCTCTGCAGCACCTGCTTCACGGGGCTTCCCCAGTCAGCCTCCCCTTCTACTGGTTATCATTGCCATTGTCACCTCCACACCTGTCCAGTGCTCTGCAGCTCACAGAGTCGTTTCAGAGCCAGTGGTGCATGCAAAGTAGGCAGGGTACGAGTCATTACCCCATTTTACAGGCAAGGAAACCAAGACTCAGAAACAATGGGACATTCCACAGGCTTGGGGTTCTTGGACTCTACACATGACAAGAGGTTGCCAGTGATGGGAATGTTTGTCTGTTTGTGCAAATCTACCAGCCAAGGCCTCAGATAGGTCGTATTTCTGCACATCATGACTTCTTTAGGTGCCGTAAGGGATCGAGACGGGGATCTGTCCTCAGAAGCCTGATTAGGAAGTAGTTCTGGACACCTTCTGCCGGGAGGAGAGAGTGAAAGAGGATAAAAGAGCCCAGGGGATGGCATTACCATTTTTAGCTTGAAAGGTGGTTATGTGAAGAGGGGATAAACTCTCTGCAGGCCCCAATGGGCAGAACAAGGAAACATGGCTGCAATTTGCAGAGAGATTTAAGCTCAAGTAAAGGAAGGAAAAAGAAAATCACCACCACCTTACTTTGCCTGAAATGATAATGGTTGACTCGTAGTAGTAGTGAGTAGTGAGTTCCACGTAGCTGGAAGTATTCAAGCCAAGACTAAATGGCTGCATGTAGGGAAGGAGCACCAGCTCTGGGATCAAACAGACCCGGGTTCAGTGCCTGGTCGCGTGACCTTGGACAGGTCACCTGAGTCCCGGTTCCCTCATCTGCACAGGGATGCTGGTGCAGGTTCGTTGTGAGGATCCAATAGGGGCCAAAGCAGATCTCTGGGCACACTCATTCTACAAGTACCTCTGGAGTCCCGGAGGTGCATGACGTCTGTTGTCTGGCTTAATCGTCACCAGTTTGCGTGCAGGCCTGTCTGTAACATTTGCGGGGCCTGAGAAAGAGAACACATGGAGGTCCCGACTTCCTGCCAGCCCGCCTCCTCTTCCCATCCCTGACTCCATCCACCCCTGCAAGGCATGGGCATCTGAATCACCTGGGGGGTTTGTTAAGGCCCAGATGGCTGAGTCCCAGCCCCAGAGTTTCTGATTCATTTGCATTTCTAGCAGGGTGCCAGGTAATATCAACGCTGCTGGTCCAGGCCCAACACGACACTTTACGAACCACTTGCCTGCCAGTCCCAGGTCTTGGGTCTGTCCCGAACCACTTGAGGACTCAGGGCAGTGGCCCCTCAGCCCCTGCTGGGGTTTGGCACCATGGGGGTGGAGCAGTCAGTAGGACTCTTCCTTATACAAAAGAGATGGACATGCCCCTGGTGAAGGCAGCCACTGGAGGTAATTTGCCAATAACACAGAGACAGGAGCCCCCAACTTAACATAACTCTACTCATAGGTGTCACGTACGTTGCATGCTATCACAGGACTGAGAAAGCCAAACAGGGCCACTTCATAAATGCATGCTTTTATTAATCTGTTTCCCTTCCCTGCCTTTCTGTGCGGGTTTCTCAAGACAAGTAAAATATTAAATGATTATAAAGTCTAACCTTTAAGGCAAAATCACACCCTTTTAAAACAATGCTTCTCATGAGGGAAAATGTTGCATTATTCTTTTCTTCTCTTCATTCTCTTCCAGCTCGTTTGCAGGCAAAGTCCTAGATGATTTCTGAATTTTGACTCAGCCTTTCTCTACAAGAGAACAAGTGGTGGGGAAAATTTCTTCTCTAGGCAACAGCAACATTTCTGTCTCGTTGGTTTGGTTTTGCACTGTAACGTGACAGCTTGTGGGGCTGCTAATTCGAACTTAGGCCCTTCTAGGAATGCCTCGTTCATGAGCAGTAAATTTATCAGGTTGCAGGTTTTAGCCATTTAATTATTAAAAATGGGAATGCTTCCTTGCCTCATGAATATCTTAAAATGGAGCAACAGACAAATTGTGTTTCGCTCCCAAATTTCACTGTAGTTTGGAACCACTTCATATTTCAGCCTTTCAGCCTTATCCGATGGCCCCGAAGCCGTGAGCTCAATTTTTCTTCGGGGAATTTGGTAGCAGAGTTACTTTGTTCCAAATCATGAAGTCTGAGACTTTTATAGGGAACAGGTTGTCTTAGCATCATTTCGTTTGTCCTTGGATCTATAAATGTCCTTGCATCTATAAATGTCCTTGCTGGAAATAGAACTTGAAGCAATACTTTCTATAAAGCGTATGCAGCGTCGTATAGTGGAAAAGACAAAGGATTCAGGAATCCAGTGGGCCTGGGTTTGAATCCTGAGTCTTCTCTTGCTCTGTGAAATGTAGCGCAGTCACTTCTCAAAGTCTCAATTTCTTCATCTATAAAATGTGAAATAATAGCAATGACTACTTAACAGGATGACTGTGATCATTAAATGAATTAAAGTACTTAAACACATAGCATAATGACTGGACATGTTAGGTATTCAATAAGTGATAGTTATTTTATAGTTATCTTTATTGTTGTTATTCTATAAAGTGCCTATCACAGTGCTGAGCACGTAGGCATTCAATAAATGGTATTAACATTATCATTATTATAATTCTTACAGGTGCATATAGATTAAAAACACAGTTTTCCACCATGCGAGTTACATGTGTTTTACTTTTTAAGATATTTGAGCCAACAGGAATTTATATAAGTAAATGGACAGCCTAATGAACTTTAGCAAGACTGAGGTAGATCAACGGTGCTCACATAAATAGTTTAATCAAGATAATCCCTGATGCAAAACATTTGTTCAATTTGTGCCTCAAAATGAAAGTGGGTTCCATAGATTTTCAGGAACTTCTCCTCTTTGCTGTGCACGGGTTTGGGAACCTTAAATAAGAACAGTCTTCCCATGGAAGGGCAGCTCTGACCATGGGAGATGACCTGGGCTGGTGGTCAAGGTCCTGGGCCTCACTCTGAGCTTGACCTTGGGCGAGTCCCCACACTTCTCTGGGCCGTGGTTCGTTCATCTCTAGAATCTCTGTGGTGTGAGAATGCTGCACTTCTCTAAGTGCATGTGATTTATTCCCTTTAAAAAGAAGGATATAGAAAAAGGGAGATTTCATCCTTTAAAAACCCTTAGACTCTGCCCATCTTACCAGTTGCTTTTAAACCACTAGGTATTAGGTGCCAGATATCTGAGGGTGGCTTAACTGGAAGCTGTGTTTATTATCTGGAGACTGTCAGAAAACACTAAGTGTGTTTTTTGACAGTCTCTCACCATCCAGCTACTTGCTTCCAACCAGAATGATTTGCTTTTCCACTGCATTCAGAAGAGACACTTTAGGGCTTCCCTGGTGGCGCAGTGGTTGGGAGTCCGCCTGCCGATGCGGGGGACGCGGGTTCATGCCCTGGTCCGGGAGGATCCCATGTGCCGTGGAGCGGCTGGGCCCGTGAGCCGTGGCCGCTGAGCCTGCATGTCCAGAGCCTGTTCTCCGCAACAGGAGGGGCCACAACAGTGAGAGGCCCAAGTACCACAAAAAAAAAAAAAAAGAAGAGACACTTTAGTCCTGGTTACGAACGTTAATTAGTTTGAAGAAGAGGAACAGCATTGTGTTTCTAAAAGTACTTCTGATACCGAAGGCCATTTTTTGTTGCTGTTATAATCTGGGTGCTTCGTGAGGGTGACAGTACCTGGCTCTGCATTTATTCTCTGCCCAAGTTCAGTTCTAGCATCTTTGAAATTGGGGAACCAGTGCTTATAATCAGGCGGTAGAATGGTGCTCATCTCTGTGCTGAGTTACTGTAGAAGTGGCCCAGTGTCTCCCATGGTTTAAATCTTAAATCTGCCAGTTGTTTGTGGGCAACTTTTCCTCTGGTCTCAGAAGCCTGTTGACGTGGCCTATGATAGCACAACAGTGTGAATGCATGGCATCGGAGCGGTGGACATACAAGTATCACTGCGGGCCGCAAAACATAAGAAAGGGAAGGCACGCTGGAGTGGGAGACCTGGGTCCTAGTTTGGCTCTGATGTTGACTCGCTTCTCCTCGTGGAGCCTGTGGACGCCAAGGTAATTCCGCGTGGCTCCTCCGCACAGCTCTGTCACCTGGCCTGTCTTCATTCCTTCACCGAGGGTCTTGGGCTTGACTGCTGAGGACCCTTTCTGTTCCAACATTCTGTTGTCTCAATTGTTGACAATAACAGTAATAAGTCCCAGGCTTGTTATTTAGGTAGAATTCTGGCAGCAGGTAAATCTCTGGATGAGTTCCAAATTATAGATGGCTCCAAAAAGTGTGCTCAGTTTTTGAGCTTGGTTATTCCCCACATAAGGTTTATTGTTGGCTTTTTCTTTTTCTTTTTTTTTTTTTGGAGGCGGGTCTCCATAAACTGATTCTTAACTCCTTAGTAGTTGAGAAATGCTTTGGATTTTTATTTGTATTGAAGTATGGTTTAATTACGATGTTGTGTTGGTTGCAAGTGTACAGCAAAGTGATTCAGCTATACGTATACTTATTATTTATCAGATTCTTTTCCATTATAGGTTATTACAAGATCCTGAAGATAGTTCCCTGCTCTATACAGTAGGTTCTTGGTGGTTTTCTATTTTACGTGTAGTAGTGTGTATCTGTTAATCCCAAACTCCTAATTTATCCCTCCCCTGCCCCTTTCCCCTTTGGTAACCATAAGTTTGTTTTCAAAGTCTGTGAGTCTATTTCTGTTTTGTACTTAAGTTCATTTTTTTAGATTCCACATATGAGTGATACCATATGGTATTTTTCCTTCTCTATCTGACTTACTTCCCTTAGTGTGATAATCTCCAGGTCTATCCATATTGCTGCAAATGGCATTATTTCATTCTCTTTTATGGCTGAGTAGTATTCCATTGTATACATGTACCACAACTTCTTTATCCATCCATGTGTCAATGGGCATTTAGATTGCTTCCATGTCTTGGCTATTGTAAACAGTGCTGCTATGAACACTGGGGTACATGTATCTTTTCAAATTCGAGTTTTTGTCTTTTCTGGGTATATGCCCAGAAGTGGGATTGCTGGACCATATGGTAACTCTATTTTTAGTTTTTTAAGGAATCTCCATACTGTTCTCCATAGTGGCTGCACCAGTTTACATCCCCACCAACAGTGTCGGAGGGTTCCCTTTGCTCCACACCCTCTCCAGCATTTATTATTTGTAGACTTTTTGATGATGGCCATGAGAAATGCTTTGGTTAATTCTCTATTCCAGGCCCTTCGTGACATTCAAATTGCTTCATGTATTATCTCAGAATTGGTAGGGGCACGGCATTTTCTTGATTTATGGTGTTGTCATTTGAGGTTGGGTTTTCTCTTTCGGTTTGTTTCACATTTGAGTTATTTTTGGTGGTGTCCCCCCATTCTCCCATTTTTCTCTTCCTTAAACTATGGGTCCTAATCTGAAGCAAAGGAATTACATTCATGCAGCAAATAATGTTTTGGGCTGTTTATCGCATATGTGCTGACATTCGTGCTGTCTCTTCTTTAGGAAAGAGCTCAGTGTTTTTCCAGGCTTTATCTGTAAAATGAGAATCACAATCATGAGAACCCTTGAAGGAGGCCCAATCAGCAGCCTCCTCTCTACCTAAATTCTGAATTAATTGAGAATAAGACAGAGGAGTAAAGAGCGTAAGGGCCTAAATATCACCTTCATCATGGAAGAGGTGATGCTGAGAATGTGTCTTATGTCCGTGGGCAAGTGAGCCTCCTGATGGCTGAATCCAGAGTAAGACTCGTACAGGATTGGGGAGCCAGCCCCAGCCCCTGGTGAGAGCAGCAGAACCGTCCTCCCGAGAGGAAGGGAGGAAGGACTGAGCTGCTTCCACCTGGTTTCTCCTTCCAAATACGAGGCATTTAATTTCCTCAGGGGAGTACAGCAAGGGTGGGGCAGCGAGAGGCCAAAAGTATTACCCTAAGTCACTCCTGTCACATGGAAGGAAACACCAGGTGTGGGAAAACAGTGCCTCCCCAGCTTCCCTGCCCCCCCCCAAATAAAAACAATCACATTTACCTCACAGAAAGCAGAGGAGCAGGGGTGAAAAGAACAAACTTTGGAGTCTGACAGACCCAGGTTTCCAACCCTAGTTTCCACGGACAGCCTGTGTGATCCTAGAGGAATTCCTCCACCTGGCTCAACCTCACCTGTCAAATAGGAGTGATGCCAGGTCATTGTGAACGTTAAGCCAGACAATTGCACTAGAACGCCAGGGACATGATAAGTGCTCAAGAAAAAAATAGAAAGTCAAAAGAGAAGACTTAACCGTCCTGTGTAAATTATACAATTATATATAGATATAAAAAAGTATTATCGCTGATGGTGGTGGTGTTAGTGTAACACTGAATCCCACTTGCTATGCAACACTTAGTGCTCCCGATTTAGGCTGATTGAAATAGGCTGGGGTACCGGGTGGCTTGTTATGCATCTCTTTTCACTCAGCTCTTACAAAGCAGGCCCACAAGCCAGAAAGAAAGAAGAAATTAAATTAACGAGAAGCTTCCATGCAGCAGAATGACCATCCCTCTGATTTCAGCTATTTCTGTGGATCCTCCTGGAAGCCGTCATGTAATTCTGTAGCAGCCATTAGAAAGTATTCACTCCTTTTAATTTATGCTGAAAAATCATTAGTGGGAATTTGACACAGGCCTGGAGTGTTCTCAAGCCCATATTCCGCCGTCAGGCTTCGAGGGACAGCTCCCTTTTGCTTCGAGCCCTTGAAGTGCACACGGGAAAAAACCAGGGAGAGTCGGGGAGACTGTTGTAGTTTCAGCCTGCCTCCTTCTTTGTCCTTCTCTGTCCTCCTCTGTCATCATCATCCGCATCACATTTATTGAGTGTTACCTGGCCAGCTGCTTTCTTGCTTGCTTTTGACTCTAACTCTAGGAGGTTTTTATTATCTGCGCTTTACGGGTACTCCGTTTGCCCACCGACTTGGGCAGAGTCGGGATTTGGAGCAGGTGTGGCTCATTCCCGAGCCCATGGTCTCTTCCTCGGATCCCTTGGTGACAACCTCAAACCTGGAAGGAGGCTGTGGAGAGGCCCTTGCAGCTTCCGCATCACGGACACTGGGCAGGAGCCAGCAGGGTGCCCTCCTTTTCCTGGCAACTATTATTGCTAAGATCTAGCTCAGCCTCATTTCTGGTTTTGTTGAAATAGCATTTGTTTTTCTCCCCGGACCAGGGAGCGCTTGAGGACCGTTGTGGGGAGTGTGCTGTCTGGAAGGCCCATGTCGCACCCTCTGTCCTCGGGGCAGGTCCTTTCCTCTGCTCTGGTGGAGAAAGCAAACCCTCTGGCGCCAGGTGTGAGGATGAATCATTGTGTTTCATTCAATTCTAAAAGAATTTATGCGCCACTACCCTTTGCCAGGCCCAGGGGTGGGAATGAAACAATAGCACCCATCTCATGTGGCTGAGTGATGTGGGCAACAGTGGCCGGTGCCCGGGGACCCTCGGGGAGAGCAGCCGGTGTGGTTATCAGTACGGACCAGCTCGGGGCCTTGGGAGCTCCCGGGGCGGTGGGGCCAGGAAGGACACCTGCACATATGATTCCAGCACCGTTTGGTGACAGCAACAGCACAGGGCACAGGCTGAGAAGAGGTTGGCTGGATGGGAAAGGGTGGAGATCAGGCCGGGGAAGGGTCTATAGCTTTGTCAGTTCGGGAAGCCACGCAGCCTGGGGCACAGGAGGCTTGGGGAAGACTGGTGACCATCCTGACTCGTGGGAACGTCCTTTCAGCGGGGGAGCGCATTTATTCAGTAGGGCTCCGGAGGGAAGAGCTAAGACTGACAGAATGTACCAGGAGGCTAGACCTTGGATAAATCTTAGCAAAAGCTTTCTAATAATCAGGGTTTTCTAAAGTGGAACAGGGCTGCTCGGGACCCTGCTCTCTGTCGCGGAAGGGCCCACGCAGAGCCAAGTAAGACAGGATGTAGAGGAGAGGGTCTAGGCTTTGGTGGCAGAGACCCAGATTGGAACTAAACCTGTACACTTGCTGTGTGACCCCAGGCAGGTCCCTTGCCTCGTCTGAATCTCCGTTTTGTGCAGTGATCCGATGACAAGTGTGAAAGCACCCGATGAACTGTGAAACACTGTGCAAAATGTCAGCTATGCTCCTGTGGCTTCACGGCAGTTACTGGTGAACATGTCTTACTCGTCTCCTAATGGTGAAATGTGTGTTGATTGAATTCATTCATGTACAAATTATTTCCCCCCTAAAAGCGGCCCTGGAACTTGAATCGGCATCTTGTCCTTAAAGCCTAGTACACAGTAGGCACCAGCTTAAAATGTGTTGAGTGAATGAATGAAGGAGAGATTAAACATGTTAATTACTGCTACCTATGTGGTCATCGTTGGGCTACGCACGCTACATAAATCTCATTTAATCCTAAGCACAGTCTTGTGAGATGGCCCCAGAAGACACAGTATCCAACTCAGGACTGTAATGGTGATGGTGGCATTAGATGGGAGGCTAGCCTAGCTGGCCTGTGCGTCATTCTTGCCTATGAGATTCCACATTTCTGGGGCAGCTACCCTCTCGGTGACAGATGTTTAGCCCTATGACCGGGCTGGGCATGTGTCCATTTGGACCCCAGACAGCCCTCAGCTTGCATGATTAGGTCCCACTCTTGCTTCTGTACCGTGTTGTCTGCACTAACTTCCTGCAGGCAGTGGGGGACTCAGAAAGCAGTGCCCCACTGACTCCTGGGTGGTCCTGCCGTGTCACCCACTCGGGAATGGTCGAACCCACTCCAAAGGATGTGGCAGCCCCAGGGGTGCGGATTCTGCAATCCTGAGCATGATTTGTGAGGAGCGGTGGTGGTGCTGCCTCTTCCTAGCTCTACGACGTTGGGCACGTTGCCCTTCAAGCCTCAGTTTCTGTATCTGTAAACCAGGAGGATACCTACCTCATGCAGTTCAGGATCATTGTTAAATGCTTGTTTAGTCCAGTGCCAGGCAATGGCAGGGCTCAGAGAGTGGCATAGCATCACTGTCATCAAGTGACTGTTCGATTTCTCAGACACGGTAGACATCCCTGGATGATCAGTTGCTACCGTATATAATTACTATAACTTGCCGAATTATAGAAACAGACATAAAACCATTTTCTCCATCAGTGGAATACTCAGGTGCCCAGTTTGGGGGCAGATATTAAATAAACAAAGACCAGAATTTAAGTCAGCGACAGTTCCCTTCTTGCCAGAAGTATTTCCTTTTCTCAGCACAGGTAGACCTTGGAGCTATTGCAGGTTCGGTTCCAGACCACCAAAATAAAGTGAATATCGCAATAAAGTGAGTCACACAAATGTTTTGGTTTCCCAGTGCATATAAAAGTTACCTTTACATTATACTGTAGTCTAGTAAGTGTGCAATAGCATTATGTCTTTAAAAACAATGCATATACCTTAATTAAAAATACTTTATTGGGCTTCCCTGGTGGCGCAGTGGTTGAGAATCCACCTGCCGAGGCAGGGGACACGGGTTCCTGCCCCGGTCCGGGAAGATCCCACATGCCGCGGAGCGGCTGGGCCCGTGAGGCATGGCCGCTGAGCCTGCGCGTCCGGAGCCTGTGCTCCGCAACGGGAGAGGCCACAACGGTGAGAGGCCCGCGTACAGCGGAAAAAAAAAAAGGAGAAAATACTTTATCTCTACACTTTTCTTTTACCTAAGGATTAAATAATTACGTGGGATAGGACTTGACACGTGATCGTCGTTCCATAAATGTCTGTTCTAGTCCAGACATAAATGTCTGGACTAGCTCAGTGCCTGGCTGCAAAAGCAGGCACTCAGCGAACAGGAGCTTCCTTTATTCCTTTTCAACTTACAATCTCCTTCATCCTCTACAAGCATCGTATTAGCATAATGAGGCTTTATAGCTATTGAGCAGTGCTGATAGAGGAACACGCTGTGAGGGGAAAATGCCGCGCATCTTTGTTCGGTGGGGACCACGTGCAGCTGAGCTCAGCCGTGGTGGCAGGAGACCACGCGGGGGCAGGTAACTTCTGTTGACCCCTCCCGTTATTCCTTAATAGGAGCCTCCAATCCAGCGTTCCAATATTGGAAGTCCGCACACCCAGCAGCTGAGGCAGAAACAGGGCTGCTGGATGGATGGCTCGTTTCAGAGAACGTTTCCTGTTGCGCCGTCACTGGCGGAGACAGGGAGCACCCTCAGATGCCTGGTTCCGCTTAAATTTTCCTTCCACTGCCCCTGAGTCCAGGGCGCCCAGCGCATAGCAGCGTGCAGAATGCATCAGTACCCAGGTGGCGTCTGAATAAAAATTCCAGATGGATGTTTTCCACACACTTGAGGTTTGTCTCTTCAAACTCAAAAACTTTTTCAATTTTAACTGTTTGGATTTGAAATCCTTACAAAACGCTCGCTTCCTGAAATCAAAAGAACATAATTTCACATTTTTCCCCCCTCTTTTCTTGGTGCTTTGGAATTGAGGGGTGCCGTGAACTGGCTCTCAAAAACCAGAATGGAACAAAACTCCCAGTGTTGGCGTTTGCCTATTTCCGTGGTATAAGTATTCCTACTATTACTCGTTTCAAGCTGACGATGGTTTGTGACAACCAGCTTGGAAGATTCCTGAGATCTGAGCTCCCCACTGCAGGGGGCCGCATGGCAGGGAGTGAGGACACAGACCTCAGACCTGGGAGGACCTGGCTTTCATCCTGATTTTTCCCAGTTGACAGCTGGGTTACCCGGGATAGGCTGCCAAACCCGAGTTTCTTCATATGAACTGAGGTGAAAATGACCAACCCAGGGCAATGGTGAGCACTCGACAAGGTGGCATAGGTCACGGGTCCCAAACTCCAGTGCTCTGGGGACCAAGCCGGTGACGTGGTGACCACAGCAGGCTGGCGGGCACTTGGGCAAACACCTGAAACAGTGGTTCTCAAGCTTGGCTGGGGAACTTACCTGTGCCTGGGCCCCACCTCAGACCAATTAAACCAGAATGTCTGGGGGAGCCAGTAAGTGGAATGTTGTTATAATTTCTAGAAATTCCACAGGGAGATCAATTCCCATGACAGGACTTGCTCATCACAGTGTTAATCGTGGACTACTTTCTGTAAAGGACTTAGACGTTGACTTTTAAAATAATTTCCTCTCCAATTTTACCCTAAATGGAAACATTATACTCAGGGTGAGTTTGGGAAAATTGTAAGTATAGTTTGATAGGGATGGAGGTGGCGGGATGTATAGGAAGCAGAGGGGATGAGGTAGAATGGTTGGCAGTGGTTGGATTATAAAGGGCCTTGAATGCCAGGCCAAGGAGGTTTTGATTTGCCCTGTGGGCAGAGGGGAAGACCCTGCAGACACATCAGGGGAGGGGCAGTCATGAGAGGCATTCATGGTTGGCCCATTGAACAGATCAGCTCAAATCACTCATCCTTCAGAGCGGTCCCCCTGCCACCGCTGCGGCCCCATCTTGTGTTCCCGCCCTTTCTCCACTTGCATAATTTACCTTTAATTATTTCTTTCATGATTTTCACAGTCCAAACGGGCAGGGATGGGCTGACGCAGTGTGGAATTAACTCCTGGGACCTCAGAAGACCTCCTTCGTTCCTCTTATTAACTTGAGTATTTTTCAGAGAAGAGTTTATTAAAAGAGATCATCTGGGGTTTGTTTTCAGCTGCATTTTCCAGAGAGAGCATGGCCAGTGACTGCCCTTGAACCTGATTCCCATCTACTAGTGTGCGCACTAGTAAAAGCAGGTGTCGCTCAGAGTTTAGGGAGAAACGGTTTCTAATTAGTTGCTTGTTAAACCACAGGCCTCCAGGTCGGGCTGCTAACATTACTAGTTTTTCAATGAGGAAACCCTGATGGTAATTTTTTTTTCACCCTGAACACAAGCATATCTGGTTCTTTGCTGCCACATTTTTCTGAGATTGTTGTCAGATTGTTGTTGTTACTGTTACGTGTTAACTATTACTATTTGTGGCACCAGGGGCGGGGCTGGGTGCTCTGCAAATATTATTGTCTTGTTGAATTCTCACAGGATCTCTGCAGACACTGTTTTCCCAGAAGAGGAAATTCTGGTCTCCAAGAGCTGAGTCACTACCCAAGGTCACACAGCCAGAATGGGTCAACCTCAGCCCTAGGCTGGGCCCTTGGCCATGTTCTTTGCTATAACCTCTTCTCTGTGATGTTGATATCCACTTGCCTGTGTTTCACTGACCATCTTTTATGACATAGGAATGTATATTTTAGTCCCATAGCATCTGGAAAATAATGAGAATAATTTTTAAATGTAGCTGAAAAATATAGTACAGATGTAAATTAAATACCAGTGATACTTCCCCTGGACTCTTGTCATTCCATTTGGGTTCATTTAAAGGAACAAATTCATTATTTCCTTACTATAGCAGTGAAGTTCCAAATTCTAAAACTACCCCACGGGCAAGAGTTTAGTTCTTCAGTGATTATTCACGGTGTAACCAGCCTTCCTAGGCTGTATTTATCATTTCATTAATTTGGTCAGAGTTTGTTCCTCCTTCCAGGAAAATGGTAATTGCATAGAGTCACTTTTGACTCAGAATTTCGAAGCATCCCATTAACTTGTTTGTTTTTTTTTTAATCTCTCACTGTTAGCTGTTTACATTTTTATAGTCTAAGGATAGATTTTTGATTCTTTGATCAGACATGAAAAAAGAGATGGGCGGGATTATGGAGTCATTCATTCATTTATTCAACCAACATTTTCTGGAAACCTCCTGTGTGCCGGATGCTTTTCTAGGGGAGGGGCCAGAGCTGAGAAACAGCCCCACGAGGTCCTCTCTCATGGAGTTTGCTTTCCAAAGGAGGGGCAGACATTCAATAAGCACACAAAGAAAAAGGAGGGAAAAAATGCTATCGTGCCACTGAGCATGGTAATGGGATAGCGATGGGGGCAGAGACGTGGTCCTTTCTCTGAGGTGCTCTCTGTGCACGGGGGGAGACAGATGTTTCAACAAATGGATTCAAACTCTGGCTTCTGGGCATTTGTGGGTTTAACATTTACAGTCTTGACTATTCTTGGGCAATATGGAGATCTGTGAAATGCAGCCATTTGTCATTTTGCTGAGGCGTAAGTTACCTTTTATTGTAAAGGAAAAGGTGTTTGCCTCCTGGTAAAATAATTTGGGCATCAACAAGTAGGTGAGGTGTGTGTTTGAGGGGAGTGCTGAGACTTTCCTGTGCTCATGGAATCAGTGCACAGAGGTCTTATTTCATTTATGAATTCAGCAAACCTTTAACTTAGTGTCTGTTACCATCTGTGTACCTAAGAAGGAAAGCTGGGCGGCTCCATCCCTGTCTTTGAGAAAGGAGAGAAGGATGCACAGATACTTATAATACAGTTGGCCCTTGATGGTCACGAGGAACATTTCCAGAGACATTTGTGAATCCTTAAATTGACTACATTTAGACAGAAATGAACCAATTGCTCATTGGTCAGCTGGACCCATTCACTAGTTAAGTGACTTGCTGATTCACACCTGCCTCGGGGAAAGGGTGATTCAAGGTCATGCAAGGTGCTTTCCCTATGTCATCTCATTTCATCTTGGTGACAGCCGTGTGATCGGGATTCTCATCTCCCGATCTCACACGACCTTACCTACCAGGCCTTCAGGACTGCCAATGCCAAGGGCCTACCGTGATCCATCCTGTGTTCTGTAGCACAGGCATGAAAGGCTGTGGGAACACGAACAGTTCAGATGCTGGGGGTCCTCGGATGCACCTTCTCGAAGGAGAGAGCACTAGACTGGGTCTTGCAGAAGGAGAGGAGCTCGTCAGGCAGAGAAAGAGGAGGTAGCAGGCAGAGGGAGCCGCTGTGCAAAGGCATGAAGTATGAGAGCACGAACTGTGTTCGGGCAAAACAGAGATCTGGAACATGGGCGGGGTGGGAAGTTGGCAGGAGGTGAATTTGGAAAGGAGGGTTGGAAGCAGCCCAGGACAGGCCGGAGCATTTTTGGAGGCAGGGCTGACAGGATTCCTGCTGGCTTCGGTGGAGGAGGGAGGGAGAGAGGAATCGAGGATGCTCCGGGTTTTGGCCTGAGCCGCTGGGGTGGAGCCTGGGAAGACGGGGTCGCCGACCTGTATTGCACAAATATCTCTTGGGGGACAGTCCTCATGATGTACTGGACAGTGAGGGCTAGAAGGCTGTGGGGCCAGTCGACAGATGAGAAATGAGCGCCCTGACCCAAGCCGTTTGGCAGTGGAGCTGGAGAGAGGGGAATCAACCAGAGACCCTGCCTGGCTCGACTCAGCAGACCGGGGCGGGGTCACTGGGATCTGAGTGTGAAGTTGGAGGACTCACTCTTGCTGGGGTTGAGAGTGAAGTGATTAATTGAGGTCAGGAATGCAGCCGGGAGAATAGATTTCAGGGGAAGGAAAGAAGTCCAGTTTGGAACAGGTTGACTTTTAGTTTAGTTTAGTTTTTGGTTCAATTTGTATTCTTATTTTTCAAAAAATTTTTATTGGAGTTTAGTTGATTTGCAATGTTGTTAGTTGGGACAGGTTGACTTTAAGTTACCTGGGGGACTTGCAGTTTGAACAAGTCTAGAGGCTTTTGGAGAGGTGTGACGAGAGGCTTTTTTTTTTTTTTTTTTTTTTGCGGTACGTGGGCCTTTCACTGTTGTGGCCTCTCCCATTGCGGAGCACAGGCTCCGGACGCGCAGGCTCAGCGGCCATGGCTCACGGGCCCAGCCACTCCGCGGCATGTGGGATCTTCCCGGACCGGGGCACGAACCCGTGTCCCCTGCATCGGCAGGCAGACTCTCAACCACTGCGCCACCAGGGAAGCCCGTGACGAGAGGCATTTTAACACGGGCTGGGAAGCCAGACCACAGGTGTGCAAATTCCGCTCAGTCAGCTGAGTGGCCAGGACCAGGTACTCAGCCTCAGTTTCCTCTGTGTTTAAAATGGGGGCATTAGCAGCGCCTACACTACAGATTGAGAGGATTGTATGAGAGATACACACATATGAAATTAGCAGGGCGCCTGGCATGCTGTCAGCGCTCAGTAAATGTTGGCTGTTGTCATCCTTGTCACTGTCACTCCCGATTTCATGGCCATCAGTGCATCGGGGGTAGTTGGGGCCATTGCGGAAGATGAGATCCGCCAGGCAGAGCGTGGTGAGCATGAGAGGAGAGGAGAGGGGAAAAAGCAGCCTCTACCTCCATTTCTTGCAGAAGCCAGTGCAAAGGCATGTTCTGGTATCCAGGGCTCACTTTTGTGATGGATGTGACTTGAAAGTTTCTCAAAATCCACTGCAATTTTAGAAGGTAAGGAGTAAGCCACCGTTTGTATCTGGCAATCCTGTGGTCCCCCTTTCACGAGAGCTCTTCTGAACACACGAGTAAGATAATGACAGGCTCAGCACAGTAAAAATGTTTTAATGCAGAAAAATGAGTGTGAATGTCAGAATCTGAAATGCATTAATTTTCAACATTGTGAGATTAATTGGCTCCCAAATATAGCCTGCTCCTGCCATAATTGGGCTTCTGGGGAGCTTCCAGCTTTCCTGTTACCTTTCGCCAACATTTCTGGGTTCGATGGTGAATCGTGTTTTAAGAAGTTAGTCATCTAATTAAAATTATATTTCCAGTTTATATGAAATAGAAGAAGAAGGAATCATCAAATATTGATATTTTATTGGAGCCTGTTTCATACCTCGTGGTGACACAAAGGGTATCCAGAGAGGAGTAAGATCTCAGGCAGCTTGGGTGGAGGTAGCCTGGAAACAATGAAATCAACTCAAGGTGATAAGGGATGATAGTCCAAGCTGCTGTCAGAGCTCAGAGGGGAAAGTGTCTCCCTGTGCCAGGGGAGTCGGGAAGCATCTCCAGGGAAGCTGACATTTGACCGGGGCCTTGAAGGATGTCAGGGAGAAAAGGGGAGGATGCCAATCTAAGCAGAGGCCAGTTAGGAGAGTGTCGCAGTGGTCCAGGGAGAGCCAAGGAGATCTGAATCAGGCACTGACCCTGGGGACTGTTTGGAGAAAGCATTTACCTCTCCTATCGTGGCTGATGGGGTGTGGGCACGTGGAGACGGATAAATCAGGCAAGAGAGAGGAGGTCATGGATCACAGATGGGTAGAACTCCAAAGGAGGGAGAGATGGGGAACAGAGGGGGATTGAGCATACAATTTCATGGAATTTAGAAATAGGATTTATGACCATCAATCAAACACATATTCGGAAAATCTAACATAGCCGTTACAAGCTCTCCGCTGGTAATCTGGGCTTTGAGACTGGATTAAATACTTGTCCTGTGTCATCATTGAAAACCTGAGAATGAGCCGGGTTGTCAGGTCCCAGTAAGGAAGGGAGGCAAGCCAGCCTGCTTGGAAGGGTGCAGGAGGGAAGGCCAGTGTCCCTTCTAGATGAATTACCTTCTCAGGTAGTGAAAGAGATGCACTCACTTCTCATCCCCACCAGCTCACGCCCCTGCCTCCCTCTGCCCACTGCTCCCTCATCCTCCCCTGTGCTGAGTGAAAGTAGAGCCTGCTCTGATGAACTGCTTTTCAGAGCTGTCGCCACGTCTGCGGGGGGTCTGACCAGCAGCACAGGCTGGGCTGGTCCGAGAAGAGAAGCGGGGGACACCCAGGGGCTGGGCCTAGGGCTGGAGATTGGTCTTGTCTTTTCTGTTACGAAACTAAGAAAATTTTTTTTTATTATGAAATATTTTAAGCATTCAGAAAACAGTAGATATTTATGCACTCCCAAGATTCTGCAGATGTGAACAATGCTGTCTTATCTACTTCGGATCTCTCTTTTTTAAAAAAAGAAATCATTTACAGATACGGCATCCCTTCTCCTCCCCTTCATCCCTGGCCCCAGGAACCACTGTGTTTTTTTACTTTCACAATGCATGTATGTATTTGTAAACAGTACATAAGTATGGTTATGTTATCTATCAATTTTTATATACATGATATTCTACTTGTATGCTTTAGCAACTAGCCTCTTTGTTCAACATTACGTTTCTGATATTTGTCCAATATGATGACTTTGGATCTATGCTGGATCCATATGGTTCAGCTGCTCCATGATATCTCATTTAATAAACCACAGCTTATCTGTCACTTTCTTGTTACTTTATTCTTACTAAGGAGAAGACAGGTTGCTTCTCATCTTTGCTGTTACAAGCAGTGCTGCAGTGAACAGCCCTGCACACGTGCAAGAGTTTCTCAGAGGTTGGCGCCTAGAAGTGGAAAAAGGCAGCTTCTTTGTTGCTGGTCATTTTCTAACATCAGACTTTACCTGTTCGGCTTGCTGCTATATCCCTTGTATCAGTACCTACAGCAGTACCTGGTAAATGGTCAGTAAGCATTCATTAAAAGAATGAATATTGACAAATTACTCCCCAAAGTGATGGCACTAACTTACACCCCCACCCAGTTTGTAGGACTATTTCCATTTCCAACATTCTTTTTCTTAAATTTTCATTTTATTGGAGTGTAGCTGATTACAATGCTGTGTTAGTTTCGGGTGTACAGCAAATTGATTCAGTTATACATATACATGTATTCATTCTTTTTTCAAGATTCTTTTCTCATACAGGTTATCACAGAATATCGAGTAGAGTTCCCTGTGCTATGTGGTAGATCCTTGTTGATTATTTATCTTATGTATAGTAGTGTGTGTATGTTCATCCCAAGCTCCTGATTTATCCCTCCCCTCCAAGTTTCCCCTTTGGTAACCATAGGTTTGTTTTTGTTATCTGTTAAGTCTGTTTCTGTTTTATAAATAAGTTCATTTGTATCATTTTTTAAGATTAGATTCCACATACGAGTGATATCATATGGTATTTGTCTTTCTCTGCCCGACTTCACTTAGTATGATCATCTCTAGGTCCATCCATGTTGCGGCAACTGGCATTATTTGGTTCTTTTTTATGGCTGAGTAATATTCCACTGTATATATGTACCACATCTTCTTTATCCATTCCTCTGTTGATGGACATTCAGGTTGCTTCCACGTGTTGGCTATTGTAAATAGTGCTGCAATGAACACTGGGGTGCATGTATGTTTTCGGATTATGGTTTTCTCTGTGTATTTGCCCAGGAGTGGGATTGCTGGATCATACGATAGTTCTATTTTTAGTTTCTTAAGGAACCTCCATACTGTTCTCCATAGTGGCTGCCCCAATTTACATTCCCACCAACAGTGTAGGAGGGTTCCCTTTTCTCTGAACCCTCTCCAGCATTTACTGTTTGTAGACTTTTTGACGATGGCCATTCTGACCGGTGTGAGGTGGTACCTCATTGTAGTTTTGATTTGCATTTCTCTGATAATTAATGATGTTGAGCATCTTTTCATGTGCTTTTTGGCCATCTGTATGTCTTCTTTGGAGAAATGTCTATTTAGATCTTCTGCCCCATTTCCAACATTCTCGCCAACACTTGGTTATTAAACTTATTAACGTTTGCTGATCTAATACATATTAAATGGTGTCATACTGTTTCAATTTGTATCCCTGTGATCATTAATGAGATTGATGGTCTTTGCATAGATTTGGGGTCATTTGCATTGCTTCCTCTATGAATTACCTATTCATATTCTTTGCCATTTCTGTTTTCTTACTGATTTGTAGAAATGCTTTATTTAGTTTGGATTAAAACCCCTTGATGGTTATATGGGTTGTACTTACGCTCACTCAAGCTGTAGTGTGTCTTTTACGTTATTTTACTTTGCCTTTTAATAAACAGAAGTTTTTCATTTTATGTAGAAGAATTTATTGGTCTTATTATTTGTTTGCTAAGAATGGTGGTTTTATTCTAACTCCTAATTCCTTTCTAGTCCTAATACTTTTTATTTCTCTTTAAACGTCTTTTTGCGCTGACGATTATGGAAGGCTTGTCTTGCTTCTGATTTTAAAGGGAATGCTTCTAACATTTCACCACTGAGTATGATGTCAGCTGTGGGTTTTGGTAGACATCTTTTATCAGGTTATTTTACACCATCCTTGCAAGCCGACGGTAATCACTGGTAATGAGTGATATGTTGTTTTTTCATCTTTACTGGATTTGTTCCCAGATATTCTCTTTGGTTCTTTCATTAAATTTATTATTTTTTTCTTTCCTAATCGTTTTTCTTCCCTTCTGGTTTGGTTTCCTTTGTTTGAAATTTTAATTATTTGAAACATACTTGTTTCAGGATCTTGTGGTTTGCCTTGTCTTTTTTTGCAGGGAGGGCCATCTCTTCATGCTTTTCACGCTGAGTCTGTCTTTTGCTTCCATTGGCTTCCACTTATTAAGCAACTACTAAATGCCAGTAGAGTAGGGTGGGGAAAGGCTGAGTCCCTGGACTCCAGGAATCTGTCACATAATTCGTGCTCACTGTTTGCAAATCCCTTGCCCAGCAGGGATCCAAGAGCCCAGGATTTGGAGTCTGATGAATCTGGATTAAAATTCTGGCTCCATCAAGTACTAACTGTGTACTATTAGCAAGTTGCTTAACATTTTAAAGCACCCAGTTAACTTCTTCTATTGAAGTGAGCTAATAATAGCATCTACTTCATAGAGCGCATCGGAAGGCGTGTGCTATACAGTCCAGAGCACAGCATCTGGCATATAGTGAGAGCCAACCAAAAAGAGCTGTCATCGTTTTATTATCCATGTCCACTTTCCCATTTGATCCGCAGAATTGCTTAATGAGATAGATTATTATTACTATTTGACAGATGTTATAGGAGCATGTGGAAATATTGAGTAGAATATTATTAAAATGTTGATTTTTTATTAATATATGTAAAAGAGCTTTGATAAATGTAAAACACCATGCAGATGGAAGGGAATGACATTCTCTGGAATGGTTTAAATCCAAATTCTTATTGGCATATAGAGGTGTTGTTACAGGAATTTAAAATCATACAGAAGACCCAGAGGAACAGCCTAGCGTGTCTGAAGAGGAGGGAGCAGAGAAAGGATTGCAGATTTCACTTAATGATAATATTAGGTGTTACTGCTATGTTATAAAAAGCCTATAGGATGATGTAAATATTTCAAAAGTATTTGCATATCGTGCCAATTCATTTTAAAATGTATGGTGTACATACATAGAATGTATGGGAAGGAAACACACTAAGAGTGATGACCCTTAAGTCATCTGTAAGTAAGGTTATAGATAATTTTAATTTTTTCTTTAAGTTTTTTTGTATTCTCCACGTTTCTACAATGAGCCTGCTCTGGGAAGGAAAGGGGGGAGCCAGAGCCTGCCTGTCAGACCTGTGTGAGGGCGGCTTGGCTTCAAGTCTCAGAGGACTTGGGGCTGATGGGACCCCTTACTTACTGGCACGTGCGGGAGCTGGGGTCCTTAGAAACGCAGCACCTGGGCCTCGGAAGGCAGGAGAAAAGTAGAATCTTGTCGTCTCTCTTTCTACAACCCAACTAATACTAATGGTCTGGATTATATATCCTCTTGTGAGCCTTTGATGGTTGGGCTGCTCTCCAGCCTCTTACCTTTGGTTCTTCAAGCAGGGAGGGTCTAACTGTGTTGGCCAAACCATCCTTTGTGCAGGTATCTTTTGTTTTTTGGGTTTTCTTAATTTTTAAATTTATTTTTATTTATTTTTTTAAAGACTTCTAAGAGGCTTTAATCAAAATATTTAGAGGATATATCTTCTCCAGTAATTTTAGAATCACCATTTAAAAACATCTTTCTATGCTTACTTTACCTATTCACAAAAGTAAATAAATTTCTGTAGCTTAATCCAAACTAATAACTGCTGGCATTTTATTTTATTTTATTTTTCTGTTTGTTAACTTGTTTTAGACTTGTTGAGGTTTATTTTTATATCAAAGGATAGTACAAAGTTTACCATACACCATTAACCTAAATACGATAAATTTAACCTTCTAAAAGTGCATTTGCTTGCTCAGAGATAGATCTGCAGATAGTTTTGCCACGTAATGCCAAATTGCCCTCCTCAAGGATTCCGTCAGATTACAGTCCCACTAACAATGTATGAGAGCACCTGTTATCCCAAGCTTTGGGGAACATAGCATATTGCCAGCTGATCTTGAGTTTTGATGCTCTAATAGTTGAGAAATGGATTGCAGTGTAGTTTCATTTGTATTTAACTATTCTGAGTGAACTTGAACATTATCTCATATGTTTAAGGCCTTTCTAAAATCATTTTATATTGTTTTCCATAATTTTTTTCATTTCTCTATCATATGTCTCGTCTTTTTTCCCCCTCAATTTTAAGAGTTATTTCATATTGTTCTTTTTTTAATTTAATTTTATTTATCTTTTATACAGCAGGTTATTAGCCATCTATTTTATACATATCACACTGTATATATGTCAATCCCAATCTCCCACTTCATCCCACTCCCCCCACCACACCCCTGTTTTTGCCGCTTGGTGTCCATACATTTGTTCTCTACTTTTGTATGGTAATTCACTCAGTCTCAGCCAGTCACCAATTATACAAGTTACTCCTACCTGAGGCCACTTTTCTCAGAATAGCCAGTATGGGTCAGTGTACCTGGAGACTTTTGGAGACTTGGTGCTCCGTCCAGGTGTGGGCGGCTGGTTCTCACCCAGCTCTCCCTGGGAGCCAGGCAGCATACTCTGTGCATTACAGCCTTGATTTCTTTGAGCGCCTTTCTCAGTTCATCCAGGTACCTAAGCCAGAAACCATGGCGTTTCCCACGAACTCTCAATGAGTCTTCTTGAGTTCTTCTTGAGTTCTTCTTGAGTCTTCTTGAGTTCTTCTTGAGTTCGCCTCCTAGAACTCATCCAAGTCACCATTCTCTCTAGTTTGGCTAACTCTCAGAGTCTCATAACTTATTTTCCCCTCACCCGATCTTTTCTCCATCCATGTTATTCAGCCCGAGTGATCCTTTCAAAACTCAACTCTAACTGGTTTAGGCTCCTGCTTAAAACCCTTCCCATGGCTTTTCATTTTCTCATGGGCTACAGATAAAACCGTTTTAAATGCCTGCCAAGGCTCTGTGTGGTCTAGTCTAGACTAGTACTTCTCAGAGAAGGTCCTGGGAGCCTCAGGGTTCTCCAGGGTCTTTTCAGGATACCCGCAGGGTCAGAACTACTGTCATCATCATAATACCAAGATATTCTTTGCTTTTCATCGTGTTGACTTTTGCAGTGATGGTGTAAAAGCAGTGGCGAGTAAAACTGCTGGTTCCTTAGCACTACTGAAGACAGTGGCACTGAACTATATTTGTCAGTGTGTTCTCCACTGCCTCCTACTTGCTCACAGTTTAAAGCAAATGAACGAAAAAACCAGGATCACTTAAGAAAGTCCTTGATGAAACAGTAACATTATGAACTTAATTATATCTCAGCCCTTGAGTATGCTTCTTTTTAATATTCCATGTGGCAAGATGGCAAGTCAGCTTAAAGCAATTCTGCTGTGTGTGATTGTTTGGGTTACAAGCCGAACTAACCCCTTGTGTCGTGGAATGATTGGAAGGTTCTTTTTCATTGAAGGAATGATCGGCAGACAAACTACAGTTATTCAGATTTGGGCATTTGGTAGACGTGTTCTTGAAACTAAAAGAAGTGAGTTTCTCATTTCAAGGAAAACAACCAACAGCATTGGCCGCCCATGATAAAATTAGAATGTTTATGCAAAAAATTAGAATTTTAGAAAACTTGTATCTGCCACCATGAGCTTAACAGCTTTGCAGTATTTAAAGATTTTTTTTTCTGGTGAGATCAGTGGCACTATTAAGGAAGGCAATTTTCTGGTTTCATATAACGAGTGCACAATATTTGGAAGGTCTGTATAAACCAGTATTCTCCAAATGTCCAACGCATGGTGGTGTAAAACTCTGCATAAGCAGAAGATCCACTTGCAGCGTAGGATAGATCAATAGGTTTTCCTGACATGGTATGAAAAATTCATTGATCTGGCTTTGCCTTCCACATTGCGACTGACCTTTAAGAAAGCGCCACTTGACAAGATCTTGGTGTGTGCCAGGTTCCCTTCATATACTTCAACCCCAAACATATCACAGCAGACGCTGTAGACACAGATAGGAGAATCCAACTATCTTTCATTAAGCCAGACATTGAAGAGATTTGCAAAAAACGTTAACACGATGCTACTCCTTCACTATGTTTTTGGTGATGTTTTGGAAAAAATATTTTTCACAAAAAAATGTTATTAGCATTAACATGTAATGAGTTTACTAATTGCTATTTTTAAATGAATAGTTTTTAAAGTTGTCTGTTTTAGTTTCTATTATGGTAAATTGATAGATAAAGGACTCCTGAGATCCCAGAATTTGAGACCCACCGATCTAGACCCTAGATCTAGAGATCCAGATCTCTAGCCTCTCCTTACATCATTGCTAATATCCCCTGAGCTCTCTCCAAACTATCTTCTTCCCATCATTTCATCAGTTCCTCCAGCCTGACTCCCTTCTGCCTCCGGGGCCTTTGCACATTCACTTCCTTTTGCCTAAAATGTATCTGTTCCCTATTCTCCAATATTCTCTTATTAACCTCTACTCACTCTTACCATCACAGCTCAGGAAGGCCTTCTCTTTCCCTGTAGCCATCGTATCCATTCTGATTCCCTCCCTCCCATAGGCTCCATGTTAATGTATTTCGTCTGTGTTCTTTTCCTCTTGCCTTCAGACTTAAATTCTGGTTATGTCCCTCCTTTGTCATTTCCCCTTTGTACCTATTTTAAAAGTACCACCTCCTCAGTTGTCTGTTGTATTCCAGTAATCACCACCTGTCTGATACAAAAGAGAGGAAAAACTAACTGACATTTCAATGCTAAGGGAGCCAACTGATCAATCTTTTCCCTGAGATTTCATACATTTTTAAGAGGGTTCTCACATCCTTCTTTACACGCTCCGGTGTAATTTACTCTGTGGTTTTTTTCAACTCAGGAAGAAAAGCATCTGCATTTTGTCATTAATGAGGCCGATTTTCCTGCCTCTTGTAGTTCCAAATCCCTGAAGTATATGCTTATTTTTTTGTACCTGCCAAAGTTCCCATTTTAATGGTACATCATCTTTTCTCTGAGCTCCAACCCCTTGAAGTGTAAACTCAGACCTCACCTATCCTCAGGATCAGAGGGAATTAGCCTTATTATTCGATTTTTCTTTGCAAAGAAAAAAAAGTGGGTTATCTAGATCTATCAGCCTGCCGTCCTGCTCTGAAAGGTTTGACAAGCTTTTCTTTTTGAACTGCTAAGGAAGCCTTTGTAACAGCCTAGGCTATCGGTGCTGTCGGTGAGGAAGGTCTGGGAATGAAGCTTCTGGAGGCTAATGATGCGGGGCCTCTTCTCCTCCTGGGACCTGGTTTTCCCATTTGTGAAATGAACGGGCTGGATGTTCACTAACGCTCATCCTGCCCTAAGACTGTGTCATCCAAATGCATCCTGAGAACCTGGTGCCCTCCCCGGCTGTGCTTGCAACCGAGGAGGGATACAGGTGCAGGAGAAAACAAGCCTGTGTTTCCAAAGAAGAGTACAGTGTCTTTGGAAACCAAATATTTAAATCTCTGAAAACACTGGGTGCAATATAGAATGATATTCATTCAGCTGACCCTGAACCACGTGGGCTTGAACTGCGAGGGTCCGCTTAGAGGTAGATGTTTTTCAATGGTAAATTCTGCAGTACTACAGGATCCATGGTGGTTGAATCTGGGGATGTGTAGGAACCTAGTGTATGGAGGACTAACTATAAGTCATACGTGGATTTTCCACTGCTGGGAGTGTGGGCACCCCTAGCCCCCAAGTTGTTCAAGGGTCAACCTCATTACATATGTGTACCTATATATTTTTTATACGTACACCTTGTGCCAAGCCCTTTGCTACCGTCCTCCTGGGCCAGGGTGGAGGCAGATGAGGAGAATATGAAGGTCAGGAACTCACAGGGTTGTAGTGGAGACAAATGAATATCCAGCGCACTAGACCCTACGACTCAACGTGCAGGACACAGGCTGTAAGAAAGGAGAGAACAGGAGGCCCTCCGAGTGTGCAGACATCACTGAGAAAAGCTGCACAGGGGGATGGCAAGAGAGGAGCCAGGACTGGCCCCAGAATTTCTGTGCTGAGAGTGCGGTGGCGCCAGTGGAACCCTCTGGAAAACGGGCAGCTGGACCGAGGCGTGGGAGCGGTGGCCTAGTCCAACGGGACAAGGCCCTCTAAGAGGATCCTCTGCCGTGTTTCGAGGCCTATTTCCAGCGTTTGCCAAATTGTTTACAGTTCACGGACGTTTTAGTTCTATCTGAAGTGGCGGATTGAATATTATAGGCTGGAAAGGCAGCGGTGGGATGGTGTGGGAGCGTGAAACTTGAGAACCGATGACTCCTCCTCCAACAAGAAGTCTAGTAAGAGAGCAGCTAATTTTAACCTTTCAGCCACTTAGCTTCCTCCGTGTCTATTGGGAGAGGTTTGCGTGCCCGCGAGGGTCTCCGAGGACATTGGCGGCCTGGTGCTATTAGCATGTGCTCTCTGCCCCGAGCGCATTAGATCATTACCGAGTGCTCTCAGCGTTTGACAAATGGGACAGCTGCTGCTCAGGCGATTTCTTCGTGAAAGGCTGAGCCAGGTGGAGTGGGAAGATAGCCGGCCTCACCCAACAGGGAAAGTTAAGACTAATCATTAGGTCTTTGAACCTTGCCGTGTTACCAATTAATGGTAGAATAAAGTGAAACCAGCAATTAGATGGATTCCAACCCACTGGCTGGGCTTCCCTCTTTGAGTGCCTCCCGTCTCCTGACTGTGTAAAGCTGAGTACAAATTCAGTTACTTGGAAGAAAGGCAGCGAGAGATTATAACACTTTTAATGTTGATGGCTGTCATCCACTGAAAACATTAAATGAGCACTTGCTATGTGCTGGAGTCTGTGCTAGGAGATGGGCATTTATATATAAATTTATCCTCACAACTGCCCTGTGAGGTGTGGATAGCGTAACAGCTCCAGTTTAAAGATGCAAAGATCAAAGCAGAGGGACCTCCCTGGTGGCTTAGTGGTTAAGAATCCGCCTGCCAATGCAGGGGACACGGGTTCAATCCCCGATCCGGGAAGATCCCACGTGCTGCGGAGTAACTAAGCCCACACACCACAACTACTGAGCCTGCGTTCTGGAGCCCGCGAGCCACAGCTACTGAGCCCATGCACCACAACTGCTGAAGCCCACGTGCCTAGAGCCCGTGCTCCGCAACAAGAGAAGCCACCACAATGAGAAGCCCGCACACCGCAACAAAGAACAGCCCCCACTCGCCACAACTAGGGAGAGCTTGCGCACAGCAATGAAGGCCCAACGCAGCCATAAACAAACAAATACATGACTTTAAAAAAAAAGATCAAAGCAGAGAGAAACGTAGTGACTGCCAGGACCACTTGACTGAACGACAGACCTGGGACTTGAACCTAGGCTTGCCGACAACACAGTCAGGCTCTGACTTGCTCCCTGCCGTTCACTGTACACCGGACGCCGTGCTGCTTGTTTATACGCACCCGTCTCCTTTTATCCGCACGCCACCTTGCAGGGTGCAGAGGTGGTATTCATTCTGAATTTACCCGTGAGGGGAGGGAGGCGAGTTGCTGGCCGGAGCCCACTCGAGGGGTCACAGGCTGAGCCCTTGTCCGCCTCATATAGTTGTCCTTTCTACTCCCTGGCACGTCTTGGCCACGTCCACGCTGGGGTAAGTGGCCTGGGGCCTTGCGGGCTGAGGCGTCCACATCTCAGTATGCCTCTAACCCATGAGCAGGGTTGTGACAGCAGCGACCGGGGAAGTTAGGAGCCCTGGCCCTTCTGATCCTTGGCCCAAGATTCTGCCACTGACGGCCAGCTGGCTGGCCCTGGTCGGCCGCTTCCTCTCTCTTCAGCAGGGCGTCCTTGAGGACAAGTGTTCTCTGCTGCTGATTGATGTGGGCTTGAGTTTAATCTCACCACCTGTAAACTTTATCTTTGAGTGGCATGTCTTGAGATGAGATGTGGAACATAGTTTTATAATCCTGTAACTGAGAAAATGAACCAATTTGTGTCTGTACTTCCCCCAAATTATCACTTTGGGCTATTTTCTTAAGTCCTCAAACTATTTGAGTAAAAGAGCTCCTAGGGGCGAAGTATCTTGAAGATCTGAACGCTTTTCTCTCGCCCCTTGAGCCCAGGTACTGCTACTGCACGTTTTACCCCACAATCTGGAAATCACAGTGACATGGTGCACCGTGGAGTTTCATCCTGGTCCAGCTGGGACCTCGGCTTACTTCTCTTTTGCCTTGAACTTACTGTGTGGTCAGAGTTGGCTTCCCTGAACCTCAGTTTTCTCAGCTGATGGAATTAGATCAGGAACTCTTCTAGAGCTCCAATTCTGTGATTTCTTATTTCCTGCCTTCCCATTTCTCTCATCTGGGGAATGCAATAGTCCTTGTAAGTGAATTCGTTTCAAAGGACAGGTACACATGTCACTAATCTCCAAAATTCAACGGTTTAGTCCCAGAAAATTTGAAATCTTTTCAAAGGCTTACACACATTTGTTTTCTTAACTACAGTAGATGTTAAACATTTTCTTGATGAATTAGGTTCATCATTTTGAACTGAAACCGTAGGACCTTACTGCCCAAGCCCACCCCCTTATTCAGCAAATGCCTTAAGGAGCAGAGTCCCAGTCACACAGCTGGAGAGGAGCACAGTGTGGGTCCTCAGAGCCTGCCTCGTGCTTCCTGTCCAGAGCACCTTCTTCCTGTCTGTCTCATTCTAATGAATTGTTGCCCTGAGACCTTGTCTGTATTGCACAGGACGAGCTCAGAGAACCCACTAATCAACTGTTAAAGGAGTGAGTGAATGAGCTTGTAGCACCATAAACCTCTCTGCTTGGTAGCACCAGTGTCTGATTTGAACTTTCTTTGCGGTCCTCCCCCATCACATCTTCCACATGCACTCCTTGGCCGGGAGGGAAGCTACGAATGCCCCTGGCTCTCCTAAAACAAAATGATTGAATTTTATGGAAACTCTCTGCAGTTCTGGGCCCTCTGGGGCTCGCTTCATGTTTGGAGGCTATGTTTTGATAGTTGAAATTGTCTGAAAGTGCATGTTCTACTGAAAATCACAGAGGTTGGGGCTTCCCTGGTGGCGCAGTGGTTGAGAGTCCGCCTGCCGATGCAGGGGACACGGGCTCGTGCCCCGGTCCGGGAAGATCCCACATGCCGCGGAGCAGCTGGGCCCGTGAGCCATGGCCGCTGAGCCTGCGCGTCCGGAGCCTGTGCTCCGCAATGGGAGAGGCCACAACAGTGAGAGGCCTGCTTACCGCAAAAAAGAATCACAGAGATTGTCTCTAGTAGGCTAAAGATTTCTTTTTTTTGTCCAAATGAAAAGACATGAGTCATTTTATACTAGTGTGACAAATGTATGTTGTAAGTATATATAAAATTGAATAAAAGTTTTAAAGAGCATCTGTCATGACTGCAAAGAAGTAGCGTCACATTTTCTGGAAGTTACAGTCCTTACCAGGGAGCGGTTGATCGAGAGGTGTTTCTGGAACAGAATTATCGATCTTTCTAAATCACAGACACCATGTATCCCGTGCCCCTCTCTACCCACCCCCCCTTCCGTGGTTCTTGATCATCTACTGTGATCCTTGAAGACTGTGGCCCTTGGAGCATCCCCACTGAAATCGCCTGGCTACGTATTCGATAATATCGAAGTCTCTTGGTTTGAGGCTAGAAACATGCATTTTAATAAGCTCCTTGGGTGACTTCTTAAGCACACCAAAGTCTTGAGGGTTATTGGCCGCCACAGTGAGATCCAAACCCAGTTCCACGGGATATACAAGAGCCTCCGTGACCAGGTCTTGCCACCTTCTCCACGTGACCTCCCACCACCTCCCAGTCACCCCGACTGTAGTACCAGATGCTGGTAAATGGCGACCCAGCGCTGCCGCTGCTCTTCCTCGTCTTCAGAGCACTCCTGCAACACTGGAGTCAGCTCTGCCCAGCTGACTCCTCAACTTCCATCAAGGTCCTATGCACGACCATAGCCCGCAGAAGTCTTCCCTGCCTTCGCTTAGCTTCAAAAATTGTCCATTTTCTGTGCTCTTGTAACACTATTTTTGCCCCCCAATTATTGGTCTACATATCCTTTTCACCCACAGACAATGAACTTCCTGGGGGCAAGGAAGGGACCTCATACGACTCCAGTGCTGTGCCTGGCCCTTAGCAGGAGCTCCATCAATGCTTTTCTGAGACCTAATGATCTAAAGGGTTGGGTCAGAGTTCAGGGAGAGGCAGTTTGTAGAGGATCATGGTGCTGACATTTGCTGAGCAAAAATTGTCCCTGTGAAGGTCAAATTCCAGGGGGAGGTGTAAAGAGTGACAATAAAAATGACAATAAAAATATCTATTGTCTACCATCTATCTATTTATTATCTATCATCTATATATTATCTATTTATCTACCTATTACCTACCTATTCTCTATCTGTCTATCTATCCAGTGTCTATCTGGCTATCTATCTGCATAAATAGACACACAGAGCATATGCTCTGTGTCAGACACTGCTGCGAGCTCTCCAAGCACTAGTTCAGTTAATTTCTACCACAGTGCTGTAGGGCGAGGCACTACTGTTTTCTCCATCCGATGGGTGAGGCGACTGAGGCTCTGCGACATGCTGCGGTGTGCCTTAATCCAGCTACACTGGTAGGACCCAGAACCTAGTCTGTCTGATCCCAGAGCTGCCACTCCAGCCTGGAGGAGAAAGAGCCACTGGGGGGAGATGCCAGGCCGCAGGGTGACTGGGCAGGGGTCACCGTCCACCGACCAGCTCTGAGATGGGACATACGCTGCTTCTCCCCTGGCCCCGAGCATCAGATTCCTGGCCCGTGTGACAGGCGATGGATGCCCCCTCGGAGGGCTTGGGGTGGGGGGAAACTCCTTTCTGTGACATCCTTAGCCTGGCACCTGGTACCCAGCTGACACAGAGTAGATGCTGGCTATTGTTCCCACCGTGGGGTGATGCTGAGAATGAAAGGAATCAATAAACGTAGTATTTCCTTAGTAAACTGGATGGCACTGAACAGGAGAAGGGAGGCGTTGTTTTCAGATTCTAAACCACAGGTAGGCCAGCAGAGACCAAGGGACCCAGTGGAGAGAGCACGTGGGCAGCAGTGAGAGTTTCGAAGCATCTGGCTCTCTCTGCCCCACGCCTTCTGCTGGAAATGGGACGGGGGGCAGCACAGGGCCGTTCCTGGCAGTGGACCCCAGACCTGGGCCCCTCTGAAGCTGCTTCACATCTAAAACATCGTGGCTACTTCCTGGCAGGCGTGTGTGAAGGGGAACTTCAAAGTGTGTGTCAGGATCCCCTTATGGTTCTAAAGATTAAAAAAACCCTCAAGAGACAAAATCACCTCAGAGCCTTCACATGGGTAAACTGGTATCTTTTTGAGAGGAACGCAGAACCTGAGAGATTGATATGACAGGATTCTCAGAGCTCCCGTGGCACAAGAAAAATGGGAAGGAAAGATGAATGCTTTATCTTCTGAAGAGCGGCCCGTGCCTTTCATCCGGAGATTAGAGGCCCTGGATGCCAGGCTCCCTCCCCGTAATGGGTGACGATCTTCAGCAAAGGACGGGGTTGGAGGAGGGGAGCGGGGAATTCATTCGTTCCACAAGCCCGCCCTGCCCTGAGCAGACGCTGCTCCAGGCCCTGGACTCGGCTCTGTGCACAGATTCAGAAGACCAGAGCCTGCGGCTGCGGCCCACATGGTCTGGCCCAGAGGCAGCCAGGGAGCCCCCGAAGAGTCTTGGTACAGGAAGCTCTGGGCACCTAGGGAGGAAGCAGCTTGCTCTGCCTGGGAGTGTCCGGAGGGCTTCCCGGAGGAGGCATCCCTTGAATTTGAAGTATGAGTAGGTGTTCACGAGAGAAAGAGAAGAGGGTGGCCCAGGCAGAGGGGAGGGCAGAGCAGAGGCTCTGAGTCATGAACACACCTGGCGTGTCCAGAACACGGTGAGGATTGTCGGGATGAGGCAGACAGGGCAGCCAGGAGGCCGGTGAGGCTGGCAGAGAGCTGGGCTGTGGGAGGCCCGCCCACCTGGCCTGGGAGCCCGGGCCCCGGGGCTGAGCCCCTGGGCTCCAAGCAGCCAACCTGCATGGAATGACAGAGTCACTTTCTCTGGGTTAAAAATATAGCTTTTTCTAAGCTCCAGCCTTGGGGGAAAACCACGCAGCCTCTTTTGTCACGTTCTTCGGTGCCTCGGTCTTTCCTTCAGAAATGCCACGGTAGAAGATTGGAACTGAAATTCTGCTGGATATATTAGAGATGCAGAAAAAAGAGGCTTTCAGAGATAAGCCAACCACCCAGGTCTCACTGCACCTCTCCTGCAGCCGAGCCTGGTCTTCTCATCATAATGAGAGAGAATTCTTATCATAAGACAGGATCCAATATAGTTGGATTAAAACAGGTCGAAAAGAAACAAAATCAATATTTTGCCATTTGTTTCATCATATAGAGCCTCCACACCTGCTTTCAGACACTTTGGTGAGCGCTCCGCCCCTTGTAACACATGACGGTCTCAGGGAGAGTTGGAGGAAATCTCCAGAACGAATTTTAGATGATAAAAGTAGCTGGGCTTGATGATTTTGCCCAGGTTAAAAAAGAAAAAAAAAAAAAAAAAAAAGGCTGTTATCCCCACAGGTATTTCGGCAGGAAATTGCCTGGGCCTGTTGTTTCTCTCCTCTTTCTGGAAGCACCCAATTTCACTCTGACTCCTGCCTTCCCATCAGGGCTCTCCCCAAAGCTACTCCCTCCACCTGCCGTCTTCCGTTTAATTTTCAAACTTCTTGTCCTCCTCTGCAGAACCCTCACCTGTCCCCCCAGCCCCGTGTGTTGATTTGCCAAGGCTTTTTCATTTTCCTCTGAAAGGCTGCTTCTCAGCATCTTCTAACTCTGAATTTACATTTTGATGAAAACAAGCCAGCAAACAACACTCAGGGAACTCAGGAAATGGAGAAAAAAACCACAGCTTGGTCTCTGCCCCGCTCCCTGCCCCGCCTTGGAAATCAGCACCATTATGGAGCTGGGAAGGGAGGAAACATTCTAGGGTCCAATCCAATGACGTCGCTAGGTGCTGAGCACCTACTACGTGCCAGGCCCTGTGTCCAGTACTGGGAGCCGGAGAGGTGGATGCCAACCCCAGCTGGGTTAGGGTTAGGGTTAGGGTTAGAGTTGTCTGGGAAGACTTTGTGCAAAACCAGTCGCTACTCTAGCACGAAAGCAAATGCCACTGAAGGAGGAATTCTCTCACTTAAGGACCAAAACGAGAGTGTCACTTCCCAAGAGCTAAGGGAGGCTGTGTGACCCCGGAAAGAAAGCTCCAGCTGGAGCCAGACAGACCAGGTTGAGCCCCGAGTAGCTAAAATAACGCTAAAAACAAAATTTTGAAAAAAATGGAAAAACAAAAAACCCCACCTCCAACCCCAACTTCTACCAACAAAGTTACTGCTTCTCTAGACTCTGTCGACTTACGGGTAAGCCTTTAATATCTTCTTGTCATGTACAAGCTCTTTGAACTCTTCCTTTTTTTAAAAAAAAAATTATTTTATTTATTTATTTTTGGCTGCTTTGGGTCTTCGTTGCTGTGCGCGGGCTTTCTCTAGTTGCAGTGAGCGGGGGCTACTCTTCATTGCGGTGCGCGGGCTTCTCATTGCAGTGGCTTCTCATTGTGGAGCAAGGGCTCTAGGTGCATGGTCTAGAGCGCAGGCTCAGTAGTTGTGGCGCACGGGCTTAGTTGCTCTGCGGCATGTGGGATCTTTCCGGGCGTGAACCCGTGTCCCTTGCATTGGCAGGCGGATTCTTAACCGCTGTGCCACCAGGGAAGCCCCCTCTGCCGATTTTTAAGTGACGGTATGGCCTGAGCTTTCCTTCACATCACTATGCCATCCTCCTGATCATTCTTAGTGACTAGATTCTATTCCAGGGGGAAGTTGTACCTCCATTTCCCCTATCACTGGGCGCTTATGTGGTGGTCAACTTTATTCTGCTCTGAATAAAACCCAGCTCTGGAATGACTGGGTCCAAGGGAATGCTTATCTTTAAAGATCTTGCTGCAAAGTGCGACATTTTGCTTTTCCGAAGGGCTGTCACCACTGTCTTTGCCACCATTCATGCCTGTGCGTGCCCCCTCCCCTGCGAAGCATTAGATGCTGCCTTTATACAACTAGTTGCCAGTTTAGGGTGCAGAAGGTCATTAAATATACATGTCTTCGGTTAATGAGTATGAACGTGTTTCCAGGTAACTGTTTACGTTATTTTATTTTATGGGACTTGGAAAATTATCTGCCTATATCTGTTGTCCATTTAACCATTGGGATTTTGAGGTTTGACACAAACACACACACATACGCACTCAGCACAGATATTAACCCTTTGCCCCGAATCCTGAAAACCCTTATTTGGATGTGATCAGGCAGAGGTGATTACAGACCCTACTTGACAAATACACAGCAATGGGTACCTGTTTGGGGCACTAATTTCTGGAAACCCTCTGGCAGCCCCTGCCATCACCTGTGATAGTGATAGGGAAAGTCACAAACTTGCAGTTAGCATACAAGGTCTTTCTGCTGACTCCAGGGGAACTGAAATGTCCCTGTGGGCTCTATGTCTCCACTGGCCCTAGGCTAGCTTGCTTCCAAGGTGGTTACTGGTCGAATGTAGCATCTTGCAAACTTGAGGACTCCCAGGCCCCAAGGATACTTTCAGGAACTCCAGTGAGAAAGGCCACATGAAACACTCAACAGTTGAGGTGATTACTTGGCTCCAAGGCTACAGATAACTAGCTTAAGTGCACACAGAGGAAATCGGGGGACAGCAACATACTCGTTTTACATTTTTAAAAAAGAGTTTCAATAAAATGAAAACAGAAGGGTAACATCCTTGAGGAGTACTCAGGGATCTTGCAAGAAACGCTGGCCTGAAGGATATTTCCTAAGGATTAGCATTACCCCAGTCAGTATAAATACACAGCTGTTTCCACTCAGCCGGTTACCCTCAGCAGCAGCTGAAGTTTAGAGAGCACGGACTGTCTGCCAGGGTGCTTGCTAAGCTCCTTAAAGGTGTTATCTCAGAATCCTGGAAACACAGACAAAAAGGGCTTAGTGTGTGAGGGTGTCCGGCTTCCCTGGGTTCCTCCGTGGGCTCAGAGACGGCTCTCCAGGGCAGACCGTCAGCCCCTCTTATCCATTTCTCGGCTCTCCTTCCTTCCAGCTGAGGAGGCAGCCCTGAACATCTAAAGTTTAGGATTACTCCCTTTACCTGGCCCCAGGCTTTGCTGCAGGACTCTCTACCCTTCTCGTCCATCTGCTTTGCTCCCACTCTCTATTTTTGATTCCCTGTTCCCTCTTTGTCTCACCATCCCCACTCGGAGCGCCTCCTAATTCGATGACTAAAGCTGAAATTCTCAAGGTGCTGAAAAAGTACACAGAAATAAATCAGCAGGTGCTGGAATTCCTCCTAAGGGGGACTCAAACCTGGGGAGGGATTACTGAGGTTTAATTTACACAACAACTGTGCTTCTGAAAGGGTGTGTAAATCAGTCCAGGGGTAATAGAAAGACACTAGGAAAAAAAATTGTTACTTAGAGGAATCCTATGGTGAGCTCTTTTGTAAAACAAATCTTACTGATCCTTCAAGGTCTGGCTCTGATGTCACCTCTTCCTTGAAGCTCTCTCTGATAATCCCCTCTGTTCCCTACCTGGATTAATTACTCCTTCATACCCCAGTGCCCTTAGGATACCGGTGATGCCTCAACCCAGCACGTGATCCAGCGTGCCTTGTGATATAAATAAATCTTGGCACAAAAAAAGGTGTGAAGTGAATGTTTTGTTGAGTCAATGAAAGAAGGAACCAGTGAATTAGACTCAATTCCCTGAAGGAAAGAAGTATATCTGATTTAACTTTTTTTTTTTTTTTGCGTACAACCAGCAAGGGTCTTCCACTAGGAGCTCCCTCTTCCTGCTCAGCAGATATTTGGATGAGTAAACAACTGAAAACAAATTAGCCTCTCTTAATTTATCCCTTGTGTAACAACAGAGAGATAACATTTTAAGATTATGAGAAATTTGTTGGCAGAAATCAAAGTAAATCAAAAGCGTGAGCATGCCTTACAGGCAGTTCACATATTAACTGGATGTCCTGTTCTCCTTACCTTCCCCAGGAAAGGGGTCCTGGGCCCTTTGTATTGGGTGAGGGTTTCCTCCTTTGAGAACAGTTCCTCTCCTATGATGGGGCTGCTTACATTCATATCATGCATGAGCCTGAAATGACCATGGTTCTGTTTTGGTGGCATAAACACGGGGGCTATAATCTTAGCTACTGGTCTTTGTGTCACAGCAGACCCACAACAGTTTCCAGAGGGAAATCTTGGCCTTGGCCACAGATCCTCCCTCGGCCCACTCCTGTTGAGATGGGGTGGCCATCTCTTCAAGTACAAATCTTCTTAGATACATCAACTTAAGAAAAGGATTCCAACCCTACCCTTTGGTTTGATTGACTACGGAAGAAAATAGCTTGGGTCCAAATTTGCAAAATAGGCTGCCTACATCCCAGTGATTTGCTGCCTAGTGACGTCCCTAATAGTTTACTAGAAGGATATGGGTCTAGATCAGTGGACCAAGCCAAACCATCAGAAGGCTTTACTCTTGTATACCATCGTTCCACCTGCCTTTCTTGACTCTGCTTTGGTACTTGACCTGCGGTGAGAGACTTTAGAAGATGCATTGATTTTATTTATTGTTACTTTGTTTATTATTATATATTTATACGTGGGCTCAGTAGTTGTGGACCGCGGGTTTAGTTGCCCCTCAGCATGTGGGATCTTAGTTCCCCGGCCAGGGATCGAACCTGCGTCCCCTGTATTGGAAGGCGGATTCTTTACCACTGGACCGCCAGGGAAGTCCAAGAAGCGTTGATTTTAAATTTACGTTGTATGTGTAAAGGACCTAAAACAGCGCTTGGCACATAGTTCAATAGTATTGAGGTGTCAGCTGGTAATGTTATCGTTGATATCACCATTTGTGTTATTGTTGGGTTGTTGTTGAGGACATCACGCCCTACATCACTTGCTGTCTCACCACGGGAGAAATTGCTCTCCAGCATCAGTTCCAGGAAAAGCTGGGCTTTTCCTTGAGCAACTGGTATGTCTTCTGTATTGTAACATCTGTTGTCAAAGTGCATGTTTCAGCTTTTCTGTGTCCCTCTTTCCTTTGGCTATCAGGAAGCTTGGGGCCAAATTTGTGACTACCCCACTCCTGCCAGCACCTGTGCAGACCCTGGAAGCCTGTGTCTCTCTGTGCTTACTTCATCCTTAACCTTATCTTTTGATGCTACCCAGGCTCTTCATCTACCCCTATTTACATGTCGATCCCTATTTAAAGAAAGCATTTTAGGGCTTCCCTCGTGGCGCAGTGGTTAAGAATCCGCCTGCCAATGCAGGGGACACGGGTTCGATCCCTGGTCTGGGAAGATCCCACATGCTGTGGAGCAACTACGCCCTTGGGCCACAGCTACTGAGCCTACGCTCTAGAGCCCACGAACCACAACTACTGAGCCCGTGTGCCACAACTACTGAAGCCTATGCACCTAGAGCCCGTGCTCCGCAACAAGAGAAGCCACCACAATGAGAAGCCCGCGCACCGCAACAAAGAGTAGCCCCTGCTTGCTGCAACTAGAGAAAGCCTGAGCACAGCAGGGAAGACCCAACACAGCCAAAAATTAAAATAAATAAAATAAATAAATTTATAAAAAAACAAAAAGAAAGCATTTTATCTATCTATCCACCTGTCTGTCATCTATCCCTGTAAGTCACTCCATAGTCTTTTTTATTATTTATTTATTTTGCGGTACGCAGGCCTCTCACTGTTGTGGCCTCTCCCGTCGCGGAGCACAGGCTCCGGACGCAGAGGCTCAGCGGCCAGGGCTCACGGGCCCAGCCGCTCCGCGGCATGTGGAATCTTCCCGGACCGGGGCACGAACCCGTGTCCCCTGCATCGGCAGGCAGACTCTCAACCACTGCGCCACCAGGGAAGCCCCATAGTCTTTTTTAAAAAGAACATGTATGTGTTTCTTTTTTTCTAAAACCAATATTTTAAAGTATTTCAAAGGGATGAAGCAACCCAAGTGTCCATCAACCGATGAATAGATTACCAAAATGTGGTATATTCCTACAATGGAATATTATTCAACCTTAAGGAGGAAGGAGATTCTGCAGTATGCTACAACAGGAATGCAACTTGAGGACATTATGCTAAGTGAAATAAGCCAGTCACAAAAGGACAAATACTGTCTGATTCCACTTATAAGAGGTACTTAGAGTCGTCCAAATCTCAGACAGAAAGTAGAATGGTGGTTGCCAGGGGGTTGGGAGGAATAGGGTGTAGAATTTCAGATTTACAAAAGGAAAAGAGTTATGGGGATGGATGGTGGCGATGGCTGCACAACAGTGTGAATGTACTTCGTACCACTGGACTGTACACTTAAAAACGGTTAAGATGGTAGATGTTATGTGTATTTTCATACAATTTAAAAACCCACAATGTTTTAAAGTATTTCAAAGAGATGAAACTCCTGAAGTTAGAATTGCCATCTTTAAAGTTGTCTAATATTGATTTTATTAAGAAACACAAAAATGGATACTCTTAAAATTTATAATGCATTAAATTAGCCCCCCTTTTTCTCCATCATTTGGTCTAACGTCTGATCTTTGTAAAATATTCCAGTTTAATCGACACAATTTTTATTGACACATACCATTTATAGAGGAAAAAGTACATCATTTATAAACGTACTGCTCAATGAATTATCATAAAGTAAACACATTGGGGTAACCAAATCCAGGATGAGACATGGAGCATTGCCAGAACCTGAGCCTTCCCGGACAGGCCCCTCCCAGTCACTACCCACTGCCGCCTCCCCATAGGTAACGGCCATCCTGATTTCTCACCCCCTATGTCCTTTTTGCCTGTCTTTGAACTTTACATATGAATACAGTGGGACAATATAAATTCTTTGGTCTCTGGCTTCTCTCACTCAACATTACATTGGTGATATTCGTCTGTGTTGTTGCATGTAGCAGGAATTCATTCATTTTTATTATTGTAAGGAATTATATTATGTGAATGTACCACAATCTATTTCTACATCGACAGGTTATTTCCAGTGTTGGGCTATTATTTCGTGTCCTTTTTGGGAACAAGATGGGTAATAGAAGAAATCAAGTTAAATGAGTGAATGAATGAATGTGTTTTTTAAATTATGCCAAATGATGCCCCTCCACTCCCAGGTGGCTCGGCCCTGGCGCCTGAGGGCCAGGTCCCTCCCCCAGCTGAGCTCCCTGAGAGCATCTATATTGTCCTCAATGCCATCTGCCCCAGGCCCGGCTTGGGTGGCACCATTTGTTCATTCATTCATTCATTCAACAAATAAATATTAAGCATCTCCCATGTGCATGGTCGTTTTGGAATCTGGGGATACATCAAGCATGAAAACAGATGATAATTGCTACTCTCGCGGAGCATGTTTCCAGTGGCGTAGACTTTCCCCACCTCCACCCTGGTATTTCCCATCACTCTGTGACCCGTGTGCAGGGCCCTTCCCTGCAGCAACCGCTCTGTTAGGCCTCGCGGAGTTTCACCCTGCACGTTCAGCCCTCAACCAAGGATGCTCGGAGCACCGCTGCCCGCGTCCCATACAAAGACTCGTTCCTCCCCAGACACCTCAGCTCCCCGGACGCTGATCTCTGCTTCAGCAGCTCAGAGGGGTGCTCTCTACATCTCTGGCCCGTGGTTTATAAAGTGCCTACAGGCTGAAGACTGGGTACCTGGGCCTCACCTCATGTTTCCCTTTGTTCAAAGACCACAGGCCTGTACTGCCTGCTGTCCCATGTCTCAAAACACTTCCTCAAAAAATGTGCCTCGTTTCATAGTTGTCTAGGACGGGAGTGTGTGTTTGCTATCACTCTGTCACGGCCCAAAACACAAGTGTTTGCTTATCTTTTTAATGGCCTCATATTATTCCATTACATGGGCAGAACTTAATTTTAGTGGATTTTTTAAGTGCCATTTATCTCCTATAGAGCAATGAGAAATGTAAGGTTTAGAGATTATACTCATTCTTGCCCCTGACTCAGGCTTGCTTCACCAGGTTCTGTGGATTGCTTTTCTTTCTTTCTTTTTTTATTGTGGTAAAACATACATAACACAAAATTTGCCATTTTAACGATTTTTCAAGTATACAGTTCAGTGTCGTTAAGTATATTCGCACCATTGTACAACCTTCAGTTCTAGGAGATTTTAAAGGTGAGTGTATTTATTTCAGTTAAAATTGACTTCTGGCACACAAGAGAAAGTATTTGTTTGAATAAATGTGTGGTTGGATCCTGTCCCTGGAAAGAACCTTTTAGAATTTGCTGGAATGCTTTTGGCTACAGGCAACTGAAAACCCAGCTTAATTTGGCAGAAGTAACAAGGAAATGTACTACCTTCCATGAAAAGATGTCAAAAGCTAAAGTAGCTCTGAAGTTGGTTAGCATGGGGCTTTCATGGGCACTGAACACCCAGGGGCTTTCCATCCTTTTGTTTGTCCATCTGCAGCCCGGTGGCTTTGTCCTCGGGTTTGTTCCCCTCCTAGTCTCAGGATGGCCGCAGCTGTCTCAGGTATCATATCCCCAAACAGCAGCATCTCAAGACAGGAAAGGGGACTACGCCTATTCATGTGTCTTTAAAGAGTGAAGAAACCTTTCTCAGAAGCCCCCCAGTAGATTTCTCATCACATCCTATTAGCCAGAATTGGGTCACTGTCCCAAGCTTCAACCAATATTGACAAGGGGAATGGACCCGCCTGGGCTCAGCCTCCTCTGAAGCACATGGCCTTGAAGA
The DNA here is from genome assembly GCF_003676395.1 of Aethalodelphis obliquidens. Classification (NCBI taxonomy): domain Eukaryota; kingdom Metazoa; phylum Chordata; class Mammalia; order Artiodactyla; family Delphinidae; genus Aethalodelphis; species Aethalodelphis obliquidens. The sequence goes on from NW_020837951.1 coordinate 12,661,758, forward strand.
AGAGCATGGCTACCTAAACAGAATGTGAGTTCTGTTAGGAAAAGGGAAGGGAGGAAATGGATCTTGGATGGGCCGTCAATCATGCCTGCAAGAGCTTCCCAACCCCAAAATAAATCTGCCTAGGTTCCAAGTAAGAGATATTTACCTGGTGAGAAATTAGGTTTGTCCAAATAAAGTAATAAGAATCTTAACTGGTGATTAAGTTTCCTAACAATTTTTCCAACTGTCTGACTGTCATCAGTTACAAATCAAATTCTAACACAGTTAGCCGTCTTCTGGGCTCACATGAGCTCATGATTCCTTCAGCTGGGATGCCATTTCTTCCCTTCTTATTTCTGGCCATCTTTTCAGACTCAGCTCAGAAGGCATTTCCTCCAAAATCCTTCCCTGACCCCCAGAATCAAAATGAAGTTTTCTGTTTTCTGTATTTTCCTTCATTCTGTTTTGTATAACCACTGTCTATCCAGGCTTTTATTTTTCTTTATTTCTGTGTTTTAAAAATTATAAAAGTAATAATAATTTTTCCTTGTAAATAACTTAAACAATATGTGCAGTGCATAAGTTGAAAAGGCAAATCTTCCCATTCAGCTTTTCCCTCAATCCCAACCCTACTTTCCAGTGATGACCACTGGAATCAATTTGCTTTTATCCTTCCAAACTTTTTAATGTGATATTTAACCTCCATTTAAATTCATTTTGTTATTGCAATTTTTATAAAAGTGGAATCAGGCTATGTATTATAATATGCACGTGTCATTCTATGACTTGTTCTTTTTACCTGTCAATATAGTGAAAACATCTTTAGTATCAGTAAATCCAGATCTAGATATCGTTTCTATGGCCTGAGTGATATTCCAGTTTGGGGGCTTAACATACTTTTTATGACCAGTCCCCTGATTATGGGGACTTAAATTATTTCCACTTTTCCACATTTCAAACAGTGCTGCCAGGAACCCCCTTGTGTGTGTGTGTGTGTGTGTTTATGTCTTTGTCTACAAATAACAAGATTTCTATAGGATAGATTGCTAGAACTGAAATTTCTGTGTCAAAGAATATGTAATTTTTAAACTTTGATAGCTACTGCCAAATTTTATGAGGGTGTTTTGGGACCAGCTGCTGCTGGTATAAGGTTAGTAACTTCCAAGCTATCAGACTTTATAAACCAATAAAATTAAAAAAGAAACAGATTGTGGAGACAACGTAAAGAAAATAGCCAACATTTTCTTTTTCCAGGTAAGGACATTAAAAAGAAAATTAAGTGCCAATCTTTAGCTTGAACCATGTGAAATGGACATTTTTTTTAACACCTTTATTAGAGTATAATTGCTTTACAATGGTGTGTTAGTTGCCGCTGTATAACAAAGTGAATAAGTTATACATATACATACATCCCTATATCTCCTCCCTCTTGCGTCTCCCTCCCACCCTCCCTATCCCACCCTTCTAGGTGGTCACAAAGCACTGAGCTGATCTCCCTGTGCTATGCGGCTGCTTCCCACTAGCTATCTGTTTTACATTTTGTAGTGTATATATGTCCATGCCACTCTCTCACTCAGTCCCAGCTAACCCTTGCCCCTCCCCGTGTCCTCAGATCCATTCTCTATGTCTGAGTCTTTATTCCTATCCTGCCCCTAGGTTCTTCAGAACCATTTTTTTTTTTTTTTTTTTTTTTTTAGATTCCATATATATGTGTTAGCATACGGTATTTGTTTTTCTCTTTCTGACTTACTTCACTCTGTATGAATGACTCTAGGTCCATCCACCTCACTACAAATAAATCAATTTCATTCTTTTTATGGCTGAGTAATATTCCATTGTATATATGTGCCACATCTTCTTTATCCATTCATCTGTCTATGGTCACTTAGGTTGTTTCCATGTCCTGACTATTGTAAATAATGCTGCAATGAACATTGTGGTACATGACTCTTTTTGAATTACGGTTTTCTCAGGGTATATGCCCAGTAGTGGGATTGCTAGGTCATATGGTAGTTCTATTTTTAGTTTTTTAAGGAACCTCCATACTGTTCTCCATAGTGGCTGTATCAGTTTACATTCCCACCAACAGTGCAAGAGGGTTCCCTTTTCTCCACACCCTCTCCAGCATTTATTGTTCGTACATTTTTTGATGATGGCCATTCTGACTGGTGTGAGGTGATACCTCATTGTAGTTTTGATTTGCATTTCTCTAATGATTAGTGATGTTGAGCATCCTTTCATGTGTTTGTTGGCAATCTGCATATCTTCTTTGGAGAAATGTCTATTTAGGTCTTCTGCCCATTTTTGGATTGGGTTGTTGTTTTTTTGATATTGACCTGCATGAGCTGCTTGTATATTTTGGAGAGTAATCCTTTGTCAATTGCTTTGTTTGCAAATATTTTCTCCCATTCTGAGGGTTGTCTTTTCGTCTTGTTTATGATATCCTTTGCTATACAAAAGCTTTTAAGTTTCATTAGGTCCCATTTGTTTAATTTTGTTTTTATTTTGCTTTCTCTAGGAGGTGGGTCAAAAAGGATCTTGCTGTGATTTATGTCATAGAGTGTTCTACCTATGTTTCCTCTAAGAGTTTGGTGGTGTCCGACCTTACATTTCGGTCTTTAATCCATTTTGAGTTTATTTTTGTGTATGGTGTCAGGGAGTGTTCTAATTTCATTCTTTTACATGTAGCTGTCCAGTTTCCCCAGCACCACGTACTGAAGAGGCTGTCTTTTCTCCATTGTATATTCTTGCCTCCTTTATCAAAGATAAGGTGATCATATGTGTGTGGGTTTATCTCTGGGCTTTCTATCCTGTTCCATTGATCAGTATTTCTGTCTTTGTGCCAGTGCCATACTGTCTTGATGACTGTAACTTTGTAGTATAGTCTGAAGTCAGGGAGCCTGATTCCTCCAGCTCCGTTTTTCTTTCTCAAGATTGCTTTGGCTATTCGGGGTCTTTTGTGTTTCCACACAAATTTGAGATTTTTTGTTCTAGTTCTGTGAAAAATGCCATTGGTAGTTTGATAGGGATTGCATTGAGTCTGTAGATTGCTTTGGGTAGTATAGTCATTTTCACAATGTTGATTTTTCCATTCCAGGAACATGGTATATCTCTCCATTTGTTTGTGTCATCTTTAATTTCTTTCATCAGTGTCTTATAGTTTTCTACATACAGGTCTTTTGTCTCCTTAGGTAGGTTTATTCCTAGGTGTTTTATTCTTTTTGTTGCAGTGGTAAATGGGAGTGTTTCCTTAATTTCTCTTTCAGATTTTTCATCATTAATGTATAGGAATGCAAGAGATTTCTGTGCATTAATTTTGTATCCTGCTACTTTACCAAATTCATTGATTAGCTCTAGTAGTTTTCTGGTAGCATCTTTAGGATTGTCTATGTATACTATCATGTCATCTACAAAGAGTGACAGTTTTACTTCTTCTTTTCTGATTTGGATTCCTTTTATTTCTTTTTCTTCTCTGATTGCTGTGGCTAAAACTTCCAAAACTATGTTGGATAATAGTGGTGAGAGTGGGAAACCTTGTCTTGTTCCTGATCTTAGTGGAAATGGTTTCAGTTTTTCACCATTGAGAACGATGTTTGCTGTGGGTTTGTCACATATGGCCTTTATCATGTTGAGGTAAGTTCCCTCTACACCTACTTTCTGGAGGGTTTTTTATCATAAATGGACGTTGAATTTTGTCGAAAGCTTTTTCTGCATCTATTGAGATGATCATGTGGTTTTTATTCTTCAGTTTGGTGTATCACATTGATTGATTTGCGTATATTGAAGAATCCTTGTATTCCTGGGATAAACCCCACTTGATCATAATGTATGATCCCTTTAATGTGCTGCTGGATTCTGTTTGCTAGTATTTTGTTGAGGTTTTTTTCATCTATGTTCATCAGTGATATTGGCCTGTAGTTTTCTTTCTTTGTGACATCTTTGTCTGGTTTTAGTATCAAGGTAATGGTGGCCTCGTAGAATGAGTTTGGGAGTGTTCCTCCCTCTGCTGTATTTTGGAAGAGTTTGAGAAGGATGGGTGTTAGCTCTTCTCTATATGTTTGATAGAATTTGCCTGTGAAGCCATCTTGTCCTGGGCTTTTGTTTGTTGGAAGATTTTTAATCACAGTTTCAAGTTCAGTGCTTGTGATTGGTCTGTTTATATTTTCTGTTTCTTCCTGGTTCAGTCTTGGAAGGTTGTGCTCTTCTAAGAATTTGTCCATTTCTTCCAGGTTGTCCATTTTATTGGCATATAGTTGTTTTTAGTAATTTCTCATGATCCTTTGTATTTCTGCAGTGTCAGTTGTTACTTCTCCTATTTCATTTCTAATTCTGTTGATTTGAGTCAATGGCTAATGGTTTATTAATTTTGTTTATCTTCTCAAAGAACCAGCTTTTAGTTTTATTGATCTTTACTATCATTTCCTTCATTTCTTTTTCATTTATTTCTGATCTGATCTTTATGATTTCTTTCCTTCTGCTAACTTTGGGGTTTCTTTGTTCTTCTTTGTCTAATTGCTTTAGGTTAAGGTTAGGATGTTTATTTGAGATTTTTCTGGTTTCTTGCGGTAGGATTGTATTGCTATAAACTTCCCTCTTAGAACTGCTTTTGCTGCATCCCATAGGTTTTGGGTCGTCGTGTTTTCATTGTCATTTGTTTCTAGGTATTTTTTGATTTCCTCTTTGATTTCTTCAGTGATCTCTTGGTTATTAAGTAGTATATTGTTTAGCCTCCATGTGTTTGTATTTTTTACAGATTTTTTCCTGTAACTGATATCTAGTCTCATAGCGTTGTGGTCGGAAAAGATACTTGATATGATTTCAGTTTTCTTATACTTACCAAGGCTTGATTTGTGACCCAATATATGATCTATCCTGGAGAATATTCCATGAGCACTTGAGAAGAAAGTGTATTCTGTTGTTTTTGGATGGAATGTCCTATAAATATCAATTAAGTCCATCTTGTTTAATGTGTCATTTAAAGCTTGTGTTCCCTTATTTATTTTCATTTTGGATGATCTGTCCATTGGTGAAAGTGGGGTGTTAAAGTCCCCTACTATTATTGTGTTACTGTCGATTTCCTCTTTTATGGTTGTTAGCATTTGCCTTATGTATTGAGGTGCTCCTATGTTGGGTGCATAAATATTTACAATTGTTATATCTTCTTCTTGGATTGATCCCTTGATCATTATGTAGCATCCTTCTTTGTCTCTTGTAATAGTCTTTATATTAAAGTCTATTCTGTCTGGTATGAGAATTGCCACTCCAGCTTTCTTTTGATTTCCATTTGCATGGAAAATCTTTTCCATCCCCTCGCTTTCAGTCTGTATGTGTCCCTAGGTCTGAAGTGGGTCTCTTGTAGGCAGCATATATATGGGTTTTGTTTTTGTATCCATTCAGCCAGTCTGTGTCTTTTGGTTGGAGCATTTAACCCATTTACATTTAAGGTAATTATCAATATGTATGTTCCTATTACCATTTTCTTAGTTGTTTTAGGTTTGTAATTGTAGGTCTTTTCCTTCTCTTGTGTTTCTTGCCTAGAGAAGTTCCTTTAGCATTTGTTGTAAAGCTGGTTTGGTGGTGCTGAATTCTCTTAACTTTTGCTTGTCTATAAAGGTTTTAATCTCTCCGTCAAATCTGAATGAGATCCATGCTGGGTAGAGTAATCTTGGCTGTGGGTTTTTCCCTTTCATCACTTTACATATGTCCTGCCACCCCCTTCCGGCTTGCAGAGTTTCTGCTGAAAGATCATCTGTTAACCTTATGGGGATTCCCTTGCATGTTATTTGTTGCTTCTCCCTTACTGCTTTTAATATTTTTTCTTTGTATTTAATTTTTGATAGTTTGATTAATATGTGTCTTGGCGTGTTTCTCCTTGGATTTATCCTGTATGGGACTCTCTGTGCTTCCTGGATTTGATTGACTATTTCCTTTCCCATATTAGGGAAGTTTTCAACTATAATCTCTTCAAATATTTTCTCAGTCCCTTTTCTTTTTCTCTTCTTCTGGGACCCCTGTAATTCGAATGTTGGTGCTTTTAATGTTGTCCCAGAGGTCTCTGAGACTGGAAATGGACATTTCTGTCTAATATTTGCAATTTCTAATAGTCTAATATTTGCAATTTCATATGGTTTAACTTAATACCATCGGCATGATTTCATAAAAGAATGGACACACATGCTCACACATTCACACACACACACACCCCTCATTTATTTTCTCATTTAACCCATCACATGGGTGAACACTTAATCTCATGTCCAGGAATTGCCTGCATAGAATCATTGTCCAGCGGCTCCCTCCCCCAATGGCCACCAGTGTCCATCCAGTCTGTCACAGGAGAGAAGTCTTGGTCACGTGAAGAGCAGCATAGTGGGGTGGGAATGGAGAAGAAACAGCGTCTGTTCCTGTTCTGGGTCCCTTGCACTGGTTTTAAGCAGCTGTGAGGGTGAGGGGTGAAGGGGGTGAGAGGCAGAAGCTGATGAATCTGGGTGAGAGGACCAGTGTGACATTTGGCACAAAGGGGACTACAGGATCTCCCCTAGTCCCCTCCCCATCTCCCCACAGAAGGCCTGGAAGCTTAGGGAGCATCAAGAACCAGACCTCCAGCTCAGCGCTCACGTGACAGCCCAGCCTGGAAGCGAGGTTCCTCCCAGCAGCCTTGTGGGCAGTGGAAATGGCCCCTTGGGAGCCTGTGCCGGGGAGGAAGTGCAGGAGTCTGTGCATGATGATGAGGGCTTGGCCCTGGTCACGGGTGCTCCTGAGGTCTTCATGGGAAGCTCTCTGGAATACCTGAGTGATGTGCTGGGAGGGCTGGAGCAGGGTGGACTCTGGCTCTATTACTGGGCAGGTGGAGGGCTGCTGAGATATTAAACACATGGGCTTACCATTTTATCTGAAGGTCCTGCCTGTAAGCTAAGCTCCCTGAAGCCACAGTCTGTGTCCTCTTCAACTTTGATTCCACGCCCTGCCCCAGGCCTTGCAGGTAGTAGGTGCTCGGGGAATTTCCTTGTGATGGTCTAGGCCCTATTCTGGGGGTTGGCAAACTGGTGCTGTAAAGGGCCTGATAGAAAATATTTCAGGCTCTGCTGACCATACTGGTTCTGTCTCATCTAGGTAATTTGGCCATAGATAATACATTAATGAATAGATGTGGCTGTATTCCAATAAAACTATTTACAAAAACAGATGGCAGGACCTCCCTGGTGGCGCAGTGGCTAAGACTCCATGCTCCCAGTGCAGGGGGCCTGGGTTTGATCCCTGGTCAGGGAACTAGATCCCACATGCATGCCACAACTAAGGAGCCTGCCTGCCGCATCTAAGACCCAGTGCAACCAAATAAATAAATAATCAAATATAAAAGAAAACAACAAAAACAGATGGCAGGTTGGTTTTTGACCCAAGGGCCATAGTTTGCCAACTCCTGCCCTATATGTACTGTCAGGGAAAGAACAAGAGCAGCCTGTCTTAGGATCAAATGCTACCTTCATCCCTTACAACCTGTGTCCCCCAGGTGAGTACATCACCTTTTTGAGCTTTAGTTTCCTCAAATGCAAAGCGGGGATAATAGTTGCCACCTTCAGGATTGATGTAGAGTTTTTTTGTTTTTTTTTCTTTTGTGGTACGTGGGCCTCTCACTGCTGTGGCCTCTCCCGTTGTGGAGCACAGGCTCCGGACGCGCAGGCTCAGCGGCCATGGCTCACGGGCCCAGCCGCTCTGCAGCATGTGAGATCCTCCCAGACCGGGACACGAACGCGTGTCCCCTGCATCGGCAGGTGGACTCTCAACCACTGCGCCACCAGGGAAGCCCTGATGTAGAGTTTTAAGTGAGATAGTGCATGCAAAGCCTGGGCATGGAGGTGGACGAGGGGCTCTAGCACTGCTAGTTTTTTTTAATTGGGGTATAGTTGTTTTACAGTGTTGTGTTAGTTTCTGCTGTACAGCGAAGTGAATCAGTTATATATATACACGTATCCCCTCTTTTTTGGATTTCCTTCCCATTTAGGTCACCACAGAGCACTGAGTAGAGTCCCCTGTGCTATACAGCAGGTATTCATTAGTTATCTAATATTTTATACATATTAGTGTGTATATGTCAATCCCAATCTCCTAATTCATCCCACCTCACCTTTCCCCCATTGGTGTCCATATGTTTGTTCTCTATGTCTGTGTCTCTATTTCTGCCTTGCAGACAGGTTCATCTGTGCCATTTTTCTAGATTCCACATACATGTGTTAATATACGATATTTGTTTTTCTCTTTCTGACTTAACTTTCTGTATGACAGTCTCTAGGTCCATCCACATCTCTACAAATGACACAATTTCATTGCTTTTTATGGCTGAGTGATATTCCATTGTGTATATGTGCCACATCTTCTTTATCCATTCGTCTGTGGATGGGCATTTAGGTTGCTTCCATGACCCAGCATTGCTCGTTTTAACAGAACACGAAACCATCCGGAGCCGCACAGCCCAGCTGTCTTTCCCCAGGCCTGTCCAGGGAATAACACCAAAGAGCAGGAGGCAGGACTTTTAAGGGTTGACAGAGTGAAATGCTTAGGACTTTGATTTTATTTCAACACAAGCACTGGGCAGAGACATAAGGTCCCTGGTCCTCCTTACCCACGGCCTTCAGGTGTCAGTTGAGTAGCATCCTGGTTTCTTTACATCCATCACAAGCAGCTGAAGGTTTCCAAAAACACAGTCCTAGACAGATGTTGAGCCTGTCTGGGGATTAGAAATATCCTTTTCCATTAAGCATAAATTAACTTAATTACCAGGTATGAAACATAAGCAACATAAACAGCATTCCCTGCAGCTTTCATTAAAGTTAAAATTCTATTTAAAATTTAGCTTGTATTTTCTAGGACCTGAACCCCTTCAAAGAGATAATCTTTGCTGTAAATTTTTACACTGACAGTGTGGCAGAGATGAATGGGCTGGGGACAGTGATGTACTATGTAATTTCACTTTGCCTCCTCGTCTTCTTTTCACCAACGGCTGGATCCGTACATTTTAAAGATATAATTAGGCTCAGTAAGATCTGGTCTTTGACCATTTTCAGAAGCAGACAGACTGATCCCAAAAAAATGAAACTCGGAGTCGAGATGACTAGGAGCAAGGTGCTTCAGATCTTGTTGTTCAGATCCAGACTGTCTGGATCTGAGAGAGCAAACAGCAAGAGAGGCATCAACAATGAGTCACCCAGGGGCTTCCCTGGTGGCTCAGTGGTTAAGAATCCGCCTGCCAACGCAGGCGACCTGGGTTTGAGCCCTAGTCCGGGAAGATCACGCATGCCGCGGAGCAACTAAGCCCGTGCACCACAACTACTGAGCCTGCTCTCTGGAGCCCATGAGCCACAATTACTGAGCCCACGCGCCACAACTACCGAAGCCTGCACGCCTAGAGCTCGTGCTCCGCAACAAGAGAAGCCACAGCCATGAGAAGCCTACACACCACGACGAAGAGTAGCCCCCGCTTGCTGCAACTGGAGAAAGCCCGCTCGCAGTAACGAAGACCCAACGCAGCCAAAAATAAATAAATAAAATAAATAAATTTATTTTTAAAAAGATAAAAACAATGAGTCACCTGGAGACCGGAAACGGAGCCCTCCTTGGCTTGGCCTCTGTTTGTCTGGGGTGGAGAATGGGGACAGTGGCCAGGGTCACTGCATTCCCTAGCAGACTTTGCAGGAGAGACCCCCGTGAGGGAAACCCGGCAGGGTCAGCGTGGTGTTGTAGAGCGAACGTCAGAGGCATACAAACCTGCCTTCAGATCCTGGTTCTTTTTTTCTGACTCTGATCTTGTGCAAGTCTTACATTTCCTCTGAGCCTCAGGTTCCTAATCTGTAAAATGAGGTGAATAATGCCCGCTTCCTAGGATCATTGTGACGGTTGGAGATAACCTTAGTGCGTAGAACTCATCACATCCCGGGTACGGCTGAATGCTTCGTATTATTCATACGTTTAAGAAATAGTTGTTGAACATCTGCTGTGGGCCGGATTCGAGACAAAGTGCTGAGGATGTAGAAAGCCGTAAAATACAACCAACACTCTTAGGATGCTCACAGACCCAAGAGGGGATCGAGACATAGAAACAAGAGTGTCACAACTTAGGGTGACAAGTCCAGCAAGGTACAGAGGTGACACAGAAGGGAGTGGCGTACTCTGGAGACAGTGACATCTGCTAAGTTTTAATGACCTAGAGAGCCTGGCACGGTATATGTGCAGAGAGGGGCATTCTGAGCAGAAGGGATGGCTTATGCAAAGGCAGAGAGGCGTGCAGAGGCATTTCATAGGAGGTTGGAGGCTTATAGACAGAGTGCTTTGTTAGAAGGGGAGGAGGAGAGGGGAGGGCGAGTGATGAGGATGGAGTGTTTCTTGATGTGGGGCATCCTCTGAAGACCTTGATTTGAAGTGCCCTGGATACTCCTCAGCTGGGCCACGGAGGCCCAGCAGGGACCACATGGTGGCCACCACCCCACTGAGGGTCGTCAAATATCCAGACCAGAAAGTGTCTCTTCCAAAAGGAAGTCCCACTGTTGATTTTAATGGCGTTGCAGATTGGAGAGGAGGCAGGTGGTAGCGCCGAAAATGCACTGCGAGAGGAGGCCCAGGCAGCGGGACCCCGATCCCTGGGCTACCTTCCTGCCTACGACCTCACATACGCCTCCGGGGAGGAGGGGCGCTATGTTTTCTTCAGACGTTTGCTGAGTAAATGCTCAGGTGCCCCATCTGACCATCTTTGTCCTGCCTCTCTCGCAGTGCCGCTCTGAGGACCAGGGACGGAACTGGGGTGAACATACTTGGCAAAGTCTCAGAGTTTATTCACATATGGGTGTGTGATCATCATCGTTATTGTTAAAAAGAGCTGTACACCAATTAGAACCTGCACCAATGTTGAAAAACCAGTCTCCCCATCCATTAAAAAATGTCTGTATGATTACCACTGACTCTCACTGAACAAAACCCAGCATATGAGGACTTCCCTAGTGGCGCAGTGGTTAAGAATCCGCCTGTCAATACAGGGGACACGGGTTTGAACCCTGGTCTGGGAAGATCTCACATGACGCGGAACAACTAAGCCCGTGCACCACAACTACTGAGCTTGTGCTCTAGAGCCCGCTAACCACAACTGCTGAGCCTGCGCACCACAACTACTGAAGCCTGCGCACCTAGAGCCCGTGCTCCACAACAAGAGAAGCCACCACAATGAGAAGCCTGCACACCGCAATGAAGAGTAGCCCCCGCTCGCTGCAACTAGAGAATGCCCATGCACAGCAACGAAGACCCAACGCAACCATAAATAAATAAATAAGAAATGGTAATTAGAAAAAAATAATAATAACAGAGCACTCTCCTTAAAAAAAAAGGAAAAGAAAAAACAACCCAGCATATGCCCTTTAAAAATACAAAGAAATGCAAACCTCATAGTTACCTTTGGTGATTTGCCTTTTGAGTATTGCAAAAATGACTTATTAGTCAAAACAGTAATTATATTTGAGACTATTAAAGATATCTGGGCTCTTTCCTATGTAATCTAAAAAATGTTAATTTACAGGGGGAAAAAAAACCATTGAACTTGTACCTACTTACAAAGCAAGCATTATCTTAAAAAAAAAAAAAAGTTTCCCCAAGCATTTTCAACTGTCCCTACAGCTCAAAACATCACTTTCTCTCCAAACCCACAGCCCTTTGTTTTAATGATAAATGTGTTCTAAAGAAAACCGCCGCTGTCCTGGGCTAGAATCAGTGTTCGGTTTGAAGCTGTAATGCTGGTGCACTGTTTTCCAAGCTGTTAGACTCAACTGACAAGGAAGCTGTGAAGGAATTGCAAAGTTTCTAAAGCACTGCACAAAATACGGGGACGGTTATTGCAGCGGCAGAATGTTAAAGGACTGTTTTGTGGAAGAGTCTGTGAAATCAAGCCACGCTGCTCACAGCAGATAAGTAACATGCTTTGGCCCAAGTGATAGCTAGATGGTATCAGATGTGCCTCCCGAGAGAGTGTCAGAGTATGAGACTTACCCAAGGTCATGTGCACAGAGCAGACTTGTTTTCCCAGGGACCTATTTCTGGGACTTCTTTAAACTGCTAGCATTCAGTGTCTGCGGAGGTTAGGAGACCACAGTTCTACGTCCTGGTCCTGCACTTGACACTGTATTGTGTGGACCAACTAGTTATCCCCTCTGGGCCTCAGTTTACTTGTCTGTAAATTGAGTAGTGATTTCTGCCCTGCCTACCTTCCAGCCTCGCTTTGAGGATCCAGTGAGGTAGTGGGTGGAAACCTGTGCATGGAGTCCCAGAAGGGATTGTTAGGGTGTCTTTAGCAGTCCTCCTGATCCCAGAGCCTAACATACCCCTTTCCCTTCTCCACGGCTCCCGGACATCTCTGTCCTTTGGAAACATCACTGGTTCTGCTTCTGCAGAACTGCCCCAAACCGTCTCATCCCAGGGGGGGCCTCCTTAAGTCCCCAGGAGACAGGGTCAAGAGAATCCCGGTCCAGCTCTGGCTCTGCTCCTTATTGGGTGGTTCTGCACAAGTCCCTTCCCCTCACTGGGCCTCATTTTCTGGGACCCAAAATGAAGATTTGGCTGAAGTGTTTTCTGAAGTCAGAAACTCTTAAAGTCCCTGAACACTTACAGTTCAGCTGAAGCTGGCCCTTGTCACTACAGTGAAACCTGGGCTGTTGGAGACCCTTGGGGAAATGAGACTTTGGTTCCTTTATTTTCTGATTGGTCTTGTGTTTAATCCTTTAGGCACCAAACCCTTTCCGTTTTATTGGGAACCTTGGCTTCTTAAATACCTTTCGGTGAATTTGACGTTTTACTGAATGATGTTTCTGCAAACTGGTTTCAGATTGTTCTGCGATGCACTGGTTCCCCTGAAGAGTCCTATGATTCTTGCCTCAGCTTTGGAGGGTTTTTCTACTTCCTCCTCTGTCTTCAGGCTGGCAGCTGTCACTTCATGTACTGCAGATTGCGTGGTCGTGGTGCCCTATCTCATCCCTTCTAATTTGCTGGCTGAAAGGTGCTGTGTGATGGTCTGAAGATCAGATTGCCAACTTTGGTAGAAGTGTGGGTCAAGTAAGACTACATAGGCGTGGAGGGAGGCGCCAAGAAGCCCTCCTTTCACTTACAGACATAAACTTCAGGGCATGACCTTTGAGATCTTGAGTCTGGCTCCTCAGAGGGCTTCTCACTTGCCTTCTAGTTCTTGGTAGTGTTCGGAGTAGGTAGAGGAGGGGTTTGGGTGCCTGAGTTCTGACGGGGAGATTTCTCTACTGCCTGGTGTTCTCATGGTAATTAGGCCGCATCAGCCCTTACCCCGAATCTCCCCGCTTTCACCGCTCCATCCCCATCACTCAAGTTCCAGGATTGGGCTCTGTTTGTTTACACATGCAGCTTCCTTTGGGTGGAATCCAGGCTTTCCTCTCTTCCTACCGGCCACCTTGAAGGCTCTACCCAAGTCTTCCACCTCTCAGCTACCTTGTGGGAGCCTCAGGAACCTGCCCTGAGCTCCCAGGGTATCAGAGCCCCTTTGTCCCTGTGCGCACCTCTCGATCCACACTTGTGACACATGGACCCAACGCGAGGTCCTCCGTGGCTAAGACCCCCTCGTTCAGCGTTGTATCTAGTACCTGGATCAATGCCTGGCACATGTGACGTACTTGAATAGGGTTAGAAGAATGAATGAACAAGAAAACCAATGAATGAATGAATGAATAAGATGCTTGCCTGCCGTGGGCTGAATTTTGTCACCCCCCCCCCCACATTTGTGTGTTGAAATCCTAACCACCAGTAACTCAAAATACGACCTTATTTGGACAATAGGGCATAGGGACATTACAGAGATAATCAAGTTAAAATGAGGTCATTAAGGTGGCCCTAATCCAATACGACTGGCCTCCTTATAAGGAGAGGAAGTTTGCACACAGGCACACACAGAGAGAGAAAATGATGTGAGGACACAGGGAGTAGACAGCCGTCTACAAGCCAAGGAGGAAAGCCTGGAACCCCAGCTCCTAGGGGACAAGCAACTTCTCTGCTTGTCGGGTCCTCGTGATAGGCGTTGTGACTACTTGAAGGAATTGGTGACTGGATGAACAGACAAATGTACAGAAAGTAGGGAAAACCACCATTGACATGAAAAATGACTTTATTAGTTACGTCAGTATTTTGTGAATTCCCAGCGTGGTACCGTCAAAGTGGGAGATGGATCTCTTTTCTTTGCTCGTGAAACACCAGCACACGGCGGGGTCTTTCACAAGTATAAATTCTGCTCATTGAGCTAGGCTGGCAGTTTCTAACCTGGACCTGTGAAAGCCCGAGTGAGTGCCGTTATGATGTCTGTCTGCATTGGTACCACTCTTAACTGGGTAATTGTCCCTGCCTCACACATTTTAGAAGAGAGAAACAAAAGGTCTGATAAAATGTCACAACTCGGAGGGGCCATGAGGTCATCTGTTCCAGCCTGCGGATTTTACGGATGGGAAAACTGAGGTCGTTACAGGGGAATGGAATTCCCTGGGACTCATGCTGGTCTGGGGTTCTGAGTCATCGGATGCCTGGTCCCCTGCTCACCCTTCCACCCACCAGAAGACGTTTTCTCCTGCCTTCTCTTAAGCAGTCCACGTGCCCTATGCTTGGGTACTAGGCATCCATGTCTAGTCTGCACAGACGGCCCTTTTCTTTGTTCTCCCTCTTCTTCTCCTTCTTTCTCCCTTAGGAGGTAGGTCTCAGTATCCCTGTTCTACAGATGAGAATACAGAACCTCAGGAAGGTTAAGTAACTTACCAGTGTCATAGGATTAACAATCGGCAAAGTGAGGACTTTATCCCCAGCTGTCTCACTCCCAAACTCTCCACCACTCCCTGCTTTTTCTTAATCGATCTTTATCCCTAGGCCTTTGACATTTTATCCCAATTGGGTAGAACATATTTTCAAATATCCATTTGGTTAGAAGTAATAAATTTTTCATGGCGAACCAGGGTATGTCTGAGAGTCCATAGAGAAATTTGCAGTAAGATTTAGCAGGTTTCAAAGGTCTGACTTAATCCTTGGAAGGTTACTTCCAAATGGAAATGAGTGAGCAGATGATCTAGATGTGGCCAGGGCTGACTCGTGGTGATTGCTGGAGGGAATCTTGAATGATCTGTAGAAAACTGACTAAAGGTGGTGGTCTCTGGTTAACGGAAGACCAGACTATCTCCTGTCCTGTCCTGGTTTTGCAGGCGTACTTTCCCTCATCTGTGGATAACTGTATAATAAGACCACTGAAACCTCTATTTGTTGTTGTTTCGCCATGAGCTCTGGGAAGACAGAAAGAACTTCTTATTTCTCTCTGGATCCCATCACCTAGCACAATCCTACTCTCTGGAACGTACTCCATAAATATCTGTAAAATAACCAGTGAATTTTTCTTTCATTTTGGAACCATGGACATTTTAGAAGTACTCTCTTCTTCTGACCATTGCTCTGAGGACAGCCTGTGGGCCGGCACGCGACCTCCTTCCACTTTCCCTTTTGGATCTGTCCTATACACCAGATTCCTAACGAGGCCCAACCCACGTGCTTACTAGCAAGTTGAACCTCAATCCTCATCCTGTTATGAGTTGATTTCTATGCTAAGTCTTGGGAACCACACCAGCTTTTGCCTTCTAGGAGCTCCCAGCCTAGTGGGAGACTTGACAAATAACTCAAACACAAGAAGACCCAAGTAAGTGTTAAATGAGGCACTGGTGATGAGCTAGGGTAGGAAGCGTGATTAATTCTGCTTGGAGGAATCCGGGGAGGGTTCATGGGGAAGACAGATATTAAGAAAAATTTATTACATAAATGGATTCTGAACAGCTGACATCCCAAGTTCATAATCTACACAGGAAACTCAAAAATAGAGTTCACTCTTTCCAATTTTGGTGGTTTAGGGTGCTGACTCAGACCCAGGTTCATAGCTTTGAGAAGAAGAGTCTAAAAAATAATTAGAGATACAAATCTCAATGACTATTTCCTATTATTGAGAAAGTGACTGTGGGTCACTTGAAAATATTGCTTCATCTCATCACTTCTAGTTTCACATACTCCTATGTGAAATATTTGTAAACCCATATTTGTGTTGAAATTAATAGAAAAATGTGTCACCCTATTTTATTGTGATCTCAGTAGTTAATTTCAGGGCAAACAAAAGATTATTAGATAAAAAACTTTGAATTGGTGACTATGAATTTATTCTTCAGCAACTTACAAGGTCATAGACTAAAGCCAGGTTATATATCAAGGGCCTTAAAAATGTTAATACCTGTTGACTCGCAAACTTCACTTCTGGGTCTTTACACTGAAGATATAATCCAAAATTATAAGAAAAATTCATTGTGTAACTATGTTCTTCCAAGTAGTGAAAAATGAGAAACAACCTAAATATCTATTAGCTTGAGGGATAGTCATGCAGTCATTCAAGACACCTATAAATCATTTTGATGACACAGCCAAATGCTTACAATAAAACGTTAAATGTAAAAGGAGGCTACAAAACTGTATGTATAGTAGGATTTCAACTATGTGAAAAAATTATATTCATAGAAGAGGACGGGAAGGGAGTTTACCAAAATATTAAAAGTGATCATTTCTGGATAGTGAGATTATGTGTGGGAGTTTTCTTCTCTTACCCACATATTTCTACATTTTTCGTGTCTTTTACAAAGAGATATGGTATTACAACATTAAAACCAGCAATGTTAGAGAGAACCCCAACAAGGTGGACCCCTGGGTAGGAACATACATCAGAGGCCAGCATATTCTGAGGTTGGGGGCCCATGATATAGAGAGTTAGCAGAGCTTTTCAAATGAAAGAGCATGACCAACCAAACTTGGATTCATTTGGGTCCACGGCTACAGGCCCATGATGGCGAGAGGAGTGTGGAAGGTCAGGCACTGGCAACCAAGCGTAATGACCTCCTGCTTTCATGAGCTCAGGTCATTCACAGCTGGACCCAGATAGCACAAAGGAGTGTGGACAATGGCGCCTGCTGCCCTGGTGGAGGAAGCAGGCAAGGGCTTGGCAGGAGGCCCTGTCAAATGGGCAGGGATAACGGTCAGGGTATCCATCTAGTGGGAAACTAGCAAATGAAACTGACCTCCTCCCTGAGGACGGGGCCAGTAGCTGCTAGAGTTTGAAGTTCTGCTTAAGCATGAAAAGTCCAGGCTTACAGCAGAAAGAAAAACACTGGGGCCCAGGGGACTGAGGGTCCAAGTGCTGGGCCAGGCCTGGCTCAAGGCTGGACAGGGCTGAGCTGGCCGGTGGAGCCTCAGGACTCTGGGACTCTAGCTGTGACGGGCTGGCTGGTGTGTCTAGTTGAGCAGTTTATCAAACGCATAATAATATATAAGAGGCGAGCAGTTGTAGATGTCCCTTTGATGATCTTTATGAAATGTGGAAATATTCTTAGTTGTTAGTATCTTCTGCAAAGAGAAAATGTTGTTTCCAAAGAGAGCTCCGCCATGCATGTGGGAATTGAAGCAATTCGTATTTCATTTTCAGACTTCGTGTGTGAAGCTAAGTTGGGCTGTGTGTTTTACCCTGTTGGATTTGGTATCCCTGAGCCGTGCTGGAGAAACCTGCAGACCCCTCACTGTTAAGTGACGGGATGGATGTGATTTCATTCAAAGCAGAGAAGAGAAAATGCTCCTCAGTATTTTCTTTAAATACTTTACATTTACCTAATCCTTCCAAGTACACCATGGCATCTGTGCTTCGTGAGAGATTTGGGAAGTCTAGACACGGCCAGCCCAGAGAAGTTGGGGATTGCCCTAAGCCAGCCACTGTTTATACCTGGTTTGTGTGTGTGTGTGTACGTGTGTATACAAAATGAGTGTTTTATAACATTTTATAAAAATTAAATATATACATAATCTCGTATTTTATATATACGTATACATTTATATATAATATTACTTAATCTTTTTTTTTTTTTTTCGGTACGTGGGCCTCTCACTGCTGCGGCCCCTCCCGTTGCGGAGCACAGGCTCCGGACGCGCAGGCTCAGCGGCCATGGCTCACGGGCCCAGCCGCTCTGCGGCATGTGGGATCTTCCCGGACCGGGGCACGAACCCGTGTCCCCTGCATCAGCAGGCAGACTCTCAACCACTGCGCCACCAGGGAATCCCATATTACTTAATCTTTACAGCAACCTTCCAAGGGAGATATTATCTATATTTTAAGGGTGAGAAAACAGAGGATCAGAAGAGCTAAGTGACTTGCCCAAAGTTACACAGCATCTAAGTGGCAGAGTTGGGATTTGAACCCAACTCAGGTGTTTCTCCCTCTCCCGACGGACAGAAGAGGGGCCTCGTGCTCCTGCCGTACCGGGGTCTGCGCAGTAACCCTTGCAGGCCCTTCTGGCCTCCTCACTGAAGTCCAGGCACCTGCATCTTTCCCTTCCACATACCCTTCTATGCAACCATTTCCCTCCCCACAGATGAGATGTGAGTCACTCCTTTCGGGAATCATTAGAAAAAGAGGGCGGGGGGGCTGGGCTCAGTAGTTGTGGCTCGTGGGCTCTGGAGCACAGGCTCAGTAGTTGTGGCACGCACGCTCAGTAGTTGTGGCTCACGGGCTCTAGAGCGCAGGCTCAGTAGTTGTGGCACGCAGGCTCAGTAGTTGTGGCACACGGGCTTGGTTGCTTCATGGCATGTGGGATCTTCCCGGATGAGGGCTGGAAGCAAAGAAGGACAAGGAAAAGGAGGAAGGTGATGTGGGACAGTGGCTGCTACGGCTGTGATGGAGAAGAGGGTGCTGAGGGACAGTGCGGGGGCTGTGGACACCCTCACATGTGTCAAGAGGGTACCTGGGTGAGGGGGCGAGGGGGTGGGCTCCTCGGCCTGGAGTTAGGAAGTGGGACTGAAGCCCCCAGTGCTAGTAACAGGCAGGAGTGTGAGGGAGGCGTGTTGGAAAATTCCTCTGCATCTGAGCACCTCACCCAAGGCAGGAACATTGCAGGCATTTCACGTTCACAGCTTCCTGTGACTCTGGTAGGATCCAGAAGGCAGAATTCAACAACTCCTGGTTATTCGGTTGGAGGTGACTGAAGCGTTAGGTGGTGGAACACACTCGCCCACACACGCATGCACACACACACACTCACACACACACACTCGCCCCACACACACACACACCACACACACACACACAAATCAGGCTCCTTGTATACACTGCTTTGCAGCAAAGCCTAACAGATTCCAGGCATCTTGTTCAAAATGTGAGGGAGAAAGATCCCTCACACGAAAGTTGTCCAGGGAGCAAAGAGTGACAACTTCTTGTTCCTGAATTTAAGACACAGAAACTTAACATAAGGTAGATTATTTAGTCCTCTCTCTTTATTGTTTTCTTTTGATGAACAGAGGACTTTCGTAAAGGCCTTTAATCAGTTTGTTCCCGCCTGTGGTCCCCCTAACTTTTCTTCTCCACCGTGAATTCTCCCATCTTAAAGACTTTAGGAATCTGCCCTTGAGGTTCTGGGAACAAAAAAGGTTTCTGTGTCTGTGTCTCAGCACTGACTGCACACTGTGGGAGCTCTCCCCCTGCACCAGATGCGAGCTCCGTGCAGGCAGACACCCTGCCTTGTTGATCTTAGATCCCCTGTGCCCGGTGCACACAGGACGTTCCACGTGCTGACCTGATTGGTGCCAACTTAAGGACGTTTAGTACGTACGGTTTTGTTCAACCATTTGTGCAGACGTGGACTCCAGGTCCTCACCGTTCTCTCCCCACGGATGTTTGCAGGCCGGGCCAGGGGAGGCCTTCTGGGACCGCTGGCAGCCGCTCTGTAGAAGTTACCTGTATTTGTCTCATGCAAAACAGCTTGCAAAAACTAGTTCGTTATGCTTTCTGATTTCAGCTTTCCAGGTATCTAGATGGACAGAAAACACAGATTCCCTCCAGTTTCTGACAGAATGTCTTCATTGAAGCTTCGGCTTTCAAAGCTTTCCATAGTCAGGACGTAGCTGGAGTGACCTGCGTCGCCCATACCTCTAGCCACGTCTCCCAGTAGAGTGTGGTCCAGTGGGCACCGGCAGAGGAGTGGGGTAGCAGGAGTCGAGATGGAATCAAAACTATCCCGGCTTCTCCCTTCACGAGTGGGAAGCAACAGGGCAGAGTGGGGAAAAGACAGGTTTTGACGACAGAGAGAGACTTGATCTGAACACCTCTCTTGCCGTTTATCTGCTGTGTGACTTTGGACAAATTCTTTATCCTCTCTAAGTCTTGGGGTCCTTGTCTGTCAAAAGGAGATAATAGTACCCAACTCATAGGATCCTTGTGACAGTTAAAACTAATTTTTTGTAAAAGTATGATGACAGCTATGTTAAACCTTATATACCACACACACGCACAAGTGCGTGTACACATGGAGATGGATAGAGAGACAGACAGACAGAGGAGAAATCCTGGAAAGAAAACACCTACATGTTAGCAGTGGCTGGCTCTATGTGGGTGGTGAAACAAAGGGTGATTTTTTTTTTCCCTTTCTCTGCTTTTCCGTATCTTTAAATAGTTTTTCCATGAACATATAGTGACTTTATAATTAGAAAAATAGAAAGTAAACTAGGAAGTGTAAAATAGTAAAAAAGAAATAATGTGCCTTAAGTACCAGGCATAAGTTGGCACCCAGTAAATGTTGGCTATTTTTTACTAATTAGTCATCATGCTTAATAATAATAATTAGGAATAATGAGTTCCTCTGGGACCAGAGGTTGTGAATTAGTCTGTTGGTGTCGGCTGATGCCTCACAGTGAAGGGAAGTTCTGGGTTCACTTTCAGCTGGGGCCACCCCTCACTTGTCTACCCGATCCTTCTGCCGACACCCTGGGCTCTGGACTCCACGCTCTTGCTGCGGCTGCATCCCTCCACCCAAACAGCCCAGGCCCAGAGCCCCTGTGCCCGTGACCAAGGGGAGCCCAGAGTCTCCACGGGACTGTCCACGGAGGGGCTCGTCAAAGGAGAGCAGCAGTGTCTGTGGCAGGACGTTGCCATCCCTCTGTTGATGGCAGGTCATTTGTCCAGGGGGACAGCAAGAGTGAGAGGGTCAAGAGTCACATCTATTTCTTCTGTTTGGATAGCAGAGAAGGTCCTTGGTGAAAAAGATTGCCCAGCATCTAAAACTAACTTGATGCTTCTAGTTGGAAGATTATGAAAGCTAAGAGCATGTCCCTCTCTCTTCAGTTATTAGTATAGTGATGAAAATGATCAGGATTTAGCCCAAGTGAGAGTGTTGGACTAAACAATCAAATTCCTCAGGGTCCACTAGGTTCAACCAGAGAGAAATAAAATTCTGCATTGAGGAAATAGAAAGCGAAATCCCTAACTAGCTGTGTGACTGTGGGCACATCGGTCAACCTCTCTGAACCTGTGTCCTCAGGTATAAAATGAGAGATGGGCACAGTTGGTTCCTGAGATTCCTGGAAGTTCTCAATTCCATGACATGCTGATTATAAATGCATTTTATAATCACAAGAAAGTGGACTTGGAGCTTATCTCTGCTCAGCGGACCAGCTGCCAAAATGTGATGGGTGAGGCAGGAGAGGACAGGAGTTCTCTCTGGGGCTGACATTTATGGGTGTGGCGCCCAGAGGTGACAAATGATGGCAGGACTTCTGCTGGGGGCTCCGAGAACAATGGCCACAGCAGATCCTGCACAAATCCTTGCCACCCTTGTGCTGAGACGGAGCTGCCAGGGATTAAATGCCCACTGTGTGCCAGGCACTGTGACAGGTGTTACGGTAACGGACGTTATCTCTAATCCTCGGGCACCTGTGGGAGCGGCCTTGCCCAATTTCACAGGTGAAGCAGCTGAGTCTCCAGAGGTTGGCTCCCTTTCCTCGCTAGGTGTTTTCTGTGCACCTACCGCGTGTTCAGGCACGGCAGTTCGAGTCGAGAGAGAACAAGATGATCCTACCCTGATGGGGCAGGCAGTTTAGAAACAGCCACAGACAAGTAAATGGGCGATTATGGTAGAGTGTGAAAAGGGCTTCAGCAGAGGTAGAAGTAGGGTGTCGTGAAGCATGGTGAAGGGTGGGCGGGGGGATGGCATTCCCAGCAGAGGCAACAGCACGTGAAAAGGCCCTGGGCTAGTGGACAGCAGGAGGACGTGGTGAGCAGTGTAGTCTGGCCTTAGTTTACATGGGAATATGGTAGGGCATGGGCTGGAGCAGGACACAGCCAGAGCACAACAGGACTTGACCAGGCTGGGCGGGGGCGGGGTGGTGGTGGTAAACTCTATCCTGTAAGCAGAGAGGGACCAGCCATTGGGGTCAGAGAGGGGCCAGTGCCTTCACGCGCTCGGCCCATATTCGTTGAGCACCTACTCTGTGCCAGGACTGAGGAGTCACTAGTGAGCAAACCATCAAAAATCCCTGGCTTCGAGAAGCTGACATAGTTTATTGGGGTGGGCGGGACGAGAGGAGAGGAGGTGGGCAGTAAACAAAATAAATGAGTAAAGTGTCTCTTCCGGTAAATGGTGATAAGCGCTATGGAGGAGAACGAAGCAAGGAGGGGACTTGGGGCGCTGGGGAAGCGTGGGTTACAGCTTTAAGCAGGGTGGTCAGGGAAGGCCTGTCTGAGAAGGGGCCGTTGTCACAAGCACTTGAAGGAAAGGAAGGAGAGAGCCAGGGACAGGCTCAGGGTCTCAGGGGGACACGCTCGGATCTGCAGTTTGGCTGTGACACGGAGGATGTGTTGGAAGCAAGGAGACTGGTGAAGGGGCTGATGGAATTCAGGGGACCCACCAACGGGTCACAGGTGATGGCAGCTTGGATTGCGGGGCATAGCAATGGGGTTGGAAAGAGTGGGCGAACCGAGGTGGCAGAGGGACAAGGTTTGGCTACTCAATGGGGAGGTGAGGGAGAACTGATCTCCTCTCTCTGGCTTCTGTCCCAGGCACTGGGTGGGTGGTGATTCTCTCCTCTGAGTCGGGGACAAAGCTAGAGGCTCAGGTTTGGGGTAGGAGACCCCAAAAGATGAGCTTCAAAGTAAGTTGCCCACGTACACCATGCACACCCATGTTCATAGCAGCACAATTCACAATAGCCGAAAAGTGGAAGCCACCCAGGTATCCACTGATGAATGGGTAAACCGCATGTGGTCGATACACACAACGGAATATCATTCAGCCTTTAAAAGGAAGGAAATTCTGACACAAGCCACGACGCGGAGGAATCTTGAGGACATGGCGCTAAGTGAAATAAGCCAGACACAAAAGGGCAGCTACTGTCCGATTCCACTAATATGAGGTCCCTAGTGGAGTCAGATTCATAGAGACAGAAAGTAGGATGGTGGTTGCCAGGGGCTGGGGGCAATGGGGCGTCAGTGTTTAATGGGCACAGAGTTTTATTACCCATTTCTGGAGATGGACAGTGGTGATGTTTACACAACAGTATGAATGTACTTAATGGCACTGTATCCATAAAAATGGTTAAAATGGTACGTTTTATGTTTACATAAATTTTATGAAAATGTTTGTAAATTTTTTTTTAAGCATTTTGCCCCAAATCACACAACTAGGAAGTCCAGCCCACACCTTTGCCTCTCACACCCTTGCCCCTTACCCTGAGCTCTCTGCCTGTAGCTGTTCCCCATCTTCTAGGCTGGCTGGGATCACATGGGAAAGTTCCTTGCATCTCTGAGCCTGTTTGTCCTCAGGAGAGGAAAAACATAGCGTTGTGAGGATTAGATGAGTTCATACGCATCACAGGCCTGGCAGAGAGAAAATTCTCATTACATCTCATTACATATTATTACTGTTCTTATGTCAGAACGCCCTGCCTTTGGTAACAGCACAGACTGGAATCCATGGTTCAGCACTTGTGAGCTGTATGACCTTTTTTCTTTTAACTTCTTATTATTTTGGCCACGCCGCACAGCATGTGGGATCTTAGTTCCCCGACCAGGGATCGAACCCGAGCCCCCTGCAGTGGGAGCATGAAGTCTTAACCACTGCCCTGCCGGGGAAGTCCCGTGAGCTGGGTGACCTTGTGCAAACGACTTAACCTGCCTGAGCCTCAGTTTCCACCTATAAAGAGGGGCTGATAGTTCCTACCTGGCCGGGAGGAGGGCGACACTAAATCACACCTGGATGTCATAGCCTGCGATAAACAGCAGCTGTTCCTGTGCGGACATGAGATCACAGTCTATGCAAGGAAAAAATTAACAGAGTGACATGACTAGTAAATTTAACGTTCTTCTCTACTTCCGCACCGTTTTATAGGTAGAAACAGTACCTCCCCTCTGGTAGCTGAGGTGTTCGCAGAATCCTGAGATTACACCTTTGTGTTGGCTTCACTAACACATAGTGTCTGATTTGTCTTACAAAGGAGAACCATTCGGCCAAGTCTAAGTAACTGGGCACCTGCTGTGGGCCTGGCCCCAAGCTGCTGCCGGAGAGCCAGCAGTGAGAAAGATGGGGGGCCCGGCTGCAGAGAGCTAACACTGGCCAAAGGAAGAGCCAGGGATACTATCACAGCAAACTGTACCAGCAGTTAGGAAACCTGGGTTCTTCCTGACCCCCAAAACCCAAGTGCCAGGAAAACTTGGACAAATCACTTCCCATATCCAGAACTAAGTCTTTTGTACAGAATGGGGACCTCGAACTTGCCAGTCCTTGACTTGAAGCTATTTCCTTTCTAAATGCGTTGATTCCGTTGCCCCGATGCTCTCTCTGGGAGCAGCCCGCAGGATATTCAGGGGAAGTTGGACCAGAGTCACTTCCTTCGGTGCTAGACAGACCTGGCCTTGGGAGCTTAGCAGTCAGCCAGGATGGGCTTGAGCTCATGGGTGCCGGGACCCCAGCGGCATGTTGGCGAGGAAGGGGAGGATGCTGGGGCCAAGCGGAGCCTGGGACGCAGAGACCCGGAGCCGGAACTGGAGGCTAAGGCTGCAAGGATTAGGACAGGAGATTCCACAGCCGGGGAGGCTCTGAGCTAACTGGGAGCTGGGCATGGCTTGTGGACAACTTGTGTGTCTGCTGTCGGGGAGCTTACTGCCTGGAGCATCTTGGGGAGCCTGCTTCATGGCCCACGTTGCCCTTCACCTGTAGGGCTGCGTCCCGGCACTTTCCGAATTGCCGGTCTGCCCTCTGGTCCTCTCTCGATCTCCTGCCACGGCAGGGTCTGCTCATTTCACGTGGGACGCTGCACCTGTGCGTTCTTATCTCAGGCCAGAATGGAGTCAGATCCAGCCAGGCCGTGTCCAGGGCCTGGGAGTCATTAGTATGTGCACCGGCAAAGCGCTTCCTAGTCAAATTCTCAGTAGCAAACCGAAGTCGATTTAACGGGGGGGGGGGGGGGGGGGGGAGATAGATGGCAGGTTATCGTTCAGCCACGGCTGCCATCCATACGCATGAAGTCAAGGGACCTGACTCCCTTGCAGAATTAAGCATAACTTTTAGAGGGACCAGTTTCTGAGCACTCGCTACCTCCTACCCCCCTCTACCCCCGACCACTTCCCTACAAGCCAGAGCAAATGTGGCTTCAGGTCTGGAGAAGCAGAGGACACCACTCAGCCGCCCACGTGCAGTCTATGTTCTTGAAGCGTTTGATGGGCTTCTGCCACTTAAGGAATTGGTCACATTTACGAAGTGAGAGAGAGGCATGGACGTATACACACTACCAAACGTAAGGTAGCTAGCTAGTGGGAAGCAGCCGCATGGCACAGGGAGATCAGCTCGGGGCTTTGTGACCACCTGGAGGGGTGGGATAGGGAGGGTGGGAGGGAGACGCAAGAGGGAGGGGATGTGGGGATATATGCTGGAGATGGGCCAGCGCTGGGTTACTGGCCCCACAAGGGCACAGACATCCCTGCCGGCTTCCTGTCCATCCCCTGCACCTGGGCCAGAGGAGAGGCTCCCCGTGGCTCCTCTCTCTGGCTCTTGGGTTCTAAAGTTAAACATTTTACAAGCTTGATATTATTGTAGACAGAGGCAGCCAGCCAGGTTTGACCTGGGGAGAAGTTTCCAACATAATGACTCAGAATATGCCATTTGGTCCAACTAACATTTATCGAGGGCCTACTACGAACCAGCCACTATTCTAATTGCTTTCAGGTATATTACTTTGCAGTAACTCTCTGAGGTTACCCATTTCAGAGATGAGGAAACTGAGAGCTTGTCTTGGTTTCCTAGGGCTGCTGTAACAAGTTACCACACACGTAGTGGCTTAAAACAACAGAAATGTACTCTCTCACAGTTCTGGAGGCCAGAAGTCTAAAATCCCAAGGCGCCAGCACGGCTGTGCTCCCTCCTAAGGCTTTGGGAATCTTTTCTTGCTCTTTCCAGGTTCTGGTGGTGTTTCTTGGTTTGCGGCAGCATCACTCCAACCTCTGCCTTTGTCTTCACGTAGCGTCTCCTGTGTGTGTGTCTGTGTCAGGTCTCCCTCTGACTTTCTCTTCTGAGGACACCTGCCACTAGGTTTAGGGCCTACTGTAAACCCAGGATAATCTCGTTGCGGCGAGCGGGGAGCTGCTCTTCGTTGCGGTGCGCGGGCTTCTCATTGCGGTGGCTTCTCTTGTTGTGCAGCACGGGCTCTAGGGCGCACGGGCTTCAGTAGTTGTGGCACGAGGGCTCAGTAGCTGTGGCGCACGGGCTTAGTTGCTCCCCAGCATGTGGGATCTTCCCTGACCAGGGATCAAACCCGTGTCCCCTGCATTGGCAGGCGGATTCTCAACCACTGCGCCACCAGGGAAGTCCCCAGGATAATCTTGAGATTCTTAACTTGATTACATCTGCAAAAACCCTTTTCCAAATAAGGTCACATTGACAGATTCGAGGGGTTTAGGGCCACCATTCAGCTCGCTATAGACCTCTAGCTATTATCTGGTTGTTTCCTGAAGCCCACACAGCGAGAAAGGGTCGCGTTGGGGAGTAGACCCTGCTGGCTGGCTCTGAGGGGGCCCTCGGTCAGGTCTTCGCCACCCAGACGCTATGAGACAGGCCCCTGCACTTAAGAAACCTACATCTGGGTGGGAAGGAGCTTTGCGTGTTGGTTACGAGTGAGTCTACCTGATCCGGGTGACCTCGGGCAAATTATGTGACCACTCTTGTGTCTCATACGGAAAGTGTGACGTGTGGAAAATGGGAATCATATTAAGAATAACAAGGACCTCAAAAGATTGCTGCGGGGCGGGGGGATCCAATGAGAGGATCAAATGAGAGGAGGAGATCAGCAAGGTCCCAGGACCCTGATCCCATAGCCCCTGCCAGTAACCACCGTGCTCCATGCTTCCACCTGTAGGACCCCTCCAAATATTTGAATCCGAGCCTCTGAATGGAAAAAGAACAGCGGGGTGGGGGGGGCGCTTCTGTTCAGGTCCCCAGAAACCAGGGTGAGGAAGAGGAGGAAGCCACAGCTGACTTCAGGGTTTTGAGCTTGGTTCACTGGGAGGATGAAGTTGCCAGTAACAACATGGAAACAGCAAGAAGCTGGTTGGGGGTGGGGAGGTGGGAGATGGACAGGGAATAAATTATCTTGAGCCTGGAGGCCAGGGGGATATCTGGGTAGATCTGATTGGCAGGCGTTGGACTTAGAAGGTGACTTTTAAAAGCTACACAGAGCTTAAGAGTGAAGGAAAGGGGCTTCCCTGGTGGCGCAGTGGTTGGGAATCTGCCTGCCAGTGCAGGGGACACGGGTTCAAGCCCTGGTCCGGGAAGATCCCACATGACGCGGAGCAACTAAGCCCATGTGCCATAACTACTGAGCCTGCGCTCTAGAGCCCTCAAGCCACAACTACTGAAGCCCGCGTGCCTAGCGCCCAGGCTCCGCAACAAGAGAAGCCACCGCAATGGGAAGCCCGCGCACCACAACAAAGAGTAGCCCCCGCTCGCCACAACTAGAGAAAGCCCGCGCACAGCAACGAAGACCCAGTGTAGCCAAAAACAATAAATAAAATAAAATTAAAAAAAAAAAAAAAGAGTGAAGGAAAGAATTGAACATGTTTGGCAAGTTCAAGTGCTGTCAGAGATTAAGCCTTTTGCCGGTGCGGGGGAGGGGGTGGAGGGCAGAGGGCGAACCAGAAAAGGGAAAATGAACGTTGTGTTCACACGCTTTGGTTCGTGGTCACAGCACCCCATTTTCCGGCCAGCAAAGTGGGCGCGCCGCTTTTTTCTCCCCAAGCTGTTGCTCAGGTTGCATTAGATCATGGATGGGAAATTGCTGCAGCGACTGTGCACCAAACGGTAGCAAGGGGCATCAGGTATGGGCCTCAGCCACGTCTCCCCAGATCCTGAACACGACAGGAGAGGCACAAGGGCACCCTTCCTACCTCTGTGTTGTGGCTGAGGAAGCAGTAACTGCTCGTTCACCAGGTTTGAAGTGGCCTTGATGGTGGACTCTATTCATCGTCACCAAATGAACCATATAATAAAAACTGGAATTTCTCCATTCCCTGGCGAGGGGTGGAAGCTTTGGCCATGATTTTTGTTTTTTGGAAAAGCAAGCAGAGCACTTCTCTCACGAGCCTTGTGGAGCGCTTCTGCTGCGACGGGGTAGGTCACTCAACGTTGCCATGACGACCAAGGAAGAGGCCAGCTCTGACTTCAGCTCTTAGTTTCAGCGAAACTAAGTGACAGACTCTTTTGTTTTCTTTCTTGGGGAAGGGGTGCCCCACCACCTTCCCGTTGGCATGGAAACCTTTCACTCCCACCAGGTGAGGTGGTCACATGGGGAGATTAATTTATTTGAATGGGCATCTGGAGAGACCACTGTGAAAGGAGAAAGCGTCAGGACACGGTGGTTCTGGCCATTATGACATGATAAGCACCCTGCTCCTCGGGGAGGGGTGGTGGGTGGGCACCGTGGCCTCTAGACCCCAGGCTGTGTGTCTCCAAATCGCTGGAACTTTTCAGCTGCCTTTTATCGAGGACCAGTGATTTGCCTGGCATTATACGAGCTTCTCTATATGCGGTGTTACACTTAGTGCTCACTGCAACCCTGTGCATTGGTATTATTGTCACGTTTTGCAAATGAGGAAACTGATGCTCAGAGAGGTTAAGTACCTTCCCCAAGGTCACTCAGCTGGCAAGTGACCGTGTCGGAGCTCAAACCCAGACCTGCTTGCTGCATAATCCCTACAACTCTTGCCATTCTGCCGCCCCGCCTTAACCTTGTACTTGAACTTACACGAGCTCTCCGGAGTCTCTAGAGCCATCAGGGAGACATCATCTAAAAAACGTACCACGATAACTAAACATTTAATACTTCTGTGAGAAACGCCACTGTAAACTGTCTGGATGCCTGCTTGGGGAATTAGGCAATGACAAGATAAATTAAATACTTTAATGGATTTTGACAACAACTCTATGCTGGGGGAATTCAAATTGCATAAAGAAAAAAGTTAGACTTTCTCTCTGGACCTGATTTCTAATATGCATGCCTAATTTATTAGCCACATTTTTTAAAATCTAATTTTGTTAGGACCAAAGTTCTTGGAGGAAAAAAGTGTTGTGGGTTGGAGGAGGCGGTTAAATCTTCCTGGAGGAGGCTGGGCTTGCTCTGACCCCATGTGCATGATTTTTGAGGGGGGTGTTCGATAAATACACATCGAATGAATGATAACCGCTACCATTGCTTTCTCACTTACTAAGCTCTGGCCAGGATGCTAGCCCCTTGTTTTATGTCCTCCCATTGAATCCCTCCATACCCCTGCAATCGGGGTTCTATTGTCCATCTCCATTTTCCAGGATAGAAACGGAGGCTAAGTGATAGAGCCACTTTCCCAAAGCCATACCCTTAGTAAGGAGTGGAACCAGAAGGACTATTCTTCTTTTTTTTTTTAAACTTGCCAACTATTCTTCCTTCCTTCCTTCCTTCCTTCCTTCCTTCCTTCCTTCCTTCTTTCTTTCTTTCTTTCTTTCTCTCTTTCTTTCTTTCTTTCCTTTCTGTAGTTGTGGCACGTGGGCTCAGTAGTTGTGGCTCACGGGCTTAGTTGCTCCCCAGCACGTGGGATCTTCCCAGACCAGGGCTCAAACCCGTGTCCCCTGCATTGGCAGGCAGATTCTTAACCACTGTGCCACCAGGGAAGTCCTGACTATTATTCTTATTACCATAAATTATTATTGTATTATTACCCTAAAAATGGCTTTATAGAACCTCAAGCTGAAAATGACACCCAGAGGTCACCCTGCCCATTTTCTTGTCTTCAGGCAAAATTACAGCAAATTCTTCATGTCATTTGTCTTAAAGAATACCGTTCTTACACAGTCATTTATCTGCATGTCTTTTGTCTGTTTGCTTTTTGCATCAGCTATTAGACGTAGAGTACTATGAGGGGAACGAACACGGATGCTATCTTTGGCAGACTCACAGTCTCTGGGAGAAAGAAGCCGCAGACTTAAATAGCCATAATATAAGTTCAGAAGATGACACATTTCACAAGCGAGGTGCAAATGAAGTGCTGTGGGGAATCCAGAAGAGGGTATTTTGGGTAGGAGGGATCAGGGAAGGCTCAGGGCCAGCTGGCATTTGAAGTGAGCTTTGCAGGATGAGTAGGATTGGGGCCTGGCTATTGGTGAGAAGGGGTGAGTGGAACACAAGCACCCAGGCACAGCATGCACCCTTGAAGCATCTCCACGTGTAACTGAGGTCGCCCAGGGAGACTGTGTAGGGCAGGAGGCGGGCCCAGGGCAGAGGCTCAGCAGACCGTCTACCACGAAGGGTCCTCAGAGGAAGAAAAGCAGAGGATGGAAAGACACCAGGAGAATGCAGGGGCATAGAAGGAGAGTTTCAGAAAAAGAGTGGCTGACTGCATCGGATGCCATGAAGAAGCCGAATGAGGGGAAGATCAAGGAGGTCCGTGGCAACGAGGAGGTCGGTGGTAACCTTTGAGAGAGCAGCGTGTTCGGAGCAGTAAAAACAGAAGCCAGCCACTCATCCTGAGGCCAGGAGGGGATCAGCACAGAGGGACTTTCTCTAGGTCGTGCCCCACCTGGGGAGGGCTGTGATTACAGTCTCCTAGCGGAGGGCCAGCAGAGAACCCCCCACCCCCACCCCGGGCACTGCCCAGCCTCATGCAGGAAGCCTGGAGAGAACAGACTCTTGCGAGTCAGACAGACCCAGGTCACCGTGGAGGGGGTGCGTGACCTTGAGTACGTACTTTATTTTACCTGAGCTCAGCTTCGTCTGATGGACAAGAGCTATCGCTTGTTGAGTGCTTACGGCATGCTGGGTACGATTCTAAGTGCTCTACATACATTAGCCCATTTAATCGTCACAACAGTGCTACGATGTAGGTAGAATTATCGTCCCCATGATACAGATGAAGACACCAAGGCACGAGCAGATTAAGACACTTTCCCAAGGTCATCAGCTAGTTATGGACAGGGCAAGGATTCCAACCCAAGCATGGCTCTGGGATATATGTTAGTATCTCCACCTTAAGGTCTCAGCGCGGCTTAAGCAGGGTAATCAGTACACGGGAGAGCTCCTAGCCCAGAGGAGGCTCAATAAGAATTACTCCCTTTCCCTGACCCACTGCAAATTCAAAGTCAGGCCGCCTGGCCCGAGAGAGGCCTGGGGGATCAACCTCACGAGTCCTCACTCACATTAGTGAAAATGTCATGCAGAATGACACACACAGAATCACCTTGCAAAGTCGGGTGCAAATGCCACGAGCCCCTGGGACAGAGTCCAGTGAGAATTGTTTTGCATTCAACACCCACGCGGCAGGGATTGGCCAGCTGCCGCCCTGCGAATCAGTGACAAGTGAAATTCACAAAGCGAGCAGATTTCATCTGAAGTCTGGAGGAAGGAGTATATTTGACCAGGATATGCCTACTGAATCCCTGACTAAGGGTTCACTGGGTGCACAGTATACAAAAGGGAATTAGGATTACCACAGAAGAGGAACTGGGGTTTGGATGAAATTGAATGCCAAAAAGAATTACAGTCTAGGCAAAGGATGACTTCTATGCCTGGGTTTCCCCACTTACTGTCTGGCTTCATGCAGCCCTATACTTTGGTGCAGAACTGTGTTCAAGCGTTAAAATGCTTTTTGTTGCGGATGGGCTCTGAGGATGTAATTAAAAGGATCCCTTCATTAGCAGAACTGTACAACGCAAGCTCACGTTGGCCTTTTCTGCTAATTTTGGAGGTGGTGAAACAGAGGCTAATCCAACCACTAATTACAACCGTCACACAGACAGTGCCTTGCTGTCGCTACTAGGAAGTCTTTGTTCTCCCCAAGTGTTGACAGTATATTCCCAGTAACTGGGAGAGAAAAAAGTGGAAGAAGGATTCATTCTGGCAACCAGAAGGAGGGCTGTGGCAGCGTAGGGGTTAAAAATGTGACCTCTGGAGTGAGGCCACTGGATTCCAGTCCCAGTCTTATCCCTGACGCAGCTGACTTAACTTCTCAAAGCGTCAGCATCCTCAGATGTCAACTGGAGTCAATCATTGTGTCTAATTGATAGAATGGACACGGGAACTCACTGAAACAATGACTATTTTCACTACCGGTTATTCTGAACAGTGCCAGGAACTGTGTAGGGGTTATCGTCATAAACAAACAAGAGAGGTGTCACCCTTCCAGGCTTCCAGTCCAGTGAGAGAAACAGGCATCGAACAGACAATTGCACAAATACAAATAACCATATAGGTATAATTGTGACAACGACTCTGAAGAAAAAAATAATGGTGACGGCAATGATGATGACGTACAAAGCCTGGAGTGTTATATAGAAAAGCATGGTTGATTGAACTCTGGAAGCTATGGGAAGCTTTTTGGAAAAGGTGATACAGAATCTCAGATTTGAAGGACGAGTGTTTTTCAAGTGGATACTTTGGGAAAGAGCATTTATAAAAAAGAGGGAGGAATGTGGAACGTACACCACAAGGCAGGCAAAGCAGGCAGC
Source organism: Aethalodelphis obliquidens (assembly GCF_003676395.1). Lineage (NCBI taxonomy): Eukaryota > Metazoa > Chordata > Mammalia > Artiodactyla > Delphinidae > Aethalodelphis > Aethalodelphis obliquidens. Next base: position 12,694,619 of record NW_020837951.1, read on the forward strand.
GACCAGACCCGCCGGGCCCCGAGCTCTCTGGCCGAGGGTGAGGCCCTGTCCAGCGGGCCTCGGGCAGCCCGTGCAGGCCAGGCTTGTCATTTGAAAACCGTTCCTCCAGGATCCAGCGAAAAACTAAGCACGAGCCCAGTCATCCACAGAAGGACAGCGGCCAGCTACTTAGTGGGTTTAAACAGGGACTCTGCAGCCCTTCGGGCAAAAAGATTCCTCCTCCATGCCGGCCAGCGTGGTCGGATGCGTCTGAAGCTGCTCATTCGGAATCAGAATTTTGGCCACTCTGGTGTTTTAGCTCAATAGCGGTGTCGGGTTTTTTTGTTTTTTTGTTTTTTTCTTTCTGTTTTCAAGGTTCTGAACTGGAAGTCAGAACTGGGCCTGCCCTTGCTACCACCATCTTTCCCTTGATGCCTCCCCTCAGCAAGTGGCTCTGCTTTGACGTCCCAGTGTCATTTCGGAAGGAAAATGAGACGAGATGATCGCTAGGCCCTTTCTGCTCCTCAGTTTAACTTTTGTTTTATGTGGGGCGCAGCAGATATCCCCCTCTGTGCACAATTCTGTGACATCAGTAATCCTCAGTAGAGAACCAGGGTCTCAGATAAGGGCCAGTTATCCAGGGAGGCCCGAGATAATGAGACTCACTTATTTAGGGGATTTGTTTAGGTTCGGACAAGAGGGTAGGTGCAGTCTTGACCCCGGGCGGCCTGCCGTGAGATTCCCCAGATGGCCCACAGGCAGTGGAAGGAGCAAGAGAACAATACAGTGTCTAGTCACGTGGGCTGGGGGTGGGGCAGAATGCCAAAAAGTGGTTAAAGAAAGCCTGTATTCTCCTGAGTTCCCGGAGGTGTGTGCCGATCTCTCCCACTGAAGCTGGGGACAAGACAGTGAACCCCTCGAGATGATGACACATGGGAGAGGAAGATGCTGGTGATTATAACCAAAGTGGCTAACAGGAATTGGGGCACCGTGCTAAGTACCACGTATCCATTTTCTCTGTAATTACATCAGTCCTATAGTTTAGGTACCGTTATTATTCCCACTTTATATAAGAGGATACTGAAGCTTTGAGGTTATATGACTTGCCTGAGGTCACCCAGCTGAAGAATACAGAGCTGGGATTCCAGCGGTGACTCTGGACTAACCCCAGAGCCCACGCCCGGGTTCCCCAGGCCGGCGCCTGTGGGGAGGAGCTGTCTGGCAGCATCTCCTCCCACCCTCCCCTGCCTGAGTGACGGTACATTTCACTGTCTCTTACTGCCCGTGCCCAGAGACAAAGAAAGCAAGAGGGACCAGGGCGAAGATACTCACTCCGGGCAGAGGGGCAGAGCAGAGAGAGCCCTGTGGGAAAAGAATCCCTTTGGGAGGTCTTGGTTAAACGAGCTGCCGGTTCGTTCATCTGGAAGATGAGAGGGCCGGGCCACATGACCCCTAAAGGCACTTCCGGCTCGGAAATCGCCTGAGTTCTGGGTCTGTGGGCAAGGGGGCCTTAGACTAGGTCTGTCTGCTTGTTCTTTTGTTAATTCGTTGCCCGGCCCGATGGGTAGATGCTCGTGCGGCATATCCAGCCTGGTGGCTCCGGGAATTCATCCCAGGCGGGGGCAGAGACCGAGTCTGCTGCTGCCGCCATTGGGGGCCTCCATTAATTCCCACACATGCGACACGCAGTGCCTCAGTGATCGTGTGGGCCTGAAACTGTGAAACAGAGATTGATTTGTTGGGCAGTGGAAGTGGAACAGCCCCATCCAGATATATCGTCACACTGAGGTCAGTTACAACTCCCCCCCCGACCCAGCAGAATCATCTGGATGCTCTACACATAGGCTGTGTTTTTGATCCTAAAGAATGCAGCAGTTTTGTGCTGGGCTTAGACTAAGTGCCCTCCCAACCGCTCTCCCTCGTAAGTAGGAGGAGACTCCTCTCCCATTGAAAAGGAGGAAAAAATGAGTTCAGAGAAGTTTCGTAACTACACTGAGTTGTAACATGATGGAGTGGAAAGGGCCTGGGCTTTGAACTCAAGCAGATCCTTGTTCAAATCCTCACTCAGCCATTTAATAGCTGAGTGACCTTTGGAAAGTAGCCTAACCTCTCTGAAGCTCATTTGTCAGCAGCAGAATGGAGCCACTTATTATACCTGACTCATAAGGATCATTGCCAGGGTCAAATGAGATGTTACGAGTAACCGACCTGACTCTCAGATATTTAATGCCCGATAACTCCTCATGTATAGAAGAAGCCGTAGTGCAGTGGTTAGAAACAAGGACACTGGCACCTGCCTGCCTGGCTCTCTGTCCTGGGTCTACAACCTATTAATTTGTATCTTTGTGCCTTGGTTTCCACATCTGTAAAATGGGAATAATGATAATGCCTGCTTTGTAGGATTTTATCAAGACTAAATGTTTTAAGATGGCAGTTCCTGGCACATAATCAATATCATCACCATTGTGTTTTATTGTTGATGTGACGCTGTGCTATGGAAGAAAGTGATTGAGGGAGGTGGAAGCGGCCAGGTGAGCGTTCATAGGAACATTGCACGAAGGGGAGCCAGTGGGAATAGACCCAGCATGGATCTAGGTCTTACAGGGACTAGAGCATCAGCCAGATGCCTCACTAAATCCCTTTCTTCATCACTTTGCAAACACATGCCTCACCCGTCTATCGCCTTCTCTTCAAACAATATAGCATTGCCATCAAGCAAATGGGGCCCCTGTGATGGAAGAGATTTATCAAATGACAGAGCCGGGCTACATGGTAGTTATGTTTATTTTTAGTGACTTTATCCTCCAGCTCTTTAAATTAGCTGCTGGGCTGACTTAAGGGACTTCTTTGGGGCATTGTTGGCCGTTTCTTCCGGAATGCCAATGTGCCTTTGAAACCCCCAAGGGTCTGGGGGGGGACATGTCTTGGCCAAACGGCGGGGAAAGGAGCCTGCCTACCTCCCTCCATTTGCCAGGGCCTTCCCGCTGCCCAACAGGCTCCCCTGTCAAGCCACAGGATTGCCCGGGAACATGATCCAGGGCCTTCGCTCCCTTTCACCGAGACCAGTGATTCTTAGCCTTCAGCCCGCATCAGAATCCCCCACAGGGCTCGCTAGGGCAGAGCTTCTGAGGCCGTAGGTCTGGGGTCGGGCCAAGAGTGTGCTTCTCTAACAAGGCCTCAGGTGATGCTGCTGCTGCTGGACCAGGGACCACGCTTTCAGAATCCCTGAGCTTGAGTGTTCCAGTAGCTTCCCTACATCGTCCACTCCGCCCTCGATCCAGGATACACACTGCTGGCAGATTCATCCATCTTCTCTGAACAGCTGATTTTGCCACTCCTTTCCCCCAAATCTCCCACAACCTTGTCATCTCCTACGCTGCCACGTCCAAGCTCCCTTGTCCGATACTCAAGATCCTATAAGACCCAGACCCAAGCTGGCTTCCTGGTCACATTCGTACCTGCTCCCCTTCACGTACACAACTAAGATCCAGCAAGCCGACCTACTTCCATGTGCTCCAGGTCCCATCTCTGGGTGCTCACCTGGCCACTCCCACCTGGCTCAGTCATTGTTTATGGATGGGTCTAGTCTTCCCCCCACCGGGTCATGTGCTTCTGGGTAGCTAGGACTGTGTATACCTCACCTGTGTAGCCCAGGCCCCTGGGACAGGTAAGTGCTTGAGAAATGGTTCATGAACGAATAAATTATTGAAAGGATGCTTCACTAAAAATGGGAATTATTTCTCTGAGAGAATTCAAGCACCTTCTCTGAAACTGGAACTTGCTGTATCTACCTTCCTATTTTGTTAACTCCCAAGAATATATACATATAGAGTTTGTACATCAGAAGAAAAGTCTTTGGTTTGATTTAAATCAAATTGGCACAAGAGCTACATAGTGAGCTAAGCCTTGGGTGTGTAGTGAGACAGTCTGGAGTACAAATTCTGATTCCACCATTGATTTGTGACATTGGGCAAGTATTAAGGTTCTCTGGGCCTCAGGTTCCTAATTTGTAAAATGGGACTAGTTTCTGCCTACCTTGTAGCGTTGTTTTGAGAAACCAGTGAGATCATATATAGATAGTAAGCTGCTTGACACAGAGTGGGTCCCTGATAAATAGTAGTGATTCTTAACAGTAGGCTTTCCAGGCAAAATAGTGGTAGGTGGTTTTTCACAAGAGCTTTAATAAAACAAAATTCCATTTTATTTGAAAGACAAGAATAGATAAAACATTCCAGGATTCTTTCCCCTATTTTAATGAATCAAGGACACACCAAATTCAATTTAAGAAAAAATACCCCAAAGGACCCCAGATAAGCTTGATTTATATTTTCTTTACCAGTCACTTCTATTTCATAAGTCTGACTTTTCCATTAAAATGCTATTAGGTAAAAACAGGATTTTACAGTATTTGTGATAACTTGGATCTCAGTGTGATAATTGGAATTATCTCCAGCAGAATAACCATTTCTCCTTGTTTTATTTCCTCTTATATATCAGCCATATCTTTACTGCCTTCTTCCAGTTGAGTAAAACCACTTCTGCCTGAATTTGTGGTTTTGAGTCCATGAAAATATCTGTGGCTTTGAGGGCCCTTTTCATCCTGAGGTTATTAATTGGGATTCAGGAAGGAAGGGGAATGGTAGTCATCCAGTAAGAAAGGTGAGAGGCTGTCACGGAGAAGAGAAGACAAACCCATCCTGTGAGGCTCTGAGGGTGGGTTGGGATGTGGGCTATGGATACCAGAGGGAGAACAGCCTCTGACGTGCCATGCAGAAAACCTTCCCAGCCTGAGAGGTGCCCTGGAGGTGGTGAGGTCCCCCTCATCAGGTAACCCAAGCTACGGCCACCCCCTTGGATGACCTGCCAGTCAGATGACCCACTGGTGCTCATGTCCTGTCTACCTGGGAGTCATTTCTTCTCTAAAATGACATCATTGCGGAAAGGTTAGGAGCTAGATAGAGGTGGTGGTTACACGACATTGTGCATTGCATGCTTTAAAATGGTGAATTTTATGTTACGTACAGTAGACCACAATAAAAGAAAATAGATGACATCATTGGACAGAATGATCTCCAAGGCTGCTGCTAGCTGTGAACCTGTTATGTTTCTGGGAGGGAGCACGTGGCTTAGGGGACTGGCTCCCAGACTCTATTTAGTCAAAGACGAGCCATGTAGACAACATCTGACTGACAGGGAATGGCCAATTAAACTATGGTTTGGGCATTATATGGAATATTATATGTCCATGAGAGATTATGCTCATGAAAACATACTTAATGCCACAGGAAGACACTTATGATATAATGTAAAGTGTAAGAAAAAAGGATTTAAACTACCCATGATGTGATCCTAACTTATAAACATAGATAAAAAATCAAAACATTCGTAGTGTTGATCCCTGAGTTGTGGGATTACACATGATGCTGATTCCTTTATACAGTTCTCAGAATGCTTACAAAGACCATGAATTACTATTATAATTTTTAAAAAACTATTTAAAAACAAAAAATAAATAACAGTCCTTTGGATTTGGCCGCCCCCAATGTGAACCATGATGTGCTTTGGAATAACAGGGCAGCAAGATGGAAACAGCCCTGGTTAGGAGAACTGATGTGTAATTCCAATCCAGCCAGGGCAAAGAGCTGCTTCGCCTTGTTGCGCCTCAGTTTCTCCGTCTGGAAGAGGGGTATAAAAATAACAGTGTACTGCACATGTTTTGTGAAGAGCAAATGAGATCCTGAAAGTGGGACGGTTCTGTTGATTGAAGAGTTCTCAGCCCTTTTCTTTGTCATGGAGTGTATTCAAACTGTGTATTTCCAAATCTTTTCTTTAACAAAAACCTAATGAGTGCTTTTGAAGTTAGTGATTGCCACTTATCCAGGAATTTAAGAGCTAATTTCCAGTAACAGTGCTGCTTTTTTTCTCATCTTTCTTCCTATAACCTTAATGTGAAAACATTTTATTTCATCTGAAGTGTAACCACCTGACTTTTATTTACAGTCTTAAATTCAAGGAGGTGATGATAAAACCAGTTTAGCTGAAGGGAAGTTGCACCCACTCCATCCCACTCCCCCTGGGAATGCAGTGCTTCTCCGGAGGAATAAGGTGCCTCCTCTTTGTAGGAGGGAGCATTTGTTTCCCCGGAACCATCCACATTGTTGAACTTTAGAAGAGGTTTTCCTTCGCGCTTCTCTGGTTCTGCCTGTCCTCGCTTTGAGACCCACTTAGAAGGAACCATGAACAGAACTTACAGGACCTTTTATTCACACAAGGGGGTTCTCTTTCTTGGAGGCTGGCTCCTTGGACCAGCATAAAGAAAAGACCATTTTGGTAGGGCCGTCAAGTATGCTGTTTCTCTCTTGAACCTCTTCCCCGTTTAAACGAGCTTATGGGGTGGGTACAAAGCATCATAACCTTGATGTTTTATTTGAAGCTCACCTTGCTATTAAAAGCAAACTTTCCCAATTCAACAAATTCAATGAAACATTTCCGAAGAACCTAATACGTGCCAGGTCCTGTGGAAATAGAGTTGAATAAGATGTGGTCCTTGCCTTCAATGAGCTCACAAAACAGTGAGAGGGATTGGCGTGTAAGCAAGTGCAGCGCAGTTGATGAGAGGAGTGAAGAAATCCAAGGGGCAGGAGTGGGACATGAAAGACAGTCTTCAGCACGGTCAAGGGAACAGCTGAGCTGGTTCTGAAAGTGCAACAGAAATGTGCCAGGCAGCCAGGGCTGGGAAAGTCTTCAAGGGCTGAGGCAAGCAGGTATGAAGTTCCCAAGACAGCCCAGCTTGGTGACTGACGGTGTGCTTGGAAGTGGGAGCTCTGGGGACGAGACCGTTTAATAAAGAAAAGAAAAGAGTAGAAAACGGCCTTGGTATTGAGCTCAGCACCATGGGATGTGGCTCTTCTCTTCCTGGATCTCTTAGCCAGCTGGGCAGTACTTACTGGCCGTTCACACCGCGCTCAGGGTGTTACCAAGTCCAAGCTCGTACTGCTCGCTGCACGACAGGACAATAACTAGAGAGACAAGTTGTTGGGGCAAGGAATAGCGCCTTTATTCAGAAAATCAGCAGACTGAGAAGATGGTGGCCTAGCGTCCCAACTTCCTGGAGTTAGAATTCAGGCTTCTTTTACACTAAAAGGGGAGGGGGTAAAGTCCTGGTTAGTCAGACTCCAGAGGGGATGTGTTCATTTCTTCCTTCCTGCAGCCATTCACAGGTGGGCCTAGTCAGGAGGTTTCCTGTGAGCTAAACAAAGGTATTTTACCTTAACACTCATCACATGGGAGGCAGGGTACCCAGAGACAGCCGTTATGCATCATTTAGGCTTACAGGCAACATCCCTTTAGTGATGAACTTGTAGCAAAAGCAAGAGAACACAAAGGTTAAAGTAAAAGTAACAGATTCAACGTGGAGTCCGACTTGTCGTTCCCTATTACAAGGGCTCTGTCTCTGGAATGGACACACAGGTGGAAAGGGTTACGCCTGGCCCCTCATCCGCTATGGGCAGGACAAGAGACGGGAAAGCAAGGTGAGCTGCAGGTGCAGAGACAGGCCTGAGTGTGGAAGGGGGCTGGGCGTCCAGAAAGCATGGGTCTCTGTGTCCAGGCCAGGCCATGACTGGGGCGGCAGCAGAGGTCAAGGCCTTGAAGGGTACAGTGTGTCTAAGGCAATGACAAGAAATAAGGAGGGCAGAGAGGGTATCAGGCAGGGCCTTGCGTGCCAGAGGGAGGAGTATGGACTTGATCATGTAGGCACTCAGGAACCACAAAGAACTGTAGGAAGTGCGCATCCCAGCCAGGTCTGCTTTAAAAGGGCACCTCAGGTGCCATGTGGAGGATGGGTCTGTGGATGGGAAAGGCCGGAGGCGGGAGACCCCATTGTTAGAGTCCAGGAGAGAGCAGACAAGGCCAGGGCAGGGGGAGAGTGGAGTGGGTTCCAGGGAACATTAAGGATGCTGTGGAGACAGAGGGAGAGGAGGGGTTGGAAACATGCAGATGTTTCCTGCTTGGGTCACTGACAGATGGTGGTGACATTCGAGGAGACAGGGAGTGTGGATTTGGGGTGAGGGGAAATGGTCATGTCGGTGTGAGGTTCCCGCGGGTCACCCTGGAGGGTGAACAGGTGATAGCTGGATCTGTGTGTCTGGAGGTGAGAAGAACATTCCAGCTGGAGGTGCATATCTGAGAGTTAGTAGCTGTGAACTTTCTCGAGTATCAGGATAATTTCCGAAGAAAATATCCAGACAGGAATGACAACAGTACGATCATTTTTTTGGTACGAGTTCCAAATAAGAAAATAGTTAAGCTACAAACTCCCGTTGTGCCTGTTCCTAGAATTGGGTGACTGCTGTATCTTCACACATGGTTCACTGAACTGTCTGTGGCTTCTTGCCAGCCCTCAATGAGATTTTTATATTTCTTAATTATTCAACTACTACCCATAAGTAGGAGTTTGAAATCAAACCCAGACTGCTTCATAATAGAGTATTCTCTTCAGTCATGAGTACGGAAAAGGAAATTGTCCACATTGGGAAGCCAGGATGGTAGAACGGAGGGAGTGTAAGTCTCTAGTCCCGGCTCCGTCCTGGGTTCAAGTTCTGGCTTTGCCACGCCCTAGCCGTGTGAGCTTGGGCAGGTCACTTCTTTGAGGTGAGTTCTCTGGTTGTACATTAAGAATAGTAATAATACACCCCCCCTGCAGGTTGCTATAAATCTAAAGGAAAGGAGAGTTTGCAAGGGAAAGCAATCTGCGTGCTGTAAAGCCCGCTCTAAATGTTGGTTCTATCATTAACTCCTTGTGTGCTGCAGGTCTCAGCAGCTTGGGAAGCCGTTAGCCTCAAAGGAAGAGCCTTCTGAGAGCGATCTGGCCAGCGCCTCGGCAGGCAGCGCCCATCCCGAAGCCCACCTGCCCTCCATCTGCCTCAAGCAGGTGTTCCCCAAGTATGCAAAGCAGTTCAACTACCTGCGCCTGGTGGACAGGATGGCAAACCTGTTTATCCGGTTCCTGGGTATCAAGGGGACAATGAAGTTGGGACCAACAGGCTTTCGTACCTTCATAAGGTCAGTGAGGCCAGCTCCTCTGGCAGGGTGGAGACCAGCCCCACATCTGGCTGGTCCCGTCTCTCTGACTGCGCCTGGGAGAATCTGTGATGCCAGATCACAGCCCCACTTGGGGTTGGATTGGCCCAGCAGCTGGCACTGGGCCTGGCACATAGTAGACTCTTGTTTGTTGAATGAATTAATGAATGTTACGGATGTGACAGTATTCACAACATTATGTTTGTGGTTAGAAAACAGTTCTGCGCTACCCTGAGCTGGGTCCTTATTCATATATGAATAATTGCCCCTTGGACTCAGACAGACCTCGTGCTTCTAAAACTGGGGTGACGTTCTCCCAGTGGTGCGTGGCTAAGTGCTGAGCTTTTATGAAGCCACAGCAGAGACACAAGCCACATCTTCCAAAGTGTCAATTCCAGGAGAGAAAAGTTGAATAATTCAGTTGATAAATAATTTAATACATTTGTTCTAATATAAAAATAATGCGGTTATATTATAGAGTATAATACAAAATTTGCATGAATTTTAAAGATAAAACATGAGACAAAGAAATTGTGTTTTTGCCACAGCCTGTGAAATAAGCCATTGCCACTTAATCTCCCAAGATTATTCATTAACTTGCCTCTACCCTCTGGGATACTTTGGGGCAGTACAGGAGCACTTACTAGCTGTGTGACCTTGGGCAAGTTAATGACAGTCTCTGAACCTCAGTGGTCCTATAAAATGGAGATGAAACTATCAATACCCTAGGATTGTATGTTATACACCTCAGAGGAACTACCAGCCAGCAGCCCATGTTGCTATTGTTTTTCTCATCATTGGTTTTAATATTTCTATCTGGCAACACAAAGTCACTCTGTTCATAGTTTTTTTCATGAAAGCAAATAATTAGAAGTTTTGAATTGGAAACCATTTGTCATATGCCTTTCTCTAAATGAATTTTATAAATTCTAACTCTAGCGCTCTGATACTCCTGATAGAATGGCATGAAGAAGTATCAGCAGGAATTTTTGCCATCTCAGCAAACCTGAAGTCATATTTGCACGGTGATTTTCAGAGGGGCTTTGTGTTAGTTTCAGGGGAAAAGAAAACCCCATGGAAAGAGCACAAGCTTTGGGGTTTGGCTTCAGAGCCAAGCACATTACTTAACAGCTGTGTGGCTTTGGGCAAATTCCTTATCTTCTCTGAGTCTCAGTTCCCTCATCTGTAAAATGGGAATAATCTCTCCCACCTTGCAGGAGTGTTATGAGGTTGGGACGTAATATATCATAAAGGATCTGGCCCACTGCCTAGTTTACGGGAGCTGTTTGTGAAATGGGAGTCTTTTGTTATTATTTCCATGAGGCAGAGGGAATTTTCAAGAAAGTCAACAGGCACATGTTATTTCCCTGAGAAAACTACCTAACATGATACCCTCTGACTCATTTAAGAATTGCATTTGGCTTGTAGGAATAGATACCCATCTATAAATGGTTTAAAGAGTAAAATTAATTTTTTTCTCATATAACAGGAAATTTGGCAGTGGGGCTTCGAGGGCTGGTTAATGACCCCACAATGTGATCAACTCCCCAGTTTCTGTCTTTGTGCTTACCCACCCTGAGCATGTGCTTCAAGCTTCAGGGTTGCCTTATGGTCACAAGATGGCTGCTCAAAATCCAGCCATCATGGTCAAGTTCCAGGCAGGAAAAAGGAAGAAGGAAGGAAGAGCAAAAGACATTGGTCAGATGCTTCCTTTTAACTCCTAATACAATTCTACTAAAATGTAAGAGAGAGGGAGAGATTTGAAAAAAAGTTACATGTCACAAGAATCACAATCTCAGTTGCCTGAGGATGGGGTGGGGGGAGGGTGCAGGCAGGAAGGATAAACAAACCAGTGGGTGGGGTCTAGAAGGATGAGGGGGGTGGGGCTGTGGCAAAAAGAAAGGTTGTTGCCGGGCTAGTATTACCAAGGCTTTTGATTTTTCAAGAGAAGCTAGAAATGTTGATTTTTATGTAAAATATCAACGCATGTATATACTGAATGTTGGCGATTCAGAAAATAATTCTGGGTTCAATCAAAGCATGGCGGCCCATAGAGTCCACCGGTGTGTTACCTCTGGTGTGAGAGGCTGAGGTACATATTAAGAGGACTGGTATGTTCATATACAATCTTGAAAAGAAAATTCCTGAAAAGAATTGAGAGTGGTTCTAGCAAAGAAGATTCTTAAAATGCACTCAGACTGAAACTGGATGATGTGAAAAATATTGCTACAAATCTGTCTCTGTGTGAGAGGGTTTATGATTTTTCCACCCCTTTGTTCTCTATAATTAAGAGTGTTTGCATGAAAAACCCACCTTTGTGACATTAGCGACTATTAGGTCCTGCAGCCTTCATTCCCCACCTGTGGCCGAGTACTGTTAGTGGGAGCGATGGTGACCGTGACAAGTGACAATGTCTTCAGGTAGGGAAGAGGCAGCCGGAGCAGAAGGACCCAGACTGTGAGCCCCTCTCCCCTCCCTCTGTACCCACCCAGCAAGTGTCCTGAGTAATGAAGGATGCAGGAAGAAATGGAGAAAACATTGCACAACTGTTAATAGATTTCTCCTTTTCAAATGTACCCAGACATCCGAACAGCAACTTTGTTGTAAAAGATGATCTTCTCTGCTTTCAGATTTATATCTGAGTGTGTTCCGTCTCACCAGCTAAATTTAACAGCACGTGTTTTCTCTTGCTAACAACTATTCTCTCTCTGCTTTCCACTTCAGTTTAAATTTTGCTTCATTATGAGTTAATAATATTTACGCCATGTGTTAAATCAAACCAAGTGCCCTTCTCTGGGGCACTGTGCCAGAGACATATTTGCTGGCTAGAGACCCTCCCTTCTGAGCTCCCACGCAAACGGCAGAAGTTGAACTTGACTTTTGTCTGTCCTACCCACTCTTTCTCTCCAAGTTCCTTGAAGAGAACTGGAGGGAACAAAATAATAAACATTCCGATTGAATTGATTTTCAGTGACCATCTCTCATAACGTGCTGCATAGATCAGCAGTTTTAGGAGTGAATTATGCTAATGCCAGTCTGGCCGTATTCTATTTTTCTTTTCCACCAAGAAATGAGAAATAATGAACTGTCATCCTCTCGTCTAGAATTAACTCTATCTAACCAGCTTGTCGTGTCATTTCCTCAGGAGGCATATAACAGTAGCACGTATTACCATGAATTAAGCACCTCTTTTCTCTTTTTTTTTTTAATTCATAATAATTGCTGAGGTGTGGAGACATCTCTTTCTCTGAGAAACAGAAATTATCTGCTTCTTCAGTGTGGCAGCTTTCTCGAGGGAAATGCATTTTTGTTATTTTCCTTCCATCGGATTCCTAATTTGGGAGGATTTCTATGTAATTCACTAAGAACCCGTTTTCTGAACGTATCCTACATCAGAACTTGACATCAACTGGCACACGCTGCATTTTCCATTTCCACAGCCTGAAGATTAAACGGTTTGCCAGAACCGGGGTTTATTTCTAGAAAATGGGAGGCAGCTTCTCCACACCTCGAGTGTTTGCTTCACGCTGGGCCATTCCGCTTGGAGATCCCCACTCGTGTCCTTTGTGGTTTCTAGTCCTGGTCTCCTTCTAAATTAGAGAACGGTTTTCTCTTTTTCCTTTTTTTCCTCCTTCCACTCCCTTTTCTCATAAGGAGATATTAACATGCTTCATAATGGGTAGCTGTGGGGTGTTATTCTCTGAGAGGCAGCATGGAGCGTTAGAATGTTCTGGAATGGAAGTGTCAGGGGCCCTGCCTCCTCCTCTGTCATTAACTCCTCAGTGACTTTGAAAATTCCCCTGTTCTGTGATGATCTCTTTCCAGTAATATCACGAGATTTTTATGCCTGGGATATCAATAGCCTTTAAAAATAGAAACATTATAAACCAAAGTTGTCTTTCCCTCCGCCCGGCAGATGTTTAGAGAGTGGGTTGTTTTTTTTTTTCTTTTTTAAACAAATATTGATTATTTGTTAGTTTTCACCTTACAGAAACCTCTCCAGGAAAAATAAGCTTCTTTTCTTTCACAGAGAAGGATGAACACAAAAGAAATTCTATAAATAGGATTTTATGGAGTGGAAAAAGTTGGTTTCTAAATTTCCCATGAGATGTCACTAGTTGTTGAGAGAAAATGGGGATGATAATTTCAAATCTCTCTAATCTTAGGCTCCTAATGAACTTGAATGATTTGTGATTCTCTCCATCCTCTGTGCCCATATTCTTTTGATTCTGAAAACAAAACAAAACCTTTCTTTAAACTGGTTCTGCATCATGGAGGAAGGCTGGGAGCTGTCATATGTGCCAGGCACCGAGCTAGTCCTTAAAATAGCTTTATATGGCGAGTCGCCTTATCCTCATACAAATAAGGAAATTTAGATTGCAGAGAATGTCAGTGACCTGCTCAAGGTCACATAGCAGAGTCAAGATGCAAACTCGTGTGCCTTTGACTCCAAAGCTCATTTTTTCCATGTACGTTTCTAGCCTGTCCTTTCTGCGGAATCTTTCTGGCTTCTCATGTTACCATATTTCTTGGATTTCTCTTCCACTGAAGAATTTATCCTGTCACTCGTCAGTCATTTGAAGAACTGCATCCCAGAGCATAAGGGGAAACTGTTCAAACGATTAAGAGCTACCAAGGCCTCATGTTTTTACCCCAGATTCTGAGATCATTTCTACCCTCCGAGAGCCGTACCCAAGACTGATCCGGATCCCAGCGTCACTCACTGGGCCCAGAATACCACTTACACATAGTGCACACAAAACAAATTATATACTGAGTGGGCAGATGGATGAAAAGTTCATTCCAAAATCTTAACCCTTGGAGACATTCCCTGTTTGAGCGCATTAAGAATGTTTGGTGACCACGGGGATAAACCTAGGAAAACCTGTCTCCAAGTGACCCTGGTTGTCTTACCCCCCAGCCTTATATCCCAAAGCTTCCCAACAGGGCCTCTCTAGAGGCTCCAGACTTTCTGGGTTACCTGAGACTTTGTCTCTTGAATCTTGGGCTCTTCCTGAAGCTCTGGGCTGGGCCACCTCCCCATTGCTCCCCAAAGTTCCCAAGTCCACTACTCTATCCTCCAGGGGAGGCCTGGATGTGAATCCCAGCGTGTGATCTTGGGCAAGCCATTGTCCCTTCTCTTGAGTCTCAGCTTACCCGTCATTGAAGTGGGCCTAAGAACACCTCCCTCATAAAGTAGTTATAAAGATCCAGAGAGCTCATGGGCAGGAAAGGGCCTGGCATACAGATGGTGCCCAGGAAGTGCCCACAGGATCAAACTTCTTCTAAAGCGTTTCCTGTCTACGGCAGCCAGCACAGACCCCTCCTTCCCCTGCCCCAGCAGCAAATGTTACCATCGACTGTGTTTGCAGGTATCACTAGGGAGGGAAAGTTACTTTGGGAAAAGGGATAAATGGAGAATCCTCTTCGGTAAATTATGACTCCTACTAAAGGTTTGACACCTCTAATTTCTACCTGTCAGGAAAAAAATAACTATATACCAGTGGTCAGTTTGGTTTCCCTTTTTATACTCCATTAACCCATAGAGCAAGCCAGGTAGAGCTCCTGTCCTGTGGGGAGCAAGTGGTCCAGAGGACATGGATACGATAATTAGAGAAAACCCGTAGCCACTCCTAATGAAGCTTGGGAAATGAACCGTGCAGGCTGTTAGAATATACCTTGGGAGAGACTGGAGCGGGTCCCCAGCAGGACCCAATGGAGATAGCCATCCCAGTGACGGGTGACATGAAAAGCTCTGCATCCGCTGACATGTTGTCACTGAGGCTCAGTGACTGTGTGCTGATGTGCTTTGAAGTCTGCCACTGCGACTTGTGATTGAAATACAGAGCTGGAGCCCGGGAGGAAGCAGGATGTGAATTGATGGCCTGAGGAATACAGGCTGGGAAGAAAGGAAAGAAGGGAGGGAGGGAGGGAGGGAGGATGCTGTCATATAAGGAGCACCAGCCTCATCCAGGCACCGTGCTGGGCACACGTGGGCACGTGTCAGGGGTGTGCATGGGTTGGGAGAGGGGCCTCTGGGATGCCCAAATCCTGCTTGCCAATCAACCCCCGACTTCTCGGGTTCCTAAGGGAGCTATTCACGCAAGGGATGATGACAAATGGGAAACCAAAGAACCACTTTATCATGGCTGGGGCGACGGATGTGGACACACTTGGAAAGTTGAAAGCAGCATGCAGTGTAGTTCAGCCAGACAGCTGGTCCCGAGGTCTAGCTTTCGGGGTTCCCAGGGCAAATCCAGCCTGTCGTGGGACTCGCCTCCCCGGCACGATCTGGTTCAGGAGGGAAGTGCCTCTGGACCGGCTGAGGGCTGCCTGCATTCTGAACAGAGAGCCTAAATTCTTTCATCCAGACGCTCTGACTAGCAAGCCCCAGTCCTCCAGAATGGACAGGGCCTTTACTGAAAGGTCAGCCTCAGGCAGCCTCTGAAGGGGCCTAGGTGGTCACAGCTCCGAGAGCAAGAGGGCAAGTAGAGAGAGATCGGGAAGGGAACCAACAGTTGTCGTGGCCCAACCAGGTGCCAGGGCCTTGGGATGCCCCGCCTCGTCTCCTCTTCACAACAGCCGTGTGGGCGGGTGTTATTATCTTCATTTAAGAGACCAGCAAATAGAGGCACCGAAGATTTAAGTAAATGGTCCACAGCCATACTAGCTAGAAAAAGCAGCAGGGCCAGGATTTCAGTCCTGGTCTGTCCGAGGCCCAAATCATGCTCTTTTCAGCGCGCCTGCCCACCTTTGCAGACCACAGTGACTGTAATCAAGACTGCCTGTTTTATAGGTCAGGAAACTGAGGCTCAAGAAGGGGAAATAGTTTAATCAGAGCCATCTGCTTCTAAGTGGTAGAGCCAGGTTCAACTCAAGACTTGCCATCCTAAAGTCCCTCCTCCTCCCAGCCCTTTAGAGCCCTAATGAAGCACATTACAGGAACCCACAGGATCTGACCTCAGCTCTTCCATTTTCAGCCTCCTCTCCCATGGTTCCCTGCCATTCACCCTTCGCTAGTTCCAGCTGTGGGAAGGGAGGGCCTTCCAGGCAGGGAGCAGAGCCCGGGCAAAGGCACAGAAGCCAGACAGGACAGGACGGGTCGGATCTGGCAGTGACGTGTCCTTTCCTGTCTTCTGCAGGAACTGCAAGCTCAGTAGCAGCAGCTTGTCCATGGCCGCCGTGGACATCCTCTACATTGACATCACGAGGAGATGGAACTCCATGACCGTGGACCAGCGGGATTCAGGTACCTGATGACTGGCCTCTGCCGTGTCCTGTGGCAGGACAGAGAGGGATGGGTGGTACATTATCTGTTTCTTCTTGTTAAGGGTCAAGGTGGGGGAAGGAGGAAGGTCATCCTATGGTTACCAAACCAAACTTGGGTCTGTTCGCCTGCGTGTAGTAAAGCCAACCTGCTGACTCGGAGTTGTGGTGAAGGAAAGGGCAGCATTTATTGCAGGGCCAAGCAAGGAGTCCAGGCAGCTCAGAAGGCCCGAGCTCCCCAGTGGCTTTCAGGGAAAGGTTTTTAAAAGCAGGGTGAGGGAGAGGTGTCGCGGGGTGTGTGATCAGCTCGTGGACATTCTTCTGATTGGTTGGTGGTGAGGTCATTGGGAGTCAACATCATCAACCTTCTGGTTCCAGCCCGTCTGGGGTCTACGTGCTTGTGGGCAGCATGCAGTTAACTTCTTCCACCTGGCGGGGGTTTCAGTCTCTGCAAAACAGCTCAAAGGACGTGGCTCCGAATGTTATCTATAGCCCTTGAGGAGGACTTTGTTTAATGACTAAACTATTATTATTTTGTTTTGCTTGACTGTTTTCCTTTGTTTCTGCATTTTCTCACTTCTTTGATTAAATTTCTTCTTTGGAACTTGGGGAAGGCCTAGGAAGCTAAAGTTTTTCTACAAACAAAAAGCAGATGGAGGACGGGGTGGGGGGGGCGGGGGCGGGGGGGGGGCGGTGGAGGGTAGGGTCTGTCCTGGGAGGCTTGCTTACACTATCAGCTCTAGACCTCACTGGAGGGATGGAACTGAGTTTGAATTCAGGAGCACCGTCCTGACTTCTGCTCCCAAGGCTGTGCCCACCCAAATCCTAATTCCACTGCTGGAATCCTTTGCCTAAAGCTTTGATTCCATTTATGTTGGAAACAGTCACTTATTCGTTGGTAGGTTCATCCCTCGCCACACATTTCCAGGGCATAAGCGGGGCCAGGCCCCGGATAGACTGGAGTGAACAGCACTTGGTTCAGGCCCAGGAAGAACTGGCTCTAGAGTTGGGAGGCAGATGAGAACATAGCAGTAGCTAGTGTGATGCGTGCTAGGATGGAGGGAATCACAGAGAGGCTGTCAGGAGGCTCAGCAGAGGAGTTCCTGAGCAAGGGGGGCCCAAGGAAGACTTCCTGCAGAAGCTGAGTGGGATCAGCTGAGGGACAGGGTGGCACACGCCCCCTCCTTCAGGGCTGTTTCCCTGGTCTAGGCAGAGACACACGTGAAAGGCTCAGGTCACCCCAAGTAGCCTGGAGGGCCTGCAGCAAGGAGGGAAAGGAGAAGAGGCAGGGACGGGGTTGCAGGAGCTGTCAAGGCCTTGAACGCCACGTGAAAGAGCTTGATCTTGACCCCCTAGATCACGTGGGGCCGGTGAAGGATTCGGTAAGAAGAATCCGCCTTCGGTGGATGAATTTCTGATCTTTTCCTCCCAGAGGGGGTTTTTCTAAAAAGCCATAATAATAACTATACCTGACATTTGTTCAGCTCATCACAAAATTAGAGCGGGCTCTCATGCATATTCCCTCATTAAACGTCTCTGCTGTGAACCAGTGCAGTAGGTATGAACGTTCGCATTTCACAGCCGAGTAAACTGCATCTCAAGGGGGCCACCCTCCACTCGGCTGCCTCCCTGCAAAAAGGACACACAAAGAGGGGGCGCCTCAGGGAGCAGTTTTCTCCTGCGATAGGGTGGCGAGGACCTGAAATCAGGGGGGTTGGGAGACCCAGCTTAGAACTGACAATGCCACTTCCTACGATGTAAGCGCGAGAAGCCGTTTCACCTCGTCCTGCCCATTTCCTCCTCCGTAAAGGGCGCCAGCAGCACCAGCTGTCCGGGGTGCCCTGTGCCGGAGGGTCTGAAAGCCTGTGGGGCCCTCGTGGACAGTTCATCTTATCAGTGGGCTCCCCTTGGGGAGAATCCTGAGCAGGGTGCTCCCCGCCAGATCCTGCCCCACACCCTGGCTCTGCCCTGGGCTCCAGCTCCCTGCCCACAGGGACCAGCAGCCCTTCCTGCGGCTGCCAGGACTTGGGCATCGTCTGCTAAGTGGTTTCACGTTTGATAATGAGGCTTCCAGCTGCCAGTCTTGGGTGTTTCCTACATTCTGAGCACACTGCCCGGCACTTGACACGTGCAGCATGGGCTAGAGTCCTCCCAGAGGTAGACACGATGATCTCTTTCACACGGAGAAGGAAATTGAGGCTCAGAGGCGCGGCTGGTGGGTAAGGCTTTAACGCCAAGCTGCCACCCTCCCCTTCCGGTTGCTTCCTCCTGCTATTGGTCCCAGAGCAAGGTGACCGCCCAGCTCCCTACTGCTCCCCTTTCTTAAATTCAAAAGCAAAACTCAGGGGCTGCTAATACTCACTGATTCGACAAGGCGAGAGCTCCTATCACATCTCCGCCGTCGGAGCTGCCTTCCATCCTTCCCTGGCAACCAGGAGAGGCTGGAGATGGAACCTCTTAGAAGTAGGCAGATGAATTATCATCTCCAGGACGGAGGGTGCTTATGTGACAGTTGAGCCGCCTGCTTTCTGCTGACGCCTTCAGAAAGTGAAGACGTGTTTGCTCTGTGAGCCGAATGCGGGGCGTCGTTGCGGGAGCCTGTGGAGGGGGCCAGATGAGGGGGCAGGGGTGGCAGTGGAATTATTAAATATTGAAGTTGATCAGGAATAGCAGCAGGAAGCTACTTATCATGTTTTATTGCTTCAAACTAGCATTACCATCTGGCCCCATTGTTAATTCTGAGTAGCTTTTCATGTTTTGTTTGCCTCTTAAATTGCTCCCCAGCAGCGGAATCCACAGGGGCTGCCCACAGTACAGGCTCGGGTGAGGTTTTCTGGGGTCTGCAGCGTCTCTCTGTCTGCTGAGCAAGCTGAGGAGATGAGAAAAATACTTATTTTTAGAACATACAGATGCGCAAATCTGGGGCTGGGGTCTTCCAGGCCTTTCCACCCTGCCTCAGCCCCTGAGTGTGTGGAATAACAGTCCTTAGTAGTAACTGCAATTTTGAGATCACCTCCGATGTACAAATATCACTGCTAATTCTCACACCAGACCTTTGAGGTGGGTGATCAGATCCCATTTTACAGAGCAGATTCTGAGGTTTCCAAGAGCAAAAGTGACTTGTCTGAAATCCCACAGCCAGTGAGTAGCAGAAGCTGGATTTGCACTCAAGCCTCCTACCTCCTGGCCCAGGACGCTGTCCCCAATCCAGGGCCACACCGAGCAGGGCTTGTTCATCTGAGTGATGCGGAGGGGATGGGGGCTTGTGAGGCAGGGAGGTGAAAGGTCAATTCACAGAGCACAAGGAAGGCAGAACTGCAGTGGGAGTTGGTGCCTCGTCCACGCACCTGTCTCCCTTCCTCCTTGGAGCTTATACTCCTGTTCTCCTGTTTCCATCACTCCTGAAAGGAAATAATAGCGTCCAGGGTGGGGGGTCGTACAGGCAGTGAGGGCTGGGCATTAAAGCCAGGAATGAGAAGGCCGTCTGTGCCCATGGGCGCAGGGGCCACTGCTGTCTTAGCTGGTGCAGGCCGGGGCCCAGATGCCTCCTGAGAAGCCTGCTCGAGCACCTCTGATTCTCAAGGAGAAGGAGTTTCTGAAGCCAGCCGCGTGCTCAGGACCATTCAGGAAGCTGCTGGATGTCAGAAGAAGTAAAGGCCTGGTCGGAGGTGTGGATCCATGTGAGCTGGGGCAGCTTTTCCTGCCCTAGAGCTGCTGTGGGGCTGGCGAGAAAGAAGTCAGAAGAGGGGCAGAACATGCGCTCTCAGTCTCAAAGGGCACGCACTCACTCGTGCATTCACTCATTCATTCATTCAACAGACGGGTAATGAATGTGTTACCAGGTATTGGGCCCTACTGGAATAAAAAGAAATTATTTTACAGACCCTACTCTCAAGGAAGAAAAAATAATAGAGATTACGTACTGAACATTGACTATGTGACAGAAATCAAAGATGCTTGTTATGAATTGCTTCATTTAAGTCTCATGCAGCCCTGTGAGATAAGGCTGGCTATTCCCATCTGACAGATGAGAAAGCTGAGGCTCAAAGGGGTGAACTTAAGCAAGCGTGTCAGGTCTTACAGTGGGGAGCCCGGGATCTGAACCAAGCACGGCCTGCCTTCAGAGCTCATCCTTGGCCCTTCCATTACACCCAGCGTCTCCAGCCACACAAATGAAAAGCACGCGCAGTTGCAAGTTGTAACGGGGTGGCCAGAGCTCCCATGGGGGAAGCAACAAAGGAGGGAGCCGTGCGGGTGAGGAGAGAGCACAAGCAAAGCACTTAGCGTGGTGGGCGACCCAGAAAAGGCGCTCGCTGCGCGTTCTGTATCCCTGAGGGCCTGGCACATCGACCAGAGCACGCAAAAGCATCTCACCTGGTGCCCAGTGAATGTTCGGTGAGCAGACGAACGCCAATATAAAAAATGTCCCCCATCCCCAAAGCAGGGCCTTCTGAGTGCGAGAACCATGGCTTATACGAGCGGTGGTCTATAGGGGTCTCCCTCTGCTTTCCTGTTGTCCAGTGTAAAATGGCAGCCCATTTGAATAAGACCATCACCCCGACCCAAACCCCAGTGTGTCCAAGTGCTGACGCACCTTTCCTTTCTGGAAGCCAGCCCAGACCTTCCTTCTGCCCTAATGAGACTTCGGTACCCACCAAGGGGGTCAACCAGATTCCCGATGCTCAAGGCCCTTATGAACCTTCATTTGACCTGCATGAGGAGACCCTGCTATTGGAGAAGAAAAAGTGGTGTTTAAAAAGACTAGAGAGGAAAAAAAAAAACAGTAAGAAAAAGCATACATATTATGAAATCTAAATCTCAGACCACCCTTTGAAATAGGCCCGTTATTGACTGCTTTTTTCAATTGGACCTCAGGTGCACAGAACCGGGTTAATCATAATCCTTGGCTCGGGAGACACTCCATCCTGGTCCAGGCATAGCCTGCTCTGTTCAGTTAGCTTTTTGAACTAGTTCCTTTTAGTAATGGAATAAGCATCCCCACGCTCTCGTGACCCAAAGCAAAAGCTGGGACTCGGCGATCACACGCGTTTAGCACGTGGCCCTCCCCCACGCCCAGCCCATTTGCCACCTCTCTCCACCTGAGGAGCCCTCAGCTGCATCCCATGCCCATCGCTCTCTAAACAGACTGTCTTCCTCTCTTAAAATGCCAATGACTACTTAGGAGCGTGGTGGAATTTCGTAATATGCAGTCTCACACTCTGCAGCAGGCCAGTGTAATTGTCAATTGTCATTTAAAAAAAAAAAAAAGATTTCAGTTTCCAATTCTAGAATTTCTAGCAGAGCACAGAAATCTAAAAAAAAAATCTAAAAAAGAATTTCTAGCAGAGCACAGAAATCTGTTTGTGGTATCAGCAAACTTGGGGTGTAGTAGCCCTCTCATTGCCCAGAACCAAACGAAGAAACACAGTTGTCAGTGAAGAGGCAGTTATGTAAATTGCACTCGTGAACACCTCCTTATCATTGAGACTTTGCTTTCTACTCTTCCCAGAGTGGAATTCACTCCTCTGTGGCGAGAGACTAGGACAGCATCAAGATTAGGCAATAAAAGGCAGTATCGGGCTTCCCTGGTGGCGCAGTGGTTGAGAGTCTGCCTGCCGATGCAGGGGACACGGGGTCGTGCCCCGGTCCGCCATGGTTGCTGAGCCTGCGCGTCCGGAGCCTGTGCTCCGCAACGGGAGGGAGAGCCCACAACAGTGAGAGGCCCACGTACCGCCAAAAAAAAAAAAAAAGGCAGTATCACTGGCATCATCTGTGAGAGACAAACATTTCACTTGAAAAGGGAACACTTGAGCCCAGCATCTGGTGTCTGGTCCATCTAACCCACAACCGACAGCTAGGGGCTTCAGGACAGCTTTGCTCACTTCGCAGCCAGATTTTTTGCTGTTTTAAAATATAAACTAGAGGTCCTCCCAGTAAGCAATGGAAACGTGATTGCAAAGCAAGAAAGAAAATGGACCGGAGAGTCTTTCCCACCCACGTGAGCACACACGCGACACCCACGTATGCGTGTTCGGCCCATACCTTGCTTGCAGAGGAAAAATCAGAGTGGCATAGTTTAATGTCTCCTATGTGCTGTAGGCTCTTTGACCAAAATGAGAAACATTTCTTCCACTGCTTGAAGAGCTCCTGAGCTACATGCCCGCCTTCGTGGGGCTGCCTCGGCTTGACTGGCAGTATAACCAAAGCCACGGGCTCTGGGATCAGACAAACCTGGCTTCAAATCTGAGACCGGTAAATTGCAAGCTGTGTCGTCTCCGCAGGTTATGTAACTTCCTCTGAGCCTCACATTCATCTTCTGAAAAGGGGAGATAATAACGGTGCCCACTTCATAAGAACATTGATACGGCTGAAATGGGACAAAGCAGAAAGTGCTCAGAGCAGGGTCTGAGTAGGAAATGCTCAGTAAGAAGGGGCTGCTTCTATTGATATCACCTGGCTCTGACTGCACCCCTCTCCCGGGACATGCTTCCTGGGCACCTACTCGTGCCAGGTGCTCTGCAGGTGCTGGGAACAGACAGGAAGAAACGCCTGCCTGGAGACACTCGCAGCCTGTGGGAGGGATGGGATGTGGTGGCAGCGGGCCTTCCCTTGGAGCCGACAGAGTGCCAGGGCCTCCCCTCCTTTCCCTCCAAGATGGCCCTCACCCATCTTTGGCCTGGCTGCCCCATCCTCACTGCCCTGTCCCTTTGTCCTACACAGCACTGTTGGAGGGTTGGCTGGGAAGCGGAACCCATGTGTCCAACTCAAGGAAAGTAGGGGTGGGGGGTGGATACTGTGAAGCTGGGGACCTTTAGCAAGAAATGCAGCACTCCAGCTTCAGGGCTGCCGGGCCTGGAGAGTCAGGGCCAGTTTCTCTCCACGTGTGCCACGGTCTCCAAAGACCAGCTGTCCCCTCTCCTCTGCACGTCTGCTCTCACACTGTGGGTGCTCCTGCCTTTGGCTGGCTGCGGCGGCCTCCAGCCCTCCTCCTGCATCACCTCTCAACCCGGAGTCCACCATCAGCCGCCTGCAGTCACTGTTCTCACGACTACAACTCCAGAGGAGCGAGTGAGAACCCTTCCCCCTGTGCAGCCACCCCTCCGGTCACTAGCCCCACGCTCACTCGTTCCAGCCAAGGTGGCCGGCCACTTCGGAGGACCTCCATCGGGGCCACTTGCCTCTGTCCGAAGCCCTCACCCCTCACACACCGCTGCCCAGGCCCTCCTCGCAAGGCGCCACCCTCAGGCTGGGCCAGCTCTCCCTTCCCACAGGCTCCAGCAGCATCCAGCGCTGCTCCTCGGCAGCACCGATCCCAGTGCGAAGTGAACCCTGTGGAACAAGCGTGTGGCATCTGCCCCTTGAGCTAGACTAACCTCCATGACGCCAAGCCGTTCCTGCCTTAACGAAGCCTAGCTCTGTGCCTGGCACATAGTAGGTGCTCAGCAAACGTGCGCGGGATGGACGAGGGACGGGACCCTGACGATCAGCTGACATCTGTGGGTGTCTGAGTCTCGTTACTGTCTCTCACCAGATTTCCTCAGTCGACTTATGCAAATCATCTGCCTCCTCTACTTTCCTCAGCTGGAATGAGCCCCAACTGAAATGTATGTGGTTAACAACGTACTGAAATATTTAAAAGTATTTTTACTTGGAAGGTTTAGCGAAGCCTCACTTATACATATACATGGATGGCCCCCTCCCTCCTCGGTACAGGAGGCGGGTTTCACGCGGTGCCTCGCACCGTGTCTGGCACGAGCGATGTTCTTCAGCCTTGAAATTATCTCAAAGTCAGATGGGCCTCTCTGGATGTGTGCCTACACGCTTACAAAATAGTCAGTGTCAGAATTATTTTTAATAAAAGCAGGCGAGCCAACAGAAATGCCAGCTCGCCCTTCCCGCGCAGACGCTTATCTGGAGCTGCTGCCGTGCAGGCTGCACCTTCTGTAATGAATGTCCCCTCGGGGAGTGTCGCCTGGAGACGTGTGATCACCGCCACAGCCCCTTCATTGGAGCGCCTGATCGTCACCTTCCTGTCCATCACCTCCAGGGCATGGGAACAGGATCTCCGCCGTTGTCTGGTCCTACGCCCCAAAAAAGAGACAAAAGGAAAAAAGTGAGATGAATTTTTTTATGCAGCTATTTCCTTTTCTTCATCCCAGATCTTGCAGGAACAGCGGCAGCAGGATGGAAGTTGTGGGAAAAGCATGAGCCATGAACCAGCGAGTCAGCCAGGCCGAGTCTGGTTCCTTGCACCTCCCATCTTGGAGCCCAGGGTCGGGGGTGGGGGCGCTTCAGCTCCAAGAGCCACAGTTTCCTTTAAAACGGGCCAGTGCCATCCACCTTGGGTTGTTGTAAGTCTTTAGTTAGTGTACCCCCGGCTCTCCTTTTGCTTTGTTTTAACTACCATTGTCATTCTTGACACGTGGGCGTGCTTTCAGATTACAAAAGTCTTCCAATCCACTTGTGCACTGAAAGCTCACACTCCCCCTGAGCGTGGTCTTGTTCCCACGACCCCACTCAGGGAGGAGGAAACCGAGGCTCAGAGTGGTAAAGAGGGGTCAGGGACAGAGCAGGAACCGGTCTCTAGCCTCCATCTTGTGCAGCCTCAGGAAGTGACGACACTGATGAGTAAAGATGGAAGGACTACTGCCAATCCCCAAATATCCCCAGGCTGAGGCATCCATAAGGTGGGCGGAGCTGTGTTTGGTAAGACCATCGGGGAGACGTGACCAATGACAGACGCATCCTCCGCAGCCCCTCCCCCCATCTGCTCCTCTACTACCAAGGAGGCAGGATACAGGGTCACACAGGCTTTACTGCTGCAAAGCTCTGCACTTGACACTCCTCACAGCACCGCTATTTAGAGTTGAGGAAATGAGAATTAGACTGGTTGGGGGCACCTCGCTAGTAAACAGCAGTGCTTGGACAAGGACCCACGTCTCCTAACTAAATCTTCTCCAACATGCTGCCCCTTAATGTGACTGCTGGTGATTGACACAAATATGAGCTACATTTATGGATTTTTTAAAATTAATAGACAATTTTTTTGGAAAAGTTTTTTTTTAATAAATTTATTTATTTATTTATTTGGGGCTGTGTTGGGTCTTCACTGCTGCATGTGGGCTTTCTCTAGTTGTGGTGAGCGGGGCCTTCTCTTGTTGCAGAGCACAGGCTCTAGGTGCGCGGGCTTCAGTAGTTGTGGCACGTGGGCTCAGTAGTTGTGGCTCGTGGACTCTAGAGCGCAGGCTCAGTAGTTGTGGCTCACGGGCTTACTTCTTCTGCAGCATGTGGGATCTTCCCGGACCAGGGCTCGAACCCATGTCCCCTGCATTAGCAGTGGATTCTTAACCACTGAGCCACCAGGGAAACCCCTTTGAAACAGTTTTAGATTTACAGAAAAATTGAGCAGATAGTACAGAGAATTCCCATGTACTCCCCAAACACATACTCTTTCCTCTATAGTATGTTGCATTAGTATACATTTGTTAGTTAATAAACAAATATTAATATATTATTATTAATTAAAGTCCATAGTTTAAAGTTCACTCTGTGTTGTACATCCTATGTGTTTTGACAACTGCATAATGTAATGTATCCAGTACAGTACTATACTATACAGAATGTTCTCACTGCCTAAAAATCCCCTGTGTCCCACCTATTCATCCTCTCCCACCCTGAATCCCTGGCATCCACTGATCTTTTTACTCTCTTCATAGTTTTGCTTTTTTCTGAATGTCATATCGTTGGAATTGTACAGTATGTAGCCTTTTCAGTACTGGCTTCTTTCACTTAGCAATGTGCATTTAAAGGTCCTCCATGTCTTTTTGTGGCTTGATAGCGCATTTCTTTTTATCTGTGAGTAAAAGTCCATTGAACGGATATGCCATGGTTTGTTAATCCATTCACCTATTTAAGGACATTTTTGTTGCGTACAGTTTTTGACAGTTATGAATAAAGCTGCTATAAACATTTGTGTGCAGTTTTTTTTTTGTGGACATACGTTTTCAAAATGGGCAAATACCTAGGGATGTGATTGCTGGATCATATGGTAAGACTACGTTTAGCTTTTTAAGAAACTGCCAAACTGTCTTTCAAAATGGCTGTACCATTTCACATTCCCACCAGCAACGAATGAGAGTTCCTGTTGCTCCACATCCTTGATAACACTTAGTATTGTCAGTTTTTTAAATTTAGCCATTGTAATAGGTGTGTAGTGGTATACCACATTGTTTTAATTTGCAATTTCCTAAAGACATACGATGTCGAGCATCTTTTCATATGCTTATTTGCCATTTGTATATCTTCTTTGATGAGATGTCCAGATCTTTGCCCACTTTTTTTTCTTATTGTTGAGTTTTAAGAATTCTTTGTATATTTTGGATACAAGTCTTTTATCAAGTGTGTCTTTTGCAAATATTTTCTCACAGTTTATGTGGCTTATCTTTTCATTCTCTTAACAGTGTCTGTACAGAGCAGAAATTTTTAATTTTAATAAGGTCTAACATCAATTTTTTCTTTCAGGGATTTTGTTTTTGGTGTTGTGTCTAAAACTTCATAGCCAAATCCAAGGTCCCCTAGATTTTCTCCTGTTATCTTCTAAAACTTGTATAGTTTTGTATTTTACATTTATGTCCATGATCCATTTTGAGTTAATTTTTGTGAAAGGTGCAAGGTCTGTGTCTAGATTCTTTTTTTTTCTTTTAAATATGGATGTCCACTTGTTCCAACACCATTTGTTGAAGACTGTCCTTTCTCCATTGAATTTCCTTTGTTCCTTTGTCAAAGATCAGTTGATTATATTTGTGTGAGTCTATTTCTGGGCTCTGTATTCTGTTCCATTGATCTAGTTGTCTGTTCTTTCACTAATACCGTGTTGTTTTGATTACTGTAACTATAGTAAGTTTTGAAGTTGGGTAGTGTCAGTCCTCTATGTTCTTCTTTAGGATTGTGTTGGCTATTCTGGTCTTTTGCCTTTCCCATATAAATTTTAGAATCAGCTGGTCAAATATTCACCAAATAACTTGCTGGGATTTTAATTTGGATTGTGTTGAATCTATAGATTGAGTTGGGAAGGACTACCATCTATACAATATTGAGTCTTCCTGTCCATGAACATGAAATATCTCTCCATTTATTTAGATCTTTTATTTTTGTCATTCAGGTTTCTTAGTTTTCTTCATATGTATCTTCCATATGTTCCATTAGATTTATACCTAAGTATTTTATTTTATTTTACTTTACTTGGGTGCTAATATAAATGGTGTTGTGTTTTTAATTTAAAATTCCAAGTGTTCATTGCTGGAATATAGGAAAGCAGTTGACTATTATATAATAACCTTGTACCCTACAATGTCGCTATAATCACTTAGTTCCAGAAGTTTGTCAATTTATTGGGATTTTCTACATTGACAGCCGTGTCATTTGAGAATAAAGGCAGTTTTATTTCTACCTTTCCAATCTTTTGGTATACCTTTTCTTTTCTCTTCTTGTCTTGTTTTGTCTTGTCTTATTGAATTAACTAAGACTCCCAGTGCAATGTTGAACAGGAGTGGTGAGAGGGGACATCCTTGTCCTGTTCCCAATATTAGGTGGAAAGCACCTATTTTCTTAGCATTAAATATGAAGTTAGCTGTAGGGTTTTTGTAGCTATTCTTCATCAAATGGACAAAGTTCCCCTCTGTTGCTAGCTTGCATAGAGTTTTAGGGGGTGTTTTTTTTTTTCTTTTTTATCATGAATGAGTGTTGGATTTTGTCAAATGCCTTTCCTGCACCTATTGATATGATCATATGATTTTTCTTCTTTAGCCTGTTGATGTGATAGAAACATTAAGTGATTTTTGAATGTTGAGGCAGCCTTGCGTATCTGGAATAAATCTCATTGGTTGTGGTGAATAATTCTTCTTATACATTATTGGATTCCACTTGCTAATATTTTGTTGAGAATTTTTGCATCTATGTTTATGAGAGATATTGGTCCGTAGTTTTACCTTTCTAGTAATGCCGTTATCTAGTATTGGGGTGATGTTGACCTCATAAAATGAGTTAGAACATATTCCCTCTGCTTCTGTATTCTGTAAGAGATTGTAGAGAATTGGTATCATTTCTTTCTTAAATGTTTAGTAGAATTTATCAGTGAAACCATCAGGGCCTAGTGTTTACTTTTTTAGAAGGTTATTAATTTAATTTCTTTAATAGATATAAACCTATTCAGATTAACTGTTTCTCTTTGTGTGAGTTTTGTTGAATTGTGTCTTTCAAGAAATTGGTCCAGGACTTCCCTGGTGGCACAGTGGTTAAGAATCCACCTGCCAATGCAGGGGACATGGGTTCGAGCCCTGGTCTGGGAAGATCCCACATGCCGTGGAGCAACCAAGCCCGTGTGCCACAACTACTGAGCCTGTGCTCTAGAGCCCACGAGCCACAACTACTGAGCCCACATGCCTAGAGCCCATGCTCCCCAACGAGAGAAGCCACTGCAATGAGAAGCCCATGCACCGCAACAAAGAGCAGCCCCCACTCGCCACAACTTAGAGAAAGCACAGCAATGAAGACCCAACACAGCCAAAAGTAAATTAATTAATTAATTTTTTAAAAAGAGAAATTGAAAAAAAAATTAAAAAATAAAAAAAGAGAAATTGGTCCATTTCATCTAAGTTATCAAATTTGTGGACACAAAATTATTCATAATATTCCTTTATTATCCTTTTAATGTCTATGGGATCAGTAGTGATAACCCTCTTTCATTTCTGATATTAGTAATTTTAATTACTAATTAGTAGTCTAGTAATCTTCTCTCTTTTTTTCCTGCTTAGCCTGGCTAGAGGTTTATCAGTTTCATTGATCTTTTTATAGAACCAGCTTTTGGCTTAATTGATTTTCTTTATTGCTTTCCTGTTTTTAATTTCATTGATTTGTGCTCTAGTTTTTGTTATTTCTTTTCTTCTGCTTACTTTGGATTTAATTTGCTCTTCTTTTTCTAGTTTCCTAAGATGGGAGTTTAGATAATTGATTTAAGACCTTTCATTTTGTTTAATATATGCATTCAAGGCTCTAAATGTCCCTCTAAACACTACTTTCATTGCCTCCCGCAAAATTCAGTAAGTTCTATTTTCATTTTCACTTAGTTAAAAATATTTTTAAATTTCTCTTGAGACTTATTTTTTGACCCATGTATTGTTTAGACATGTGCTATTTAATCTCCAAATATGTGGAGAATTTTCAGCTGTCTTTCTGTTATTGATCTTTAGTTTAATTTCATTGTGGTATGAGAGCATACTTTGTATGATTTCTATTCTTTTAAATTTGTTAGGTTATGTTTTATGGCTGAGAATATAGTCTATCTTGGTAAATGTTCTGTGTGAACTGAAAATAATGTGTACTCTGCTCTTGTTGAATAAGGTATTTTATACATGTCAATTAGATCCAGTTGATTGATGGTGCTGTTCAGTTAAACTATATCCTTACCAATTTTCTGCCTGCTGGATCTGTCAATTACTGATAGAGGGGTGTTGAAATCTCCAACTATAATAGTGGATTTGTCTATTTCCCCTTGCAGTTCTATCTGTTTTACCTCACATATTTTGACACTCTGTTTTTAGCTACATACATGATGAGGATTGTTGTCTTCTTGGAGAATTGACCCCTTTATCATTAAATAATGCCCACCTTTATCCCTGATAGTTTTCTTTGTTCTGCAGTCTGCGTTGTCTGAAATTAATATAGCTACTCCAGCTTTTTTTTTTTTTAGTTAGTGTTAGCATGATATATCTTTCTCCATCCCTTTACTTTTTATCTATGCCTTTACATTTAAAGAGGGTTTCTTGTAAACAATATATAGTTGGATTTTGCTTTTTTAAATCCACTCTAACAATCTCTGTCTTTTAATTAATATATTTAAACCATTTACATTTAAAGTGATTATTGCTATAGCTGGATTACTATTTACCATGTTAGTAACTGCTTTCCATTTATTTCCCTTGTTCTTTTTTATCTTCCCCTCTTTTTCTGCCTTCTCTGGTTTTAATTGAGCATTTTATAAGATTTCATTTTCTCTCTTAATATATCAGTTATACTTCTTCTTTAAAAATCAGTGGTTAGGGCTTCCCTGGTGGCGCAGTGGTTGAGTCCGCCTGCCAATGCAGGGGACACGGGTTCGTGCCCCGGTCCGGGAAAATCCCACATGCCACAGAGCAGCTAGACCCGTGAGCCATGGCCACTGAGCCTGCGCGTCCGGAGCCTGTGCTCCGCAACGGGAGAGGCCACAACAGTGGGAGGCCCACGTACCACAAAAAAAAAAAAATCAGTGGTTGTCCTAGAGTTTGCAGTGTACTTTTTTTGCTAATAAACCCATTTTCAAATAGTGCTATACAACTTCCCTTCTGCAAGTTCCTTCTGCAACTTCTGCAAGTTCCCTATACAACTTGCAGAGAGTGCAAGTTCCTTGTAAAAGAGTACTCCCAATTCCTCCCCCCTTCCCTAATAACTGTGCTGTTACTCATTTTACTTATTCCTAAGCTATAATCACCCAACACATTGTTGCTATTATTACTTTGAACAGTTATCTGTTAGATCAGTTAAGAATAAGAAAAATAAAAAAGATTTATTTTACCTTCATTTATTCCTTTTCTGATGCTCTTCTTTTCTTTATGTAGATCTGAGTTTCTGACCTAGATCATTTTCTTTCTCTCTGAAGAGCTTCTTTGAACATTGCTTGCAAGGCAAGTCTATGGACAACAAATTCCTTCAGTTTTTGTTTGAGAAAGTATTTCTCCTTCACCTTTGAAGGATAATTTCTCTGGATACAGAATTCTAGGTTTACGGGAGTTTTCTTTCAACATTTAAGATATTTCACTCCTCTCTCTTCTTGCATGGTTTCTGATGAGATGCTGATGTAATTTTTTTCTTATTCCTCTATAGGTAAGGTGTTTTTCCCCTCTGGCATCTGTCAAGGTTTTCTCTGTCTCTGGTTTTCTACGGTTTGAATATGATATGTATAGGTGTTAATTTTTTGGTATTTCTCCTGCTTGTCATTCTCTGAGCTTCTTGGATCTGTGGTTTGGATGTCTCATTAATTTTGGAAAATTCTCAGCCATTATTACTTCAAGTATCTCTTCTGTTCCTTTCTTTTTTCTCCTTCTGGTATTCCCATTGTATTTCAAGCCTTTTGTATTGTCCCACTGTTCCAAGACATTCTCCTTTACTTTATTCTTTTTTAAAAAATTCAATTTATTTATACTAAAAAACAAAAACAGTTCACCCATTTCTCCCCACCAACCCGCCCACCTTTGGCAACCACCAATTTGTTCTCTGTTATCTATGAACTTGGGTTGGTTTTTTTAATTTGTTTTTTGTTTTAGATTCCATCTATAAGAGAGATGCACAGTATTTGTCTTTCTCTGTTCTGTCTTATTTCACTTAGCATAATGCCAGTGAGCTCCATCCATGTTGTTGCAAATGGTACAATTTCATTCTCTTTTATTGCTGAATAATAGTCATATTACAATGTCTTTATCCAGTCATCCATCAGAGGACACTTAGGTTGTGTCCATATCTCAGCTATTGTAAATAATGCTGTAATGACCATGGGAGTGCATATATCTTTTCAAGTTAATGTTTTCATTTTCTTCAGATAAATACCCAGAAGTGGAACTGCTGGATCATATTATAGTTCTATTTTTAATCTTTTATGGAGCCTCCATACTGTTTTCCACAATAGCTGCACCATTTTACATTCCCACCAACAGGGCACAAGGATTCCCTTTTCTCCATATTCTTGCCAACACTCATTATTTCTTATCTATTTGACAGTAGCCATTCTAATAGGCATGAGGTGCTGTCTCATCGTGGTTTTGATTTGCATTTCCCTGATGATTAATGATGTTGCACATCTTTTCGGATACCTGTTGGCTTCTTTGGACAAATGTCTATTCAGATCTTCTGCCCATTTTTAAATCAGATTGTTTGGAGTTTTTTGCCTTTGAGTTGTGTGAGTTCTTTATATGTTTTGAATATTAGCCCCTTACCAGATATATAATTTGAAGTTATCTTCTCCCATTCAGTAGGTTGCCTTTCCATTTTGTTGGTGGTTTCCTTTGCTGTGCAAAGGAAACTTTTTAATTTGATGTTCATTTCTGCTTTTGGTGTCAGATTAAAAAGCTATAGCCAAGACCCATATCAAGGAGCTTACTGCTTATGTTTTCTTCTAGGAGTTTAATGGTTTCAGGTCTTAATTTCGAGTCTTTAGTTCATTTTGAGTTAATTTTTGTGTATGGTGTTAGATGGTGGTCCAGTTTCATTCTTTTGCGTGTGGCTGTCCAATTTTCCCAACACTATTTCTTGAAGAAACTGTCCTTTCCCCATTGTATATTCTCTACTCTTTTGTTGTAAATTAATTGACCATATATGCATGGGTTTATTTCTGGACTCCCTCTTCTGTTCCATTGATCTATGTGTCTGTTTTTATCCCAACACCATAGAGTTTTCACTACTATAGCTTTGTAATATAGTTTGAAATTAGGAAGTGTGATGCCCACAGCTTTGTTCTTCTTTCTCAAGATTGCTTTGGCTATTTAGAGTCTTTTTTGGTTCCATACAAATTTTAGGATTGTTTGTTCTATTTCTGTGGAAAGTGTCATCGGAATTTTGATACAGATTGCATTGAATCTGTATATTGCTTTGAATAGTATGGACATTTTAACAATATTAATTATTCCAATCCATGAGTACAGAATATTTTTGCATTCATTTGTCTTCAATTTCTTTCATTGATACCTAACAGTTTTCAACATACAGATCTTTCAACTCCTTGGTTAAATTTATTCCTGAGTATTTTATTCTTTTTGATGCAATTGTAAATGGGATTGTTTTCTTAACTTCTCTTTCTGATATTTTGTTATTAGTGTATAGAAAGCAACAGATTGTTGTGTATTGATTTTGTATCCTGTAACTTAACTGAATTCGTTTATTAGTTCTAGCAGTTTTTTGATGGAGTCTTTAGGGTTTTCCATATATGATTTCATATCATCTGCAAATAGTGACAATCTTCCTTTTTCCTTTCCAATTTTGATTCCTTTTATTTCTTTTTCTTGTCTAATTGCTCTGGATAGGACTTCCAATACTATGTTGAATTAAATTGGTAAGAGTGGACATCTTTGTCTTGCTCCTGGCCTTAGAGAAAAAGCTTTCAGCTTCTCACCATTGAGTATGATGTTAGCTGAGGGCTTGTCATATATGACCTTTATTCTGTTGAGGTATCTTCTCTCTATACCTGATTTGTTGAGAGTTTCTTTTATCATAAATGGATGTTGCACTTTGTCAAATGCTTTTTCTGCATCTATTGAGATAATCATATGATTTTTATCCTTCATTTTATTAATGTGGTATACAACATTGACTGATTTGCAGATGGTGAGCCGTCCTTTGTATTCCTGGAATAAATCTCACTTGATCATAGTGTATGATCCTTTTAATGTATTGTTGAATTCAGTTTGCTAATATTTTGTTGAGGATTTTTGCATCTATGTTCATCAGGGGTATTGGCCTTTCCTTTTTTTTCCTTGTGGCATCCTTGTCTGATTTTGGTATCAGGATAATGCTGGCCTCATAAAATGAGTTTGGAAGAGTTCCCTCATCTCCTGTTTTTTGGAAGAGTTTGAGAAGGTGTTAGCTCTCCCTGAATGTTTGATAGAATTTGCCTGTGAAGCCATCTGGTCCTGGACTTTTGTTTGTTGGAAGGTTTTTGATTACTGATTCAGTCTCCCTACTAGTAATTGGTCTGTTCAGATTATCTATTTCATCTTGACTAAGTCTTGGTACGTTGTTTGTTTCTATGAATTTATCCATTTCTTCTAGGTTGTCCAAAGACACTGTTCCTGGACATTCAGGTTTTTTTCGTTTTTTTATTTTATTTTATTTATTTGTTTATTTATCTATTTATTTATTTTTGGCTGTATGGGGTCCTCGTTGCTGTGCGCGGGCTTTCTCTAGTTGTGGTGGGTGGGGGCTGCTCTTCATTGCAGTGCGTGGGCTTCTCATTGTGGTGGCTTCTCTTGCTGCAGAGCACAGGCTCTAGGCATGCGGGCTTCAGTAGTTGTGGCACACGGGCTCTAGTTGTGGCTCGTGGGCTTTAGAGCACAGGCTCAGTAGTTGTGGAGCACAGGCTTTGTTGCTCCGTGGCATGTGGGATCTTCCTGGACCAGGGCTTGAACCCGTGTGCCCTGCATTGGCAGGCAGATTCTTAACCACTGTGCCACAAGAGAAGTCCCTCAGGTTTGTTTGTTTTTTTTCATTCGTTTTTCTCTTCTCATTTCAGTTTGGTGCTGAAAGCTCGACCTCTGTGCACTGGTGCTGAACCAAATCTTGGAGACAGAGTTTTGGATGAAGTAGAAAAGAATAGCTTTATTGTTTTGCCAGGCAAAGGGAGATACAGTGGGCTTTTGCCCTGAAAAACTGTGTGTCCCAACCCCCGGGGAATTTGGTGAGTTGTTTTATAGCAATAGTTCAAGGGCAGCATTGCTGATAAGGATCTGTGTGTGTGCAGGGCCTGTATTCCTTTAATCTGGCCTCAGGTGGTCTCCTGATCCTCTCTGAAGAAAACTTCATCAAATAGTTAGCATCTTCCATTTGGTGGGGGTTTTAGTTCTGCAGAAGAGCTTAAATATATTTTTATGTGTATCCCTTGAGGCAGAATGAGGACCCTGCCCCAAGGCTACACTATTGTTTCCTCACTGCTCCTCCCTTGTCTCTGCATCCCCTCCCTTCCCTGATTAACAACTGTTTGAATCTGCCCTTTGGGACTCAGGGAAGGTCATGGAGTCTATTCCCTACAAACAAGAAACAGGGGACAGAAATGCTTCCATGCCCAGGGGCCCCACAGGGTCCTGCTCAGTTTCAAGTTTGTGACATTTCTGTTGACATACCTTCAGGCTCACTGATTCTTTCCTTAGCTATGTCTAGTCTATTTCTGAGCCCATTGAGAGCTTTCTTCATTTCGGTGCTGGTGTTTTTAATTTCTAGCATTTCCTTTTGATTCTTTCTTAGAGTATCCATCTCTCTCCTTACGTTGCCCATCTGTTCTTGAATGTTGCCTACTTTTTCCATCAGAGCCCTTAATGTATTAATCATCATTATTTTTAATTCTCTGTCAGATAATTCCAACATCTGTTTCATATCTGAGTCTGATTTTGATGCTTACTTTGTCTCTTCAGACCATGGTTTTTTCTCATCTTTTAGCAGCTGTTGTGATTTTGGGTTGAAAGCTGGACATGATGTATCAGGTACTAAGAACTGAGGCAATCAGGCTTTAAGCGTGAGGTTTTATGTTAACCTGGCTGGGAGCTGGGCTGTATTTAATGTTTGCTGCAGCTGTAGGTACCAGAGGCTTCAGTTTCCTTGGTTTTATTTTCAACCCCCAATTGTCTTTGGGTTTCCTTAAACAATCCTTCTTAAATTGTTTTGCACCTCTCGGTTGTATCCACTGTTGTAATATTGGAGCCCTGTTGATGTGGTGGTAATTTGCTGGGGAGAGAAAGCATTTGATAATCTTATGGTTAAATTTCAGTTTCTCAGTGGGCTTGAGTACTTGGACTGTGATGTTCAGAAGTGTTTCTTAGCCTTTCTTTTTTCTTTCCTTATGTGAGAAAGAAGGAAGAGAGAGCCTGGAGTTGTCTTTCCAGGAAAAGAGAGGCTGGAGTTGTCTAATTGCCCTTCCCTCAGGTCAGATAAGCCTCTGGTAAAGCAGTTCCCCTTGAGGGCAGGCCTTTGTTATGGAGAACACTCTGGGCATATTTCAAAATGATTACCTTCCCCTCATCCCTGCCTGAAGCAAGAGGGATTTTTCTCCTATAGTCATCTTAAGAACCTGGTTGGGTTCTGGAGGTAAAGTGTGGGGGACCCTCTAAAACTGAGCCCCCAGGAATTTCTAACTCTCAATCTAGTCCATAGTCAGCCTCCAGCAATTCTTGAATCGCCAATTAAGTGTTCCTACCAGTTACTGGCTCTAGCAACTTCTGCTCCCAGTAAGCTGATCTCAGCTGTGATTCTCCATATTCACTTGTCTGTCCAGTTTTTAGGGTGACAGTTTGCCCTGTGACCTTATTTCTCTGACGGATGTCAGAAAAAACATCGATTTCCAGTTTGCTCATCTTTTTTTCTTATTGTGAGGACGGGAGTGATGACTTCCAAGCTCTTTATGTGTCAGAGCTGAAACCGTAAGTCCTCTTTACGCATTTGCACTTTTCACACCCACCTGGTTACAGAGAAGAGAGATGAAGCTCAGAGAAGTTAAGTAATGTGCCCAGGGTCACCCAGCTGATGGGTGGTGGAGCCAAAATTCTGTCTTCAGACTCCAGTGGTCTTTGAGAAACTGTACCAATGACAAGCATTCCAGAAGTATTTACCATACAGGCCCTTTCAGAGATTTTCCATGGAATTCCTGGGGAAATCTGGGCTTAATCATTTAACCTGAGAGCGAAGTGACAACCTCATGAGCCACTTAATCAGTTCTCTGTCTCTAAGCAAGAAAAGTAACCCAAGACGAAACCTTATCCAGCCCAGAGTCTATCATCTCTCGCTTGGGGCCAACTTCAGTATTCACTGGTAGCATCCTTTAAGGTGTGCTCATCTTACTGGTGTGGAATCATAGCCTTTAAAACTAGAGCGGGCTTAGAGATCATCTATTCAACCCCCTTGCTTTACAGATGAGGAACACTGAGACCCTGAACTTGCTGCTGTCCATTGGCTTTCTACCTCCTCACTTTGCTCCCTTTCTTAGGTCTTTCTAGGAGTAATTTAGACACATTTCTTCTTGAAATAGTCAGTGCACAGTCACATGATAAAACCTGCACTCTGCTCCATCCTTTGCCCCGTGGGAGAGGGGAGAAGGCAGATGCCATGCCCTCGGGGTGCTCTGCATCTCACCGCCAGACTTAGGAGACTTCTAGTGGTCAGGCATCCTTGACCGCCATCAGTCTTCCCTGAGGTCTGGATAGACCAGTGGTTCTCAACTGGAGGTGATCCCCCCCCACCGCCCCACTTTCCCCTGGGGACATTTGGGCATGCCTGGAGACGTTTTTTGTTGTCACAACTGGGGAAGGAAAGAGGGTTGTTGCTATTGGCATCTAGTGGGTAGAGGTCAGGGATGCTTTAAACATCCTGTAATGCATAGGACACTCCCCGCTCCACCAACATAGAATTTTCTGGCCCCAAATCTGAAAAGCGTCAAGGTTGAGAAACCCCGAGGTGGAGTGTGCCGGCTCAGAATCTCCACAATAGCTCTCTGTGTGCTTGAAATGGCCAATTTTCCCTGCAGCTTTCCTAAAAGACAGCTCCTGGGGCGGTGGAAGCACTTACCCGAGCCCCACCACGGTCATATGATGTAGCTGCCAATCAACTCAGGGTGAGGGATAGCAGCCTCTTGGGAAAGGTGCGCTCCCGAAGTGTTCGCTGAGACCTTACATGACTGAGGTGCTTTCTTCTTGGTAGCAGGTGGTTGTCTCCGCCCACACTTCCCCGCTGATCACGTCTGGAGGAGGAGCAAGCCTTATATAAGCTCAGCCTCACGCAACCTTCTGTCATTTTGGCACTCCAGGGCCTGGGGAACCCCCTCCCTCCTGAAGTCTCAAGGGAACGTGGTTCTGTTCTGAACAGGCCTGGCAGGGATGCTTGCCACCTGCAGGATAAAATCTGAGCTCTTTAGCCTGTGAGATGGACCCGGCCAACCTCCTCTCCATCCTCTGCAACCCCGGCCCCCCATGCCAGACCCGCTCTCCTCCCACACACCCTGTGCAGCAGCGACACACGCTACTCCGCATGGACCAGACCAACGTGCTTCCTTCCGTGCTTACCTCCCTGCCTGTAACCCCCTTCCCTGACTGCCTGGGCAATGCCCACATGCAAGACCCTCCCTCATGAAGCTTCCAGGCCCCTCGCCCTGCCAGTCACACTCTCTTCTGTGTTGTTGGTTCTAGGCACACCCCCCAGCAGGTCTTACCTTACTGGATTATAAGTGTTTGTGTCTGTCTGTGTCCCCTTCCCACCTGCCCCTGGGGATGCTGATGCCCGTGCCTGATTCATATCTGGGGCCCAGGGCCTAGCACAGTGAAACCTTGGTGAACGAATGAGTGAGTGAATGAATGAATGAGGGCTTGGATGGAACGTCACCGCTTCTTATTCTCAGAGTGGCCACTTCCAAGACCCCTAATGATCCCCTGTTGACCACCTGGTTACCTAAAACACAGGGCACACGACCTCAGCCCTACCTCTTCTGCCATGGATGCTGTATGATCTTGAACAAGTCACTTGCCATCTACACTAGGTACACCCAGGGTAACCAGCTGCAACACTGCAGCGTGTCCTAGGCATGGTCTCAAGAAGAGGAGGTGATAGAATCCTAACCAAGTTCAGGACTCTCCCTAATTCTCCATTTGCGGTGGCCCCAACTGGCCCCCAAACGGCACCGTTCCCAAGCGTGAGTACAGTGACAGAAATATTTTCGTGCACTAATAAAATTACCTTCTCTAAAGAAGGCAATTTGCATGTTAATGTTTTGGGTAATTCTGTGCAGCTCCAGTGCCCTCAGGGCTGCAATTTCTCTCTGACAAAGTGACAAAAATAAACTCCCACATAAAAGAGCATTTCTCTTCTCTCTCATTTGTGCTCTAAAGTGACATTCTTAATGTAAGTCAAGTTGAAACCCACTTCTCTGTCTTTTTTTTGACACTCATCTGCCTCCCATCACCTCTCCAAGTGACAGGCCGGCTTCTCAGAGCTCCTCAGAGGGGCCTCCTCTTGAGGACAGGCACCCCACCCCCACCCCCAAGGCTCCTGACTCTGGACTTCTAGAAGGTACAGCCAGTTAACTGGAGGGCAAGGATGGGGAGCAGGGAAGAGGGCTGCATTTGGTGGGGGAGTTAGGGCAGCCTAACTTCCCCCAAATTGCCTATTTTCTGGAAACAAAGAACAACTACAATGGGATGAAGATTCTGAGCCTCTGCCCTCCAGGGCAGCAGACTGTTTATCCGCCAGGGATGGCCTCTCTGATTACCTAAAGATAATAAAGAAAGAAGCTCTTGGGAATTGCCTGGTGGTCCAGTGGTTAGGACTCAGCACTTTCACTGCTGTGGCCCGGGTTCAATCCCCGGTGGGGGAACTAAGATCCCACAAGGTGCAAGGTGCGGCCAAAAAAAGGAAAGAAAGAGAGAGAGAGAGAAAGGAAGGAAGGGAGGGAGGGAGGGAGGAAGGGAGGGAGGGAGAGAGAAAGAAAGAAAGGAAGGAAGGAAGAAGGAAAGAAAAAGAAATTCAGATTTATGGGGTTTCTTCCATGTGCCAGGCCGGGCCCCTTACATCTAAATTCTCTCACTGAACCCATCTAAGAGCCACACAGGGTAGGTAGAAAGTGAGGCTCCCGGAAGTGAAGTGAATGAGCCGAGGTCACCTAGCACCACGTAAGAGGCAGCCCGCGGATCTGACCTTAGACACGTGTGATGTAAAGCCTGGGTTCCTTCCGCCGTAAGTGGATGCTAAAAGCGTGCTCTTAACATCAATGACCCAAGCAGTGGGAAGGGAGAAGACTGACATTTACCAAACACCTACTGTGTGTCATGCGCTACGCCTATAGATTTCTTTTCTTTTCCTTTTTTAATTAAAAATTTTAAATTAAACAATTTTTACAATTTTAAAGATTACTTTTCATTTACAGTTATTTCAAAACTGGGTATGTTCCCCATGTTGTACAATCCACCCTCGAGCCTATCTTACACCCAATGGTTTGTACCTCTACTCCCCCATCCCTGTATTGCCTCCCCGCCCCGCCCCCACTGGTGACCACTAGTTTGTTCTCTGTATCTGTGAGCCTGCTCCTTTTTTGTTGTACTGTATTCACTCATTTGATGTATTTTTTAGATTCCCCATATAAGTGATATCATGCAGTATTTGTCTTTCTCGATCTGACTTATTTCACTTAGCATAATGCCCTCCAAGTCCATCCATGTTGCTGCAAAAGGCAAAATTTCACTTTTTCATGGCTGAGTAATATTCCATTGTAAATATATACACCACCTCTTCTTTATCCATTCATCCATGGCTTCCGTACCCTTATGCCTATAGATTTCATTCAGTTAGTCAACTGAATGGCTTGTGAGCACCTGCCACCTGCCAGGCCCGGGTGGTGACAGCAGGTGCAGTGACCAGTAGGATAGACCTCCCCCCAGGCCCCATGCCGCGGACAGCACGGTAGCAGACAGGCAGACATTAAACTCAGAAATACAGAAATAAACACGTAATTAAATGTGATGAGTTCTAGGAAATAAGATGACTAAGTTTTTTGTTTTTTTTTAATTAATTAATTAATTAATTTTTTTTTTGGCTGTGTTGGGTCTTCGTTTCTGTGCGAGGGCTTTCTCTAGTTGCGGCGAGCGGGGGCCACTCTTCATCGTGGTGCACGGGCCTCTCACTGTCGCGGCCTCTCTTGTTGCGGAGCACAGGCTCCAGACGCGCAGGCTCAGTAGTTGTGGCTCAGGGGCCTAGTTGCTCCGCGTCATGTGGGATCTTCCCAGACCAGGGCTTGAACCCGTGTCCCCTGCATTAGCAGGCAGATTCTCAATCACTGTGCCACCAGGGAAGCCCCAAGATGACTAAGTTTTAAGAAGGTTAGCAGAGAAGACCTAATATATATTAGGAGGTGGGTCAGGGAGGTCTGTCAGGAAAAGTAACACTGGAGCCGAGATCTAAGTGGCAACCAGGGAGGGGCTGAGGGAAAGGGTGTTGCAGCAGAGCGGGGGCTCCGCCGGCTCGAGGGGCAGCCCAGCCGCAGAGGCAGGCAGGGGCTGGATCTTACCTGGTCTTACTGCGTGCTTACAGCACGTCAAGGATGTAGATCTGTTCTGAAGAGCTTAAAGCAGGGAGTGCGCGGCTTGACTCGTGTTTCTAAAAGGTCATTCTGGATGCGGCGTTGGAAGTGGGGAGACCAGTGGGAGGCTGAATGGGGGTCCAGGGGAGCTATGGCCTTGCAGGCTCGGGGGTTGGGGGGATGGTGGGGGTGGGTGCAGGGTGTAAAGGTCTTGGGGTGTTGTGGGGAGGCAGGGACTGTGGGAGAGGAGTTTCAACAGCGGCTCACAGACTTCTGGCAGGAGCAACTAGGAGGGTGGAGACGTCATTTATTTAAATGGTTAGGACATCAGGGAAGCAGGATCAGGAAAGGAAGACCCGGAGATCCATTTCTAACAGGCTCTTTGAGATGCTAATGAGACACCCCAGTGGCAAAAAAGCACTGGGGCCTGGAAAGAGCGATTCGAAGGCATTGATTCACAGAGGATATTTAAAGCCTAGGGAGTGAATGACAAGGCGAGGGGGAAGCTGAGCCCAGGTGGAGAGCCCTGGAGGACTGCAAGACCCAGGAGAGCAGAGCAGAGCCAGCAGAGGACTGGCGAGCCTGAGCCGGGAGTTCCTAGAGAGACCGAGAAAAGCTGGGGAGAGAGTATTCAAGGAGGGAGCTTCCACGTGGACAAATGCAGAGAGCCAGCTAAGAAGAGGGGAAGGGGAGGCGGCCAGCCATTTGATGAGAGCAGCTTGGTGGCGAGGTAGGGGAACAGCCCCCTGAGATGCCAGGGGCGAGGCCGTGGAGACAGTGCCTGGGCCACCATCCCTTTGGGAAGTTTGGCTGGCAAGAAGCAGAGATAGAAA
The DNA here is from genome assembly GCF_003676395.1 of Aethalodelphis obliquidens. Taxonomy (NCBI): domain Eukaryota; kingdom Metazoa; phylum Chordata; class Mammalia; order Artiodactyla; family Delphinidae; genus Aethalodelphis; species Aethalodelphis obliquidens. The sequence goes on from NW_020837951.1 coordinate 12,736,622, forward strand.
GGTCACTCACGTACGCGATGTCGAGGCAGCCTTTTAATGCAAGACCGGGTGCATTTGCTGGCCAGGGAGCGCGATTCAGGAGAAGGCGAGACCCTGATGATCTTGGGGGCACTGGACACTGATGCCAGCCCACCTCCTGCTCTTCCCTTAGGCTCTGCCACAGTCCTGCCTCTCCCAGGCAATCATCTGCTTCTTCCTTTGCCTTCTAACCCTACCTCCTCGCGGTTCCACCCCCTCTCTCTCCTCCCCACTCCTCCCTCCCTACCATCAGATGAGGGATGAGGGCTTGCTGGACTCTGTACTCTGTATCCACCTGCTGGGTGGTCAGCAAAAGTCTGTGGAAGTGAATTGCTCTGGTTGCCGCCTTGCAGATCCTCTCAGAGCAAGGCCCTCGTGGGGAAGAAGAGTTAGGTTTGCTCTCTGGAAAAGTGGGGTCAGTGGGGAAGTTTTGCATATTTCAGCTCAGAGGCAGAGAGCACGCAGTGAGAATGGGCCTCCTGGGGAGGTGATGAGACCCCCGTCACTGGAAGTGGCCACGTGAGGGGCTAGATGACCGCCATCAGCAATGTCAGGGCGGGCACGCTCAGCGCAGCACCTCATGGGGAAACTACCGGAAGCCAGAGACAGTGCCAGAAACCATGCTGTTTCTGCTGACCTGTGACCTGTGGCTCCTTCCCTGCCTCTCCGAGTGAACCTGGGGCCGGGAGGGCAGATTCACAGAGCTGGGCTCGCATCCCCACCGCCACCTCCAGTCTGTGGGGCTCCGGGTGAATGTCTTTACCTCCCTGCACCCCAGAAGCCTGTAGTGTCCAACTAATAAACAGCCCAAGACAAAAGCAAAGCTTCGCTACGTCCCTAAACACAGGTGAAAAACCAAAGGGTGAAATGGGGGTCAGAAATGCACCTGGTGAGGATGAGGTGAGAGGCGCCTTAGAGAGAGCTCACTGCGGTGCCTGCTACGTACAACGTGTGTGCTGCTTGCCAACCGCTCTTATTACTTCTTCTTACTGAGTGGCGTTACGATCCTGTAAGGGCCCGGATTGTGTGACCTCTGAAGTCCTTTCCAAGCGAGAGATTGTGACCACTTGCTGAGGGTTGAGTGTTGAACCTCAGAAGGTCCGTTGGAGCCATTAATCCCACAAGAAATGTCTGGAATAGCACCAAGGAGGTGCAGGAAGTGGTCACCAGCCCTGTAGCCTGTCTCCCCAGACGGTGACTCGGGCTTGCATCCTTGTCATGGTGGAATCAGGGGTGACACTGGCTGGGACTGGAGCGGGACCTACCAGCCACTCTGCACCGGCCAGTGGCATGACCTGTGATTAATGAAACGACGGAATAGCTGCTTTCATCTTTGGTTATGTTTGTTATTTGGGTGCCGCGGGCATCTGGGGGCAATGGTTTTTCTCTAAGGCCTATTTATGGTTCATTCCTGACACTTAGTCATTTTTCCATCTAGCCAAGAACAAAGGTGATGGTGACTTGTTGCTGTAATGTTTAGACACAATGACTGTGCATGTGCAACTTCTGTTCCCCAGCCATGGGGAGCGGCAGGAGAAAGGCCATCCCTTCTGTCCCTTAAAGGGTGGGCCTTGAAAGGTTTCCATCTGGTTTGGGGAGAGGTGGTGTCGAGCAGCAGTGGGGGGCCCAGCACCACCACTCCCAACGGTGCAACCTTGGGCATGGGAAGTGTGACCTTGGACAAGTGGCAAGTCACTTCTCTCGTCTGCACAGTGTGAACATTAGCCTCTCTGGGTTGCGCGTTTGGGGAAAATGCAGTGTGAGTCCTGGCGGGCAGAGCATCCTCAATAAATGTAGTTTGTGATTCTAATTAGTATCATTTTTAAAACATTCAGAAGCCACCATCCCTCCTAATGCTTCTGGAATCCTGAGAAACGGTCCAGTCCTCTGCCCATTTTACAGAAGGGGAAAGTGAGGCCCGGAGAGGGGGAGTGACTGGCTCAAAGCCACGCTGTGCGGAGGGCACAGACCACGTGAGAATCCAGGTCCTCTAACCCCCCTTTGCAGGATTTTCCCCCCTGTAATCCCAGTCAATCGGTTCATTGATTTCCACAAACGCTTTTTGAAAGCCTGCTCTGTGATGGCTGGAGATGGGGGCGAAGACTCCCCAGCCTCACAACAGCCTAGTGTGGAGACACGCTGTCAGCTATTGCAATAAAAGAAGAAAATGAAACCAGAGTTATGATAGCACTCCAGGCAGCGGGAAGTGAGAGGGCAGACATCAAAGTGGGGAGATGACTGGTATTTTTTAAGCACTGTATTGGGCTTTTTCTGGGTGGTGCCTTGTAAAAGCCACTCTTTACAGATGAATAAACCAAGCCCTCCAGAGGCGAAACGGCTCCCGAAAGACTAGACAGCTAGTACGCGGCAGAGCTGGAACTGAGACCAGCCCATCAGTCACTACTCCACGGAGCCAAAAGCTATCTCACAGGAACTGCCCAGGTTTCATCTCCCGCAGTGGAGCCCTTTGAGACCCCAGCCCCAGGCCTGGAGGGACCGTGGTAATGCTTTCGGGGACCGTGCAGCCGCAGATCAGTAACAGGCTGCAAGGCATCCCCAAAACGGAGAGAAAACAGATCCTTGTGATTAAGCACCTCAGAGTTGGTGCAGCCGTCACATAGCGCTTGTGGGGAACATTCCACTTCACAGATAGGAGCCACTAAACTAATTCGGGTCAAGGTCACTCAACTTGATTTCCTATCAACGATTCCAGACAGGAATCTTGTATACTTAAGTGCTTAAAATTTCCCTATGAGAAAGAAACATCTATTCCAGCTGAGTAATGAGAAAGAGATTAAAGGTTAGGCCAAGAGAAGGAATCGGCGAGTAGCTGTCCTAGCCCAGCACACCAATTTTTGAAATAGAATTACTAGCAAGGAAGCACAGGTATTTTTGAGAGGAAAAAAAAGAAATCTCATATTCAGTCTGGGGTAATATCCCTGGCTGTCGACAATGATTTGGATTTAATTATATCATATGTGCAAACGTGCTCTATAAACTATAAAATAATACATAAATGTCAGATGTTAAGAAAGAACGCGGTGTCGGAAAGAGAACTGTGGGTTTGAGAGTCAGGTAGGGTTTAAATGCTGCCTCGTCCACTTGGAGGGGACCTTGACAGGCCACTCCGCCTTTCTGGGTCTCAACTATAAGTGGGGAATCCTTGTAATAACGTCCTCTTCTGAACGTTACTCCGAGAACCAGACGAGATAACAGATATTCTTTGGAAATTGGCAAGTGCTCTGCACACGGAAGGTGTTATTCTCGTTTCCATCCATAAGCCCCAGAGTAGATGGTGGGATTACCGGAGAGCAGCCACCAGCACTGTCATTAAGTCCTGCGTGCAAGGTCCCCTCCCCGGGCATGGAGGGGAGCGGGCTTGTGGCCAGGAGCCCGTGGGCCCACCCTCACCAGGCTGATTGACAGAATGAGGCCACGGCCTGTCAGGGGCTGCATTCCCAATATGCAGGTGGCAGCCTCCGTGAGAGCCACGTGGATGGCTACACTGGAATGTTTCGAAGGCTGCTTTCTCAAGTGAGATCCATCAGCTCAAATGAAGTTTCAAAAAACACTCAGCCGCTTATCTTCAGGCACAGGGGGCAGGTGGGGAAAGCCTGTTTGCAGAGCCTGGCAGAGGGGACTGCACCTTCTTGTTGACATCCAGCAGAGATGGGAGGGGGGCCTCCCTCATTCACTGCAAGGCAGCATCGTTTCTTCCTTCTAAGTGACTGGAAGTAACACCCTGACTTGGCCATCTCTTTGAAGGCTCTTGAAGCAGCAGCAGAGTAAAGAAGTTATGGATGGTCCTAGGTCAGCCACCTTACCAGCTATATGACTTTGACAAGTCTCTTGAATATGAAACGGGATTGATGGTAACACTTGGTTCCTGAGATTTCTGAGAGATTCATTCAGTTAAATAACAAAGGCATCCCTTAGCCCAGGGCTTGCACGTAATGAGGGCTCAATGAATATGAAGTGCTACTGTTTCCTTTCATCCCTTTTACTGTAATGGGTCACTGAAGCAATGTTACCAAAGAGACGCTTCCAACTCTGCATCAGAGCTGTGAGGGGTGTTCTGGTAGGGCTGGTGGAGGAGCAGGGAAGAGGGATAGGGTCTCTTACACCTTTCCTAAATAGCTCAAGTCATCTCAGAGACTTGGTAAATGGCAGGTGAGCATCCCAAGTACTGGGTGCACTGCAGCAGAACCAAGCTACGGACCAGGGTGCTGTGGACTAAATCCCAATTCATATGTTGGAACCCTAACCCTCAGTTTGACTGTATTTGGAGATGGGGCCTCTGAGGAAGTAATTAAGGTTAAATGAGGCCATAAGGGTGGGGCCCTGATCCAATAGGACTGGTGTCCTTATAAGAAGAAACACCAGAGAGCTGGCTCTCTCTCTCTGCCATATGAAGGCACAGCAAGAAGGCAGCTGTCTGCAAGCCAGGAACAGAGCCCTCACCAGAACTGAACCACGCTGGCACTCTGATCTTGGACTTCCTGCCTCCAGAGCTGTGAGAGCTGTCGTTTGAGCCACCCTGGCTATGGTGTTTTGTTATGGTACTTGGCAGCCCAAGCAGATGAAGATGGGGGAGAGAGGTGGACAGTGGGATTGCAGAGGAGAAAGCTTGTTCTGTGCATCCCCAAAGGTCCTTTTTTTTTTGCGGTACACGGGCCTCTCACTGTTGTGGCCTCTCCCGTTGCGGAGCACAGGCTCCGGACGAGCAGGCTCAGCGGCCACGGCTCACGGGCCTAGCCGCTCCGCGGCATGTAGGATCTTCCCGGACTGGGGCATGAACCCATGTCCCCTGCATCGGCAGGCGGACTCTCAACCACTGCGCCACCAGGGAAACCCCCGCAAAGGTTCTTGATTGCCCAGTGCTATGTTTCTCAAAGGCCATGCTCTTAACTTCTTTACTGCACTGTCTCCTCAAGAGCCCTTCGAGAGGTGGCTAAGAGGGAGTGTTCATTCCCAAGCTTCCTGAGCACCCTCGTGGGTCGAATCCCCAGAGCTGCAGTTACAAGTGCAGTAGCTAGAGCCTCATCACCAACAGACAATCCCCAGGGGACGGGAACAGGAACCTGCATTTCTGGCAAGGTCCCCAGGCAATTTTGTGCATAAAATGTTTGAAAACCACGGGCCTTGAGAGGAAGGCCAGTCCCTCAGCCTGCTGTTAGAGTCCCTTTTTCATGAGGGCTCCTGACTCACCCTCACACCCACATCCACCCCATCGGCAGCCCACAGAGCCACAGGCATGACCCCCAGACTCTATTCAGAACCTCATCATCCCTCACCACCTCCACCACTGCCGTCTGATCTGAGCCACTGTCAGCTCTCGCCTGGACCAGCACAGTTAGCCCCCTAATGGGTCTCCCCGCTTTCTTTCTCATGTGCCCCTGCCACCGTCAATGCGGCAGCCACCTTGACCGTGTCACTTCGAAACTTCCCAGTGGCCACCCGTCTTTCTCAGCAGGAAATTCAAAGTCCCACCTTGGTCTGCAGGGCCCTTGTGGCCTGGCCCGCTAGAACCTTTCAGGTCTAGACTCCATCAGTACAGACAGAGAAGGGCAGGGCCTCGCAGAGGGCAACGGAGCTCTGCCCCCCTTAGCGGTTAAGTGATGACGCTGGAAGAAACCAGGGATGTGCGGTTCCTCAGAAACCAAGAGAGGACGTAATGCAAAGTTGCAACAAGTTCATGCTTTTCCAGCTCCATCATTAGTCTTTTAAAAATAACTGATTGAGTCTGCTTTCAATCAGAGTGTCTTAAAAGGCATTTTTATCCCAAAGTCAAGCTTCTCGCAGTTCGGGGGCAGGCCCTTTTGCAAGCAGGCCCCTTTTTGCAGATGGTCTTTGGCAGTGGAGAAAGAACAGACTGAACTCAGCAGTGGGAGGAGGCGGGGCTGGGACGGGTTCTCCAAGTGGGGTCCTGACCAGCAGCCTCGTTACCACCTGGGGACGTGTTCGAAGTGCAGGTTTTCAGGCCGCACCTCAGACCTTCAGAACTAGGAACTCTGGGGGTGAGGCCGCAGTCTGTATTCCAACAAGCCCTCCAGGGGACTCTCAGCAGAATCAGCGGTGCCTGAGGCCAGGGTTCAAACCCCAGCCCTGCCACTTACCAGTGTGTGACCTGAGGGCAAGTTATTTCATCTCTCTGGGCCTCAGTTTCATCTGCACAATGGGAGTTGTAGTGAGGATCAGAGCACCAGGCGCAGTGTACGGGACCCACGCACGAGTCAGTAATGTCCATTCCCCTTCATCCCCACATACACGAGTCAGTAATGTCCATTCCCCTTCATCCCCACATATATATATATATATATATATATATATATATACACGTATATATATAACATACATATATATAATATATATACGTATATATATAATATACATATATATACGTATATATGTAACATACATATATAATATACATATATACGTATATATATAACATACATATATATAATATACATATATATACGTATATATATAACATACATATATATAATATACATATATATACATATATATAACATACATATATACGTATATATGTAACACATATATATAATATACATATATACGTATATATGTAACATACACATATAATATACATATATATGCATATATATATAACATACACATATATAATATACATATATATACGTATATATGTAACATAAATATATATAATATACAGATATACGTATATATATAACATACATATATATAATATACAGATATATAACTTTTATCAAAGTAGAACACATATGCAGAAAGCTTGCATTGTATTTTTTCAAAGTAATGACTTCAAATTTAAATAGTAGCAAAGGGTTCATAATTCAAAGCAGCTGCCCCTGCATCACCTCTTTCTACTCTAGAATTTCCCATTGCATATTTTTTAATTGCACACGTTTACTATAGAAAATCAGAAAATGTAGACAAGCAAAAAGAAAACCAAGTATAACACGTTAAATCCCATTTCTCATTTTAGAATGTCTTCTTCCAGGTGATATTTAGCCATGTTTTTTCCTCCAGAAAAGGTCTTCATTGTATTTTTTCGGTGTGTTATAACTCTAATCACAGCCTGCCTCCAATTAAGGGAAGGAAACGAGTGTTCGTTGAGAAAGGTGCTCAATTCTCACTATTCAGAGTGTAGACCAGCAGCCTGGGTACCACTGGGAAGCTTGTCAGAAATGCAGGGTCTCGGGCCCCACCCCAGAATCTGCATTTTGACAAGGTCGTGGTGACATTAAAGCTGGGGAAGGGGGTGTAGACCGCAGAGCTCCTGACGCTTGCAGTCACGAACTGTTCTTCACAGTCCTGGATAAGAGAGTCGAGCCAGAATGTAAATGCGTGTGGCTTCCTTTACAAAGAGAAAGACTTGCTACAGAGTCCTGCCAGCTGAACTAAGCAATGTGATCGATGAGGAGGGCGATTTCCATTCTAGCCGGAGCTCCTTAGCTTGTCAGGGCCCAGGGACACACAGCTCCTGGACTCGGCACCCATCGGTCGAGCACACTTGGAGTAGCAGTGCTCTTGAGATCACGCGGTTGGGAAGCTGGGGGCTGGGACTGCACTGGGTTTCTCGGGCTTTAGATCCTGGCCTCTTCACCCTGTGTGTACCAGATCCTCCCACCGACTGTAACACACACACACACACGTGGACGCACAGCCTAGGAGAGCCCTGGCCCAGAGTCGGTGGTTAGGAAACGTCTGTCTCCTGATTGTAGACTGAGGCCTCCATTCCCCTGTGTCTCTGTCCACACCAGGCCTCTGTTTACATTAAAAGGGTTACTGTCCTCTTTATCAACGCCTGTCAAGACCAAGCAGGGGACGTGCAGAACGTCTGGAGTCAAGAGAAGCCAAGCAAAAAAGCTTTGATGGACTTAGAAGAAGATTAAGAAAAAACAACTTTGCTCAGCTCAAGTTTCCGACGCAAAAAGATCTCTCAGATCCCAAGGTCCATGTCCAGTATTTACAAACTCCAGGCCAGGCTTCTGCCTGCAGTGACAGAGCAGCCAGCTAGCACGTCTGAGCCGGGAAACAAGGCCCCTGGGAAGGTGTGGATTAGTGGAGTGGGGACTGGCCTCATCCAGAATACCGTGTGGCATTTGGTATGCCTTAGAGCCGCCTTCCCCAAGAAGGCCATGGAATCCCATGAATGTGGGTCACAGGGTTCATTTTAACGACGACATTGGGAAGACTCAGAACCTTTCATGTAGCACAACATAGCTAAAAGCATTGGGAGTCAGCGTTTGAATTTCCAGGCCACAATTCTCTGGCTCTGTGACCTTAGGGAAGTTACTCGACATCTCTGATGGTTAGTTTCCTCATCTGTAAAATGAGGCATCATAATAATGACCTCGAAAAGGCGTGTCTGTGAAGCACCTAGCACCGACTCATTCATGCATTCATTCACTCGTGTAGTCTGTCCCTCTGTACTGAGCGCCTGCTGGGGACCTGGCACCAGGGGGACTGAGGTGAGCTGGAGCCCGCAGTCCAGACGGAAGATAGAGATTGTTAAAGCACCACACAATAAGCCCTGAACGAGCCACCCAAGGTGCGACAGAGAAAAGTGCCAGAAGCCTCTCCCGGGAGCTGGATGTAATCTGGGGCTCAGGGGAGGTTTAGCTGAGTAAGTGATTTTCAGCTGAGATCCCAAGGATGAGTAGGAGTTTATGAGGCAAAGCAGGAGAAGAACATTCCAGGGGCATAATGGGGACTCTTATTAATACCTTCCGGAATACAGTTTTGGGTAGAGAAGGGGTCAGGTATATTTTACTTTTTGAGGTCAAATTTGCATGTAGCAAAAGGCACCAATCTTAAGGTAATATAATTTGTGGATTCTGACAAATGCACACACTCACGTAACTGACACCCCTATGAGGATATAGAACATTGCCATCAGATTGGGCTCATCTTCATACCCCTTTCCCTTATTATTAAAGCAGTGCGATGGGTTTTAATGGGAACATCTGATGGTGGTGCAGAGGGATAAGGCTTTGGGCTAGGTGTAAGTCCCAGCCCCACCGCTGTGTACCCACTAGGCTTTGCCCAGGTCTCTCCACTTCTCTGAGACTCAATTTCCCCATCTGTAAAACAGGGTTCATCGAACCTTCTTCACAGGGTGGCTTAAGGGTTGAGTCTGCAAGTGGTTGCAAACACCCAGCTAGACTTTCGCATGGCAGGCACTGTGAGCCAGCCCCGTGTCGTTTCCAGAATGAGACAGCGGTGGGGAGAGAACCTGGTGGTTGGAGTCGGGTCTTCCCAGGGCAGCGTGCCGAGCCACCGCTGCACGCGTGCGCACGCGCGCACACACACACACACACACACACGCACAGACACACCACTAACCCCAGTCACCTCTGCACGCGCGCGCACACACACACACACACACACACACACACACCACTAACCCCAGTCTCTCACCCACAGGGATGTGTCTGCAGGCCTTCGTGGAGGCTTTCTTTTACCTGGCCCAGAGGAAGTTCAAGATGCTGCCCCTGCACGAGCAGGTAGCCTCGCTGATTGACCTGTGTGAATACCACCTGTCCCTGCTGGACGAGAAGCGCCTGGTGTGTGGCCGGAGCGCCACATCGGGGGGCCGACCCCCTCACAGTGGCACCTTGCAGGAGGCCACCCCCGCAGCCCCGCTGGCTGAGGGCCATCCCCCGCCCTGCACAAACAGTGCCCTCAAGCTCTCCCATTCCAGACACGCTCTGTCCTGAGGGCCGCTCTGTCCTCCCAGAAGAAGATTGAGCCCTTCCGAGCCCAAGAGACCCCCAGGCTTCCTGCCGGGGGAGAGATGGCAGGATGCTGAGAATTCCCACCTGAGATTCCCCCTAATCGTCTCCATGTTCTGCACTTCCAGAGGCTGCCTGATTCTCAACCGCCCTCCTCCCAGCACCTCTTGGTGGCCCACCTGCTTGCGAGCCATCAGCGGACATATGATACCCAAAACGTGACAGATGGCCTCTTCTATTCTGGGCTCATGGGAAGCCACCGCCGGGGATAAAACTGCTGTGTTTGGGGAAGGGGGCACCAACAACCCCAAGACGGAGAGCTGCGGAGAAGAAAGAACTTGAGGCAGCCGGGACTGGGGTCTGCTGAGGTCCCGAAGAGAATACGGTTAGAGCCCAGGGACATCATGTGGACTTCCTACCACCCATTCTGTGAAAATGAAGTGGAAATACCCAGCAGGCCTGCGGGACTCACCCACCGCAATCATGTGCTACGTGGGTGCGGTTAACAGACCGATCTCGTTGATTTCATGAGCTTGCCTGTTGCTGCAGTGTCCCATGTGTTATTCATTAAGATATGATTAACTGAGAGGTAACTGAGGAAGGCTGCTGAAGTCTCAGAGCTGGCGGGAGCCTCTGAGATCATTTTGTTTGACCTTGACCCCAAAGCAGGCGTCCCCCCAGTCACGTGGCCTCTGATTGAAGCTCTCCATGGGTGGGGTGATCATCAAGTGTGCCCAGAGTGCGCAGGGTGCCCTGGAGGGGAGGAGAGGGCTTCAGAGGGAAGGAAAGTAAGACCTGCGTAAGGGCCAGAGCGAGCGGGAGCTTGACGTCAGAAGCCGGGCAAGGGGGAGCCGTGCCCTCCCATCCATGAGACCCTTTCCCTGTCTGCATCCGTGTCCCCAGGCGGCCCCCGCTCAGAGGGGAAGCTTCAGAGGCAGCCAAAGGTAGCATTTTGGAAAATGGCCCCAGGCAAGTCAGGGTCCAGGGCCTGCTGACCACAGGCAGACAAGAGACTGCCCTCGAACGGCCAAGCTATCCAGAGTGTTGTTGGATTTCGGGTTAATGTGGCCCTTTCCAGAGGGTCCTCGTTATAGGACCCTGGGGGCCCTGGATTTAGATGACCATCAGGCTCTGAGGGAGGAGGATGAAGGGTCTTTGAAGGCATTGATTAGCACGGTGCCTGGCACACAGTAGGGCTCAGAAAATGCTCACAAATGTAGGGCCAGGGAGAAAGTCATTGGTGGCAGAGGTGTGTCCTAGACCAGCACAGACATCTTCCTTCTCCCGCTTTTCTCTTATTTATTTATTTTGTGTGTGTGTGGTACACGAGCCTCTCACTGTCGTGGCCTCTCCCGTTGCGGAGCACAGGCTCCGGACGCGCAGGCTCAGCGGCCATGGCCCACGGGCCCAGCCGCTCCGTGGCATGTGGGATCTTCCCGGACCGGGGCACGAACCCGCGTCCCCTGCATCGGCAGGCGGACTCCCAACCAGTGCGCCACCAGGGAAGCCCTATACCATTTCTTGAAGTTGATTTCCAGAAAGCCTTCACTTGCCAAAACGGGGTGCAGTCATCAGGTCCCAGACCAACCAAGCACACTGAATATTTTAGAAAAAAAAAATGTATCGACAGGCTGAATTCCAGCCACATTGTTTGAGGTGATATGTGAACATCAGCTCCCAGGATGAGGACCGTTCTCGCCCCACCCGTTGTGTGTCATCTGGAGGCAGGTTGCTGGGTGGCCCCCCAGGGTCACTGTCTAGAAGGAGTCCCTCCAGGGCAGACAGGGCCTGAGAAGCCCCACGGCCCTCGGTGAGCACTGGGGAGACGAGGCTGCCGTTTTATAGGAGGCCAGTCAGTGACAGAGCGGGCCCTATTTGCTCAATTTCTTTGAACAGGAAGAATGAAGAGGCTGCTCCGTTATTAGAGTGAGTGATAGGAGACTTCCCCCACCGACTCGTGCCTAATAGGAAGTCCCACTGTGTTTATCCCCTTTGGTAATTGCTGCTCGTTTTGTAGGGTGTAATTGAAGTGATTGCAAAAGCAGGTGTTTCCTTCCTCCTGGAAGAGAGGTGCTCCGTGGGGATCTGGGTCCCTGAGCTCTGCCCATGGGGTCAGCCCAGCCCTGAGAAGGGCCCTCGGGCTCCATCCCAGCCTCGTCTCCCCCACCCTCTCCTGCCCTTCCTGCCCCTCCTTTTGGTGTTCCCACACAGTCCAGCCACACCGACGCTGTCACTGTTCACTGACTGAGCCCCTGCAGGGCCGGCCCCCAGAGTGGCTTCAATGAACGGATGAGATCAGCTCGGTCCGTTCCAGCTTGGGCTGCGTGCATCCCTGGGCCACTGCCCGCCTCCATCCTTTCTCGCCGTGCCTGCCGTGCCCCTTCTGGTGTACCCGGAAAGCATCCTTCCCCCTTCAGTGCTGGCCTTACCTGCTCCCCTCCTTCCTGCCTCCCAGGGGATGTGCTTGGCTTCTCTGCTGGTACGGTCAGGAGTTCTGTCCCCGCAGCCTGGTCAGAACGGGGCCTGTAAAGGCGATTTGGATTCGGTGAGTCTGTTGGCGCTGCTGGTCCCAACAGGCCCCTCCCCATGTGCGGGGCAGGGGCCCCTGGAGACAGGCGCCTCCGTCCCCAAACTCCTGGGTCCCTCCTGTATGTCCTCCATCCACTCTCCCAGCTCAGACCCCATCAGCTCTTAGCTGCACTGCATCAGTCTTCTGCCTCTTAAACCCCTCAACCATCTTCTGTCCCTTTCAGCCCAGGGAGGACTCTGAGAAGCACAGCGGTGACTGCACAGTCCCCCAGTCCAGTCAACCCTCTCTCCTCCCAGTTAAAGCCCAAGCCCCCGACCTGGCATTCAGGTCCCCTCGTGATCCAGTCCCCTCCTGCCTTTCCACCCGAAATCCACGCTCAGCCCCCAGCCCTCAGGAGCAGTCTCTGTGCTCCCAACAGGCCCTTTGTGTCCATTGCTACCACTCGGGAGAGAATGTGCTGGTTCCCACCCCCTTGGGAGGGCCACGGGGCCCGGATCTGCTCGGTGCTGTCCCACCTTTGCTGTCCCCTCTGCTGGACCCTCCCTCTGTCCAGTGGAAGCTTACTTATCTTTCAAGGCCCAGCTCAAGTGTCCCCACTGCCATCCCCCCAACAGTGAGCCTCCCCCTCCTTCTACTTGTGAGAACCTGGGAAGTCCTTTGTTATCACACTTGTGCTGTGGTGTCGTGGCGTTCGTTCCCACCAAGCAGTGAGTTCTCTCACGGTCAGGCAGGTGCTGGATTCACGCTGGCCCCTCGGGCACCCACCGAGCCGGGGCCCTGCAGGTGCTGGGACTGTCCAGGGGGCCTGGGCGAGAAGCCTGAGCTGCAACACTGCTGCCCCCCAGCCCCCTGCGGATGCCCTGGCGGTTTAGTTTGTGAACGTGTCCGTGTCCCGGGACCCCAGCAGACAGTGGCTCCTCTGACCCTGGGCAGTCTCTCCGTGTTCCTTCGTGCCCGGGCTCTGCTCTGGGCTGCGTCCCCCATGGGCAACCCCATCTGGGAGACTAAGGGCCACCAGGCTGGATCATGCCCGCCACGGCTCCTCCATCGGGCATCCAGCCTGTCTCTCCAGCCCCGCCGCATCTGTGGGGGGTTGGTTAGTTCAGAGCAGATAATCCTGATGTGAATGTAGTCAGTCAGGGTGAGCAGGACCAGGCTGGGGACGAGCCTAGACATTGGAATGGTGTTCCATCCCTTTCTAGAATCAACTCCCCTTCCCACGTGAGTGTACCATCTGTTGGACGCTTCACAGTTTGCAAAGTACTTTTATCTCCATCCTCCCAGCGACCCCACAAAGGATGAGGATTCTCATCACCTTCTTTTCATAGCTGGGGGCACTGATGCCCAAGAGGTCAGGTGACTTTCCCAAGGCCTCCCAGCTGGTGAAAGGCAGAGCCCAGCCCCCAACGCCTTGCTCCTTTCTCGGCCCGATAACCGCTCTCGTAACAGCACGTCAATGCTCCTACAGCCCACCAAGGAGAGGGTTTTGGCCCCATTTCACAGACGCAGAAACCCACATCTGAGAGAGGCTGGGTGCTGGCTCAGGTGGTCCTGGGGTTCTGGGGCTTAGCTTGGGGCAGTCCCACCTGCTCTTTCGCACTGAGCTCTATGGGCTCCGGGTTCCTGAGCTGCACCGGGGGTGACAGCTCCTCTCTCACTTTGTCTCTGGGAACAGAAGACAAGAGATGGAAAGCATAATACACGTGAAAGCATTTTGTAAACCCAAATGCTGCCGGGATGCCGAGTTATCTTCAGACTGGCTTCTGGTTTCCTGCAAAGTGTAAAGGGATGAAGGGAAAAGGTTCCTCCTGGAATGTTCTAATCCATCAGGACAAATGAAGTCAGAACAGTCAGCTCCCCTCCCTCTCCTCCCCGCTTCATCCTCATGTAGTTGAAGACATTCACAGGGTGAAAAATGCTTTCCGCTGCTCCTCTGACACCTGGAATTTGCCTTGTGATTGGCAGAATATTACTCCAAAATAGCTTAATTTTTTTTCATTTCTGGATGAATGCCCTAAACTCTTCGGTCCCAGCCTTGAGAACTGGCTTAACTGGCTGGCATTTGAGCCCCTTCCCTCAAAACTCAGAAATGACGAGATCTCGCTCAGTGGCTGAGAGCTGTCCTTCTCTCCAAGCGAGGCAAACTCACCCTGACTGGTATTTTTGCCAATCTCCTACTGAGTTTGACAGATATGGGAGAAATTTTCCCATACGGTATATGAATTTCTCCCTCATGAAATATGTTAGAAATTTTTTTTTTTTTCCTGTTCCAGGGGCAAAGGAGCTTTGCAGAACAGGCAACATATTCAATTACCTCCATCTCTAGTAACCAGAAGTCCTGATTTTTCTATAACTAGGAAAACCACACAGCATACTGCTTATACATGCATGTGTGCATACACACACACACACACACACACACACACACACACACATACACACTGAGCACCATTGAGCTTTGGCATAAAATGGCAAAATTGCTTCTGAGCCTTATTTAGAGAGCAGAGGAAAGAGGGTCTTTGCAGCCCTGGGGTAACATAACACGCTCACCAGGAGGCTCACAAGCAGAACATTTCCTCCGACACGAAGGCATTTGCTAAGGCGGTAGTTTGGGGCCACAGGGACATTGCCCACCCCTCACCATGTCCCTCCAGCCCCCTCCCAGGCTGCAGAAGCAAGGCAAGGAGCTGGGGGATGAAAAGAGTCAGCAGGAGCATCTCCCTTCAGAACTTCTTGCATCAGAACGGGGAAAATGAGAATCCCAGCAGAGGCCCTGAGCGCTGTGGGAAGAGCGAGTGTCTTTGTCCGGACCTGTCGCTCTCCAGCTATGTGACCATGGCCATGGACCGGTGGTTCCACCCCCTTCCCTCTTCCTCTCCTGCACAGTGGAGATGGGTTGTAACCAATGTAAAGAGCCTGGCACCAGGAAGCATCTTAATAGATGTCCTTTGAGGAAAGGACCAGTCTCGATATGCTTGAACTGGACAGGTGCCACAGATCACTCCCGCCCACGTGGATGGCCCTGACAGGCCAGGCTCCTCCAGGTCTGGTGGGCGGCCCCACATGCTCGTCCCTCCTCCCTGCTGCTGCTGGACTGCGGCTTCTGCTTCTTAAAAGCCTTTAAAAATTCTTTATTAAATTTTCATGGCGCATGAAGTCGAGGTTCTGTTACTTGGCCTCAGTTGTCTTGGTAACTTCGTAAAATGCAATAATAAAACAGAGCTGAGTGTCTCTGCACGCAGGCCCCACGTAGAAACGGCTGCAAAGTACTGCAAAGTACCGACGATTTCTTCTGCGTGATAATTAGCGACAGCAAATCCAGCAGGGTTGACAGGGCTTGTTCATTTGGGGTCAGCTGGGGAGAAAGGGGATCCTTCCAATTTTTTTCTCCTCTAATGGTTAATGTCTGGCTGGGGAGCTAAATATTGCCTCAGGGAACCTGTGAGATCCTGGGGGAGATGGAGGAAGGAGTTTGGAAAAGCCCCCAACCCTTGATCCACTGGGGACAGTCTCCCTGAGGGAGGGAGTGACGTGCCCCTAGAGCCTGGCCACGTCGTAGAGAGTCTGGCGGCACGCCTGCCCTCGAGGAGAAACTGGCTCCTTCCAGCTTTGTGTGGGCGGCAGCCGCTGCCCACAGCGCCAGGCTGGGTAGGGGTGTGTTGCAAGCTCGGCCCCCATGGGGAGGCTCAGGGCAGGGCAGCTCCCTGGAGAACTTAGCGGTTTGAGCTGCTCCAGAGAGGCCACCTGGTGCTGCTGACACACCTGGTGGCCCTGTCCTGGCGCCAGCCCTGCCCTTGACCCTTTGGGGGTAACCTATGTCTGCTCTGAACATTTCTCAGCCTGTGGACCAGCTGGTGGAAAGAGAAAGGCAGATGGCCTTGGGTTATAAATAAATGGGATCCCTGCCCCTTGGAAACCACCACCCAATGGCGTCAGAGAGGCGTCGTTTCCCACAGCCCCTCCACAGTGGGGGCCCCTCAGGCAGGCTCTGTCACCCCTGGGAACGCCTTTGTTCTTTGGACCCCTCGGATTCTCCATTTTGTGAAACATTCAGATCCTACACACTCTCTGTGCTCCAACTCTGTGCCAGCCTCTTGGTCTTAGACTCCTGTGCCCGCAGGTCATGGCTTGGCCGTGCAGTAAGAGCTGCCACCCTGCTCCCTGCTGAAGAAACCCAGGTTTGTCACCCACGGTCCCCCCACCAGGTGGGGAGGCTGCTCCAGCAGCCTGGGACGTTAGCACTGCCTTGGCCCGTGGCAACCGGGCCAGGCATACCTTCCAGGGGTCTTTCCATGCAGCTGCCTCCCACAGAAGCCCTGGGCATCTGGTGGTGCCCCTCAGGGCTCAGACCGCACTCTGTTTTTAACCCAAGCAGCTCCAGCTTTGTCTCTAAGTAATGCGCTTTGTTATAACATTCTATCCACGGCCAGAGCATTTCCAACCTGTCAATCTCACACATGGGACACTGGAAGCCCAGAGAGGGCAAGGGCCCTGCCCAAATGCCCAGCAAGTTAGGGATGTGAGCTCAGGCCTCCCCAGCGAAGGAATCTGAAGAGCAGAAGCCAGGGCCAGCCTGTAGTTCAGGGTTTTCAACTAGATTCCATGGTGCCCAAGAGCATCTCGGCTGTTGCGTTTTTGTTTGTTTCTTTCTTCCTTTTCTGTTGTTTTGGTTGTTGTTCTGTTATATATATTGCGGTTGCACGTAAGGAAATAGCTTCAAACGCCATCATCATCATCATCACTTCCAATTTTCTACCTGTGGCAAAACTGGGGCCCTGGGAGAAGTAACTTGTTTGAAGTCATGACCAGAACAGCCTCCTCCCACCGCCGCCTGAGCCCAGCCATGGCTCCTGGAAGACGTGCATCGTGCTGGCAACAGTGACCAGTCAGGGTGGGTTCACCCCAGGGCCCGAGGCAGGAGCTGGACCGTCCTCTTGCACCCCCCATAGAATGGTTGTGGGGACCTCGGAGGCTGGTGCTGGGCTCATTTCTCGCTTGGCCTCAGTCATCAGGCAGGAGCCATGTGATCTGCTCAGACACTCAACCTCAATAGCTCCTCCCCAGGCGCTGACATAGCTGTGCTTCGAGCCATTTCCAGGGCCAGTGGCCGTGGCATCAGTGGGTCACTGGGTCTATCACTGACGGTGCTGGAGAAAAATACAGCCCAGACTGGCAGGTCCGAAGTCTGCGGGCACGGCCCTGACGCCAGCTGCAGCAGCCGCTTACTTGAAGGCTCATGTCTTAGCTTTAAAGTCCTGTACATATTGCTTTGGGCTCCATATTATGTCCATATGTTGGTCAGGATGCTGACTTATGTGATGCTGAGCTAAACCCCCAAATCACAGCAGCTGGACACCCCTGTGGTTTACTTCTTGCCTGTGCAAATCTGACAGGGTCAGGGGGCTCTCCAGGATGACACTCCTCCATGCAGGGTCCCGGCTGCTTCCTGCCTGGCCTCTTTCTCCTCAAGGACGGCTTCCCAGTTGCCTCCAAAAGGAAGAGAAGACTGGAGGACTGCAGGAGTGGGTTGTTCAGGGAGAGGTGACTTCACCTCCACCCACATGCCCTTGGCCAGAATCTGGTCACCTGGCCCCAGCCTGAGTGCAGGGGATACTGGGAAATGTGTTCTTCCTGTACATCCAAGTCGAAACAATGAAATGGGACTTGGTGGACACATGTTACCTTTTTGCCTCAATTCATATTTGTTTTACTATAAAAATGCTTCAATCTTCAAATAAAATTTCTGCTCCAAGAAAGTGACTGTGTTTATCTTACAGCTGCACAGAGCATCTCACCCCCACCACATACTCTCCACTTGAGAAGCACAATGTGATGGGGGCCACATGGGTTTCCTAAGACTCCAGAGTCAGGGGATTCTGGGAATATCTTGTATCTTCCCACTAAGAACTCCAGTCCTAGGCTCTGTGGCCTGGCTGCAGCCCAGCTCCAAGCTCCTTCGGGAGCCTTCCCATCCCCTGGAAAGCCCAGTCCAAAGCAGGTCACTGAAGTTTCCCCTTGAGGATCGGGGCCAGGAGTGGAGAATAGATGAGGAGCCCAGACAGAGTGTGTGCCCTTCCCAGGCTGGAGCAGAGCACACAGCCCAAGGCGCTGGCGTCTTCAGGCCTAGAGACAGGTGGTCTGGCCACGCCAGCTCTAGCTATAGGTCTGCTGAGGAGGTCGGCCCTGCACAAAGCAGCCTCAGTGCGGGGAATCGAATGGCATCAGGGCTCCTCCAGTAGCTGGTGGAAGCCGTGTCACAGCACAGGGTGATCTGAATGTAACCACATTCCTCATTCACATTCCCTGAGCACATACGACGGCCAGACCGTGCCAGGCACATTGCACGTGTTAGTTCATTTAGTCTGAGAGGCGTGCTCGGGAAATGGACACTCTTACTATCTCCCCATTTTACAGATGAGGAAACTGAGGTTCAAAACCGAGATGAAGTGACTTGGCTTAGAAAGGCCAAAGCCAGTTTGGGATCCCGGCCTCGTGGAGACGGGATCTCACTCCAGATGGTTCTCCTCTGTGCTGCCGCGATGGGCCCCTCTTGGAAGGGCGGGTGAGTCCCACCAACAGAGGCAGCTGAGAACATGTGGAAGTGGGAGGCTCTGGGGAGACCTTGAGTAGCACCACATCAGCAAACACTTCTCTGAAAAGCCCTGGCATGTAATAAAAAAGCCCTCGCCGTTCTCTGCTTCCTGGAAGGCACCCCAACCCAGCCAGGTTTACAGAACAGGAGGCCTTGGGAATTGCTCGGCTGGGCAGCAAAGTGATGGCGGTGGGGGGGGAACCTAGGAGGCCAGGTTCCCATAACTGGGACAGGAGTGTGCCAGGCAGTGTGGGCAAGGGTGGCCGGTGGTGAAAACGGTGTCCATGTGTGGAGGACCAGCTTTGTCCCAGGCCCCAGAGTCACCCTGGCCATTGGGTGATATCACTACCCTTTCACAGCTGGGGAAACTTAGGTCTGGAGAAGCTTCTCACCTTGCCTAAGGCCGCAGTAGCCTGCCCTCCGCCAGCCCATAGGCCACCAGAGAGACTCTGCAGTGGACAGCAGGGAGAGGGAAGCAGCTGCCCCCGTTACTGCAAGGTCAAAACATCCCAGGACTCCAGCCACCCCTGTGGGAGCCACCAGCGTCACGACACCCAGAACGTCAACTCCGACCCGGGCTCCCGGTCCAGAAATGACACTCTTGTTTCAGCCCTTTCTCTGTGCTCACACGCTGTGTGTCAAGTGGCACCTGACGGGCTGGGGAGGGACAGGAGCCTCCTTACAGCCGACGGGGGCCCTGAGTGCAGGGGCAAAGCACCCTTGGCTTCCTAGTCAGGAAACGTTTGCACACATTCCACACTCTTGATAAAATATGGAAGGATATTATACGTTTTACAGGGGTTTCCTTTATTGAAAAAAAAGCTTTTAAAGAGTTTTGATTCTTATAATGTATCTGGAAAATTCACGTTCATGGAAATTCATTCCCCGAGGACATGGTAAAAATGAGCCTCCGCTGCATGGGAATGACACTCAGCCACCTGGGCTTCTTGTGGTTGCTGTAATTTTCTTCTTCTTCTTTTTTTTAATGTTGTGTTAGTTTCAGGTGCACAGCAAAGTGATTCAGTTATACACACACACACACACACACACACACACACACACACACATATACACAAATATATCTATTCTTTTTCAGATTCTTTTCCATTACAGGTTATTATAAGATATAGAATATTGTTCTCTGTGCTCTACAGTAGGTCCTTGTTTATTTTATAGATTGTCGTGTGTATCTGTTAATCCCAAACTCCTAATTTATCCCTTCCCCCCACCTTTTCCCCTTTGGTAACCATAAGTTTGTTTTCTGTCTGTGAGTCTATTTCTGTTTTGAAAATAAGTTCATTTGTACCATTTTTTTAGATTCCACATATAAGTGATATTTGTCTTTCTGTGTCTGACTTACTTCACTTAGTATGATAATCTCTAGGTCCATCCATGTTGCTGCAAATGGCATTATTCCATTCTTTTTTATGGCCGAATAATATTCCATTGTATACATGTAGCACATCTTCTTTATCCATTCGTCTGTCGATGGGCATTTACGTTGCTCCTTTGTCTTGGTTGGAAATAGTGCTGCTGTGAACATTGGGATGCATGCAACTTTTCAAATTAGAGTTTTCTCCCAATATATGCCCAAGAGTTAGGATTGTTGGATCGTATGGTAACTCTATTTTTAGTTTCTTAAGGAACCTCCATAATGTTCTCTATAGTGGCTGCAATAATTTTTTAAAAATATGCAGTGGAGATACATATCTAAATGCCCATATGATATTAATGCATATATATAATGACTAAAACAAATAAAAACAGCTCAAAAAGATGTACAGTGACAAATAATCTCCCTTTCACCCCTGTGCTTCAATTCTCCAGTCTGTCCCCAAAGGCAGCTATAGTTTCTGGGTTTTGTGTGTTCCTTTCAAAGACAGTCTGTACACATACATGAATTCTTACATATGTGTGTGTCCACCAACCGGCACTCTACTTTTCACTTAACACTGTTTCTGGGAGGTTGTTGCGTGATATGTTCATGTCAGCTGACCTCAGATTTTTTTTTTTTTTTTTTTTTTTTTTTTTTTGCGGTACGCGCGCCTCTCACTGTTGTGGCCCCTCCCGCTGCGGAGCACAGGCTCCGGACGCGCAGGCTCAGCGGCCATGGCTCACGGGCCCAGCCGCTCCGTGGCATGTGGGATCTTCCCGGACCGGGGCACGAACCCGCATCCCCTGCATCGGCAGGCGGACTCCCAACCACTGCGCCACCAGGGAAGCCCTGCCCTCAGATTTTTAATGGCACCATTGTCATGCCATTATGCGATGCACTATAATGACTTAGAATATTTTCGTTTACTTAAATGGCCCCCAATCGATGCATTTAGTTTGTTTCCGGTTTTCTGTTACTACATAAAGTGCTGCAGGGACACGCATCTTTATGCACACGTATGAGTACATCCTGCAGGTCGAATTACTAGGTCAAAGGGTATATGCATTTTAAATTGCAATCAATATTGCCAAATTGCCCTCCCAAGAGGCCACACCGATTTTCAGTCCCACCAACACTGTGTGAGAGGGCCAGCTCCCCCATCCTCCCCAACGAGGCTCGTTATCAAAACGCTAACCTTTGCCAGTCGGTGGGTGAAAAAAACATGGCAGCATCTCATTACACATTGAATTTGTTTCTCTTACAAATGAGGTTGAGAAGCTTTCTTCTGTGTTTCAAAGTCATGAGTATTTCCTTTCCTACAAACTGGCTGCTCGTGTTCTTTGCCCATTTGTCGACTGGTCTTTTTCTTGTTGATTTGCAGCATCACTTTGCAGATGAAAAGAATTAGGCTTTTGTCATATTTTTTGGCAAAATATGTGTTCTATACGGGCCATTTTTTGGCAGCCAACTGTCTCTCTACCTCAACAAATTCTCCACAGGCTGCCAGAGTGGTCTTTCGGAAATGCCACTCTGATCATGTCCCCCTCCTCCCGAAAGACACAAAACGGCTTCCTGCCACCTGGATCCAGCTCAGACTCCCCACTTGGTTTGGGGAACCTGCCTATTTGGGGCCCAGCTTTCTCCCGCCCCAACAAAAGGCCCACCACATGCAGCCGTGAGGGTTGTGCACTGTGCAGGGGGCAGTGACACCCAGGGAAGGACCTTGGGGGCATCCCCTGGAGGTGGACAGCGGGGCAGCCCGCCGAGAGGCTGCCTCTTTCTCCGGTGAACCTTAGCTCAGGACTTAGCACACTTTCGACCATTCCTCAAAGCCCCATCTCTTCCATTCCTCCAGGGCTAGGTCCAGGCTCTTCCTTCCGCCCCAGATGCGACCCCTCCCCTGTGGCCTGGTAAGCTTCCTCCTCTGCAAAGCTGACCCCACTTTCACAGGCTGGCTTGGGTCCCCCCGCCCCAGCCTTTGTGTGCCCCTTTAACCCACTGCAAGGTGATTCTCTCTCTAGGGGAGGGCTGTGTGCATTCACTCCTGGATCCCACCCCCGGTCAGAGGAGGTGCTCGGGAAATGTGTGTGGAATGAATAAATGAGGGAATGAGCGAAGGCAGCCTTCTTTTATTTTTAAAAGAACTTTTTAAACTGAGGCAGTATAGTTGATGTACAATATTACTGATATATAAGTTACAGGTGTACGACATAGTGATTCGCAGTTTTTAAAGGTTATACTCATTTACAGTTATTGTAAGATGTTAGTTGTATTCCCTGTGTTGTACAATATATCCTTGGAGGTTATTTTATACATCATAGTTTGTACCTCTTAATCCCCTCCCCCTGGATTGCCCCCGCCCCCTCCCCTCCCCATCACCCACCCACTGGTAACCACTAGTTTGGTCTCTGTATCTGCTAGTCTGTGAAGGTGGCCTCCTGACTGCTGAAGCCAGTGCAGGTGAGGAGTGAGGGGTGAAGACCCAGTATCCCCTCAGCCTTCTCAGCCTAATGTAAAGTTGTGCATTTACCCGACAGGCTGTTTTTTTTGTATAAATCTCCATTAAACACTTTGAAAAATGCAAATTAAAAAAAAAGCCCAGCAGACTGGCTCTTCCCAGGTAATTATAGTAGACCCTTCAAGTCCGTACTGAGGCCGTTTTATTTAGTAGGTCTATGGCTCTTCCCAGATTATAAATGAAAGCCCTTCAGGGAGCAGGTTATTCTCCCTCCCCTAAATTCCCCAGGGCGGGGCATTGCAAGAGGACTCAGTGGGCACAAACACCATTGCCATGGGGCTCGCACAGGGAAGCGGGGGCCCAGGGACCCTTCCTGGTCGATAGGGGCCAGTGGGATGTAGGCTCTAAAGCAGGTCCTTCCTCCTAAACCCCAAACCCTCGCTGGCAGCCCCCATCTGGGCCAGCCCTCCATCCCTCCCCCAGCGGGGAAGGTACCCACGGCTCCCCAGCCCCGCACCGTCCCCCCGGGGCGCCTGCAGGACTTCCTGCCGCGCCACCCACCTCCACTGCTCAGCTGCCATCAGTCCTTCGCCTGCATTCTGGGGACCTTTAAACACGTGAGTCAGATAACGATCCTCACAGCTGCACTTCCCTGCCTGGCTCCTGTGGCCCCTCTGGATTCCCGTGCCCTGTGCCCTGTGGGGGGTCCGTACCTCTGCCAGGGACCCTGTGACCTGGCTAAGGCCTGCTCAGCTGGCTCACCCCTCTCCCTTTCCTGCCAGCACCGTGCCAACCCTGGGGAGGTGGGGATATGAGCAAAACCAGACATGGCCCTGCCCACCTGATGCTGCGAGATGGACGGGGGTTAACTAAGAGCAGAGAGGAGGCAGCACGGAGGGAGGCCCTGCGCACAGATCCGGCTCAGAGAACGAGGACGGCGTGGGGCAGGGGAGGCTGGCAGAGGGCCAGCCCTGCAGGCAGTGCAGGCCACCCTGAAGATGTCCTCCTTGCCACTGGAGAGTGTTCAGAGGACACTGTGGTCGGGGCTGTGGTTTGACAGACAACTGAGCTTAGGATTGGAGGGTGGACCACGGAGTGGGACGGTGTGCAGGGATCCCGGCGATGGGAAGCTGGCGGCGGCCCCGGTGATAAAGGGCCGTGAGAATTGATGGCGCTCCTCATGACGGTTATTTAATGCCCTCTCCCCTCCCTCCAGGACGGCAGGGCCTTGTCCATCCCACTGGCAGCCCTGGCAGCACCTAGCACACAACTCAGTACATAGTAGGTGGAATGTTCTGGGAATGAATGACAGGTTAGAGAGGGGATAGTAATCAAATAATGGATTTAACAGGTGGGGAAACTGATGCTCTATGTCGTGGAGCAGTGTGTCACCTGGGTGAGCTGGCGACGACCCCGGCACGGGGCAGCCCTGAAAACCCTGTCCCCGCCCACCTTGCTCACAAAGACCTGTTTTCATAACTTGTCATTTCCCTACACGCCCACAGGCAGGGACACACACTGCGCCGCTGGATAAATCTGGGCCACTTTTCAGCATCGTTTAACACCCCCGGGAAGGTTGGATCACGTGGCCTCCAGCAGCAGCCCATTAGCTGACAGGCTGAAGCATATCATATTGAATTCCACGGCCCGCGGAGCCCGGGAGACGCCGTGCTGCTCGGAAATCTGCACTGAGTTATTAGGAGGCAATTGTCCTGCGCATTTCCTGTAGTGAACACGTTGCCCCCCTCCTCTTGCCAGGACTGTTTCCCCAAACCTCCAGTGGGAGTGGGAGGACCTTGAACTCACTCCCTGTCTATAGCTTGAAAGGAAGAGGGGATGACCTGGAAGGGAGATGGCAGCGGGGCAGGGACCAGTGCGGGGGGCTGACTGTGAGTGCTGCTTGCAGAGAGATGGTCTGGAGGCATTGCGCTGGCCTCCTGCCCACCCCCGCAGCCCCCCCAGCCCTCATCCTGTGTCTCCCTGCTCCCCCACCCCCGCCCCTGTGTGCCGTGGCCCTTGGCCACAGCTGCAGCAGGACCTATGGACAGGCCAGCCAGGGACTCAGCCGCTGACGCCCACAGCCTGGCCACGGCACAAGGCATCTGCCTCCGCCCTACCTCCTGGGACCCCACGGGCCTGAGCTTCTGCCTTCGGCACGTGTCACACACCCTGACCACCGCCCTGTACAAACTAAACTGGGACACATCACTATATGGTGAGGACACTCAAGATGGCGGCTCTCTTGCTCTGTAGATCCCCTGCTCGACCAGGCCCTGCTTCTCCTACACCCTGTCACACGAGCATCATCACCCCCTCCCCCAGCTAGAGATTGTTCTAGTCCTTAGGCTAGATGGTCGTTAACTCGAAATGCGTGCGGGATGGGCCCCAGCTGCTGGTTTCCCTGGTGACTGATGAGCCAACCTGACGTCAATTGCGCTATAAACGGCAGCCTCCTTCTCCCTCAAGTAGCCAAGATGGCTGCCGTGTCCTGCCTGCTGCTCACGGTGGGGTGTTGCTCCAGGATCCTCTGTTCGAACGTGCAAGACACTTTATCTGATTAACCATCGATGTCTCTGGCTGTTGCCAGGCTCTTTCTTCGGTCTCATGGCTGGACAACTACAAGACTTGGAGGCCTGCGGGGTGCAGCCCAACTGCTGTCAGCCAGGAAGCCGAGGAAGCCGAGGAAACTCCTGTGAACGCCGAGATGTTGGAAGGTAAGGACGGTGGGGGGGGGGGAACCGCAAACTGTGTGGTGATCAGGGAGGGGCGGGGTGCGGGGACCGTCCCCTGCACTTGGGGCCCTGCGACGGCTGACCACTGTGAGAGATGTCCTTATCTTCCACTACACTGACGATGCTCTGTTAACCTCGCTCTCCAGTTTAAGAGTAGCAGCCCCGTGCTCCTGGCTCATCTGACTGCACGGGGATGGCTGGTGCATACAGACGAAATGTACAGACCTGGCTTAGCTATCAAATACTTAGGCGTTCTCTGGTTGGGTAAGACGAGATACCCACACTCTCCACCCCTAAACAGCTACAGACACGGCCTTTAGGGATATTAGCTCAGAGACAGGCCTGTGGCCAGTTACCCGGAAAGGAGTGGTTGAGGCCTGGGGCAATGGCAAAATACTAGGTACCCTGGTGCTCCTGGTCCCAGCTGCGGGGGGCGCAGAGCTACGTGCAGCCCACGGTGTGTGGTAACAGGTGGAAGCCATTACAAAAGGCCTACCCACGTTGTTGAGCAATGCAAAACCCACCACTGGGGGGTCTAGAACAGCTGTGTGTGACATATGGGACCCCTATGAATATCACTGGTGACCAAGGGACCCGCCCTGAAGTTGAGGAATGGGCCGCTAAGAATGCCACACGCTGCCATTTTCACCCGCCCTCCAGCCCCAGTGCCGCCGGCCGAACTGATAGGCTGCTGGGCCAGTTAACCATATAGGGATGGGAACCTGCCCTCAGCTGTGGATCAGCAGGCTAACGCAAGCCCGGAACTATCACTGAGCATCCCAGGAGCCGTCGTCCCAGTGCCTACGCTATGTTAACCAGAGCCAACTAGTCCCCATCCGACTACGGCTCTCGACCACCAAAGAGCCGGCGACAGCTATGGGCCAGGACAATAACTCACTTCTGCTCTTGCTGTGCGATCTGCCCCCGGGGGGCACGTTATAAGATGGCCCTGGGGCTGGCAGGTAGTCCCTGGTGATTTGGGTTCCCTAACCCCGTGGGGAACAGGACAGATTCTGCCTGCTGGAGAAAGCAGCGTTGCATTAGCCCTGCGGTCGATTGCCATGTGCCTGCTCCGCGGCATGGCACTGCAGGCCAGGGCGATAACCGCAGGCGGGGGTGGTGCTAGCCCAGCATGCTGTCACCGCTCGTATTTTGCTCAGTGGTCGCGATCTCCCCTGTATCGCGCCTGTTAAGCATCTTCGGTCCCTAGTCTGGGCGGAAGGCATCCAGTTACGGACTGGGCAACAACGGCTGCCTCACTGCAAAAGGAGTCTGACTGTTGGGTCTCCAGCGAGATGCCGTTGTCGTCCTGCTCTGGACTCCCATGAAAAATTGACCGGATAAGTGCCTTACCCTTGATACTGGTTAGGTGCTGTGTCTGTATCGCACGTCTGGTATCTGGTTGCAGTGCCCCTCTGCATACCTGACCCCAGGGATATTGCGGAAGAGGGGCGAGCCAGATGGTAAGGGTCGCGCAGGGGACGTAGCGGGCAGTGTGTGGTCAGGCCACTCAAGATGGCGGCCCTCTTGCTCTCTGTACCTCCCCTGCTCGACCAGGCCCTGCTTCTCCTACACGCTATCACCTGAGCATCTTTACCCCCTTCCCCAGCTAGTAATTGTTATAGTCCTTAGGCCAGAACGGCTCCACCTGCTAGTTTCTTAAAGGGAAACAACTGCCCTCGTGATGGTGATGGTCATTAACCAGAGGGGCGGTGAGGGATGGGCCCCGGCCGTGGTTTCCCTGGTGACTGATGAGCCAACCTGACGTCAATTCCCCTGTAAATGGCAGCCTCCTTCTCCCCTGAGTAGCCGAGATGGCTGCCATGTCGTACCTGCCATCTGCTGTACACCATGGAGTGTTGCTCCAGGACCCTTTGTTTTGGACGTGTAAGATCCCCTGTCCAATAAACCACTGATGTCTCCGTGGCTGTTTCCAGGCTTGCTCTTTGGTCTTGAGGCTGGACAACTGCAAGGCTTGCAGGCCCGTGGGGTGCAGCCCAACACGTGTGCACACCGATATACAGACCACCTGGACAGAACCACGCTCAAACACACACATCCCATCCCAACGTGTAGGCTATATCTACCCACACGGACCCACGCCACACCCATCACACATAGTGTCCCTGGCTCTCACACCTACACACACACACATACATTTGCACACACGCTTCTACATGCATTTTGAATTTCCAAGCGGCAGATAAACTTTTGTGATTAATTCCTACTTTTATTGCTCTGTGGTCAAGAAATATGACCTTTCCTTTTGTGAACCTACTTTGTGCCGAGCATCGTTAGGTGCTAAGTGTACAAAGTTGAATAAACTTGGACCCTACAGCCTAATAACAAAACAAATTCACCTTGACAATCTGATGTGATACCTGATGCAGCAGAATCACAGCGCTTACATTTTCTCAATATATTTTATATATTTTTCTCTACTTAGGTTGTTTCCTTTTTTGTTTCTATTACCTAAACACTGTTAGACCAAAAACATATTTTCATTGCTGTCCTCATTTGCTTTTCTTTAATTACTAGTTCGAACGGGCATATTCTCCCCTATTTACTGTCCATTTGTATTGCTTCTTTGTGACTTGCCATTTCATATCCTTTGCCTGCTTTTCTGCTAGTATGATTGTTTATTTCTCCAGATTTCCAATTATTTGTCTTT
Source organism: Aethalodelphis obliquidens (assembly GCF_003676395.1). NCBI lineage: Eukaryota > Metazoa > Chordata > Mammalia > Artiodactyla > Delphinidae > Aethalodelphis > Aethalodelphis obliquidens. The sequence continues at coordinate 12,764,744 of NW_020837951.1, forward strand.
TGCAATACTCTTAGATAATTCTTCAAGCCGAAGTTCTAGCATGGACCACGACTTTGACTTCTAAGCACACGTGTTCTGTTTTTTGCTCTTAGCAATGATATGCTTTAATCCCCAGTTCTTCTTTTCAGAGTCCCTCCTTCTTCTTAGCAGCACGCTCCCATTTGTTGAAGAAGCATCATTGAGTTACTTCAACATCATTCAGGACCTACGGAGAGACTTCTGCAGACTGGTATGCTAAGGCTTGGTGGACCATGGAGAGCAAAGCAAGACTCACTGCCAGTGGAGACAACAGTCCAGGAAGGAATCTCCCTGGGAATTTGCCCTCCAGGTTGGCATGCTTGTCCGTTCCTCCATACAGGCTGTGCCCGCACCCCTCCCACTGGGGGCAGGGGTCCGGGAGCAGCTCCCCCTCCCCCTCCTCTGATCGCAGGCATCACTCAGAACACTTGTTAAACTTCAGATTCCATGAATTTGGAGATATAGATGCAAACTCATGATTTCTAAAATGTGTATATATACGTGCACATGTATATGTGTTTGAATGTATTTTGTTTGTTTGTTTGTTTGGCTGCATTGGGTCTTTGCTGCTGCGCGAGGGCTTTCTCTAGTTGCGGCGAGTGGGGGTTACTCTTCGTTGTGGTGTGCGGGCTTCTCTTGTTGCAGAGCATGGGCTCTAGGCATGCTGGCCTCAGCAGTTGCAGCATGCGCACTTAGTAGTTCTGGCTGGCAGGCTCTAGAGTGCAGGCTCAGTAGTTGTGGCGCGTGGGCTTGGTTGCTCTGCGGCATATGGGATCTTCCCCGATCAGGAACCGAACCCTGCACTGGCAGGTGGATTCTTAACCATTGTGCCACCAGGGAAGTCCTGAATGTATATTTGTATACACACACACACACTCTACATTTATTTCCTAGCTCTGTCTGCTGAAAAGGTCAAGAAGGAAGGATATTCTAGCAGCTCTCAGCTCTTGGTCTGTAATTCCATTCCCCAGAGTTCCTCAGAGAAATGACTAATCCCAGAGCTGGGGCAGGGTAGGTACATGATGAGCCTGGGACATCTCGTGAGGCTAGAAAGTAAGGGAATGTTCAAAAACCACATCGAGGGTGTGTCACAGGACACAGGCACTGGCTTGGAGGGGCTCCCAGTGGCCAAATCTGGGAGTGTTTGAGCACCAAAACAATCAAGTAGAGTAATGAATTATAAGCCCATAAAAACAGACATTTACGAGCCCACACTGATAACAGATAAGCAAATACATAGGAAGAATGGAGGACCTTTGCTACAGTAAAATTCTGAGTCAACCAGTGAAGTGGAAGAAATGCTAGAACTGGAAAGCCATCCTTTGCAACCATCCTAGTAAAGACTGGATCACTCAAGAATCATTAAGGGTTGCTCAATCTAGGGGGACGTTTTGGCAATGAGCAGGATATTTGTATGATGTCAGACTGTCTCCCCACAGACTGCATATTAGTTGCAAGCAAGACCAAAAAACAAACCCCAGTAATTATACAGTGGAGAGATCGGACCACACCCTGATCGGGTGATCAAAATTAACATCACCAGGGAGGGATAGACAGGTGTCATGTGCCTCCGGATGTATTACTCTAAGAAGGACTCAATATATGCTCTCTGCAGTATTTTGGCCAAGAACGAATAACTAGAAACTAGTCACAAGGAAACATCAGACAAATGCAAAACTATTTTTATTTAAAAGGGTGGGTGGGGGTTGGGGGAGGAATGGTTGGTCGTATTCGTCCAATGTCAATGTCATAAAAGATAAAGAACAGGGCTTCCCTGGTGGCGCAGTGGTTGAGAGTCCGCCTGCCGATGCAGGGGACGCGGGTTCGTGCCCCAGTCCGGGAAGTTCCCACATGCCGCGGAGAGGCTGGGCCCGTGAGCCATGGCCGCTGAGCCTGCGCGCCCGGAGCCTGTGCTCCGCAATGGGAGAGGCCACAGCAGTGAGAGGCCCGCGTAACACAAAAAAAAAAAAAAAAAAAAAAAAAAAGATAAAGAACAGTCATAGAAATGTTCCAGATTAAACGAGGCTAAAGAGACACGACAGCCGAATGCAGTCTCTGACCCCAGACTGGATCCTGTGCTGGAGGGAAAAAATAGTATAAAAGGATGTTACTGGTTCTACTGAGGATGTTGGAATGTGAATATTAGATGAGAGAAAAGTCTGTAATAGGGTTAAATTGAGGTGGGTAACTATACTGTGATTATGTAAGAGAATATCTCTAATCTTAGTAAATATTCACTGCAGTATTTAGGAGTAAAGGGCTGTGGCATAAGTCACAAAAATAGCAGTAAATGTTAAACATTTATGTTGAATACACGACTGTTTTAATGCAAATTCAGTAACAGTGCAGTATAATTGTACTGTTCACGAGAATAAGATCGGGGCTTGGGTGCACTGTGGGGTATGTTCTGGAGACTGGCTCTTTCCCTGGCTTGGGGGCTGGTCACCATCCACACTGTGTGTACAGCCGCACCAGGTTGTCCAGATTTGAGGTCTCCTGTCCACCTGCCTCTCCTGCTACCCACAGGCCCACTCTGTTAATAGCTACCAATGGGTGTCTGGGAAAGCAGTTTCAATTTTGTGTATTTATTGTGTATTCAGCCACTTTACTGAACCAGGAGCGTTTTTTGGTTGATTCCCAGGGAAATTCTAAGAAGATGACCCTAACTTTTGTCTTTTCTTTCTCAATAGTTTAGTTAGTTTCTTTCCTGCCTTTTTGCCTTGAAACGCAGCAGAGTCCTGCATCTAAGTCATTTCTTACCTCATTGGGAATGTCTGTTATGTTTTACTCTTAAGGATAATGTTGGCTATCGGCTTGAAATATTCTATTTTTCAAATATGTTTTTATTACAAAAGCAAAAGTATGGTCAGAAAAAAGAAACTTAGAAAATACTGATTAAGCACAGAGATGGGAGGGGGGAATAAAAAGCCATTTATTATCTCTAGGTCAGTGTTTTGTTAACAACTTGGTATATATCCCTAATAATTATTATTTGAAGATTTTATTAGAATAATCATTATTGCTCCCAGAGCAGGTAGCATTTATCTATTATGTGTCAGTAACGGTGCTAAGTTTAGGGGTGACAAGCATTATTTCAGCAAATCCTTACAGAATACCTCTCTATAGTGTAGATACTGTTATCCCTACTTTACAGTTAAGGAAATTGAGACTGAGAGGACTTTCCCAATCTACCTAAGATCATAGGCAAATCAACAGCCCTTAAGGCTGAAACCCAGGTCTCCCTTATGCCCAAGCTCTGGCTCTTACATACACTACTATCTCCTAATCCAGACCTCTTTTTGCAAATAGATTTTTTAAAAACTAAGCCAGAATCCTTCTGGACATATGATTCTGTTATCAGCTTTTATACCTAATGTATTATTAACATCTTTCAATGTCACTTATTCTTCTTCTACAGATGTAATGGCTGTGTAGTGTTTTATTATATGGATATGTTTTATTTATTCTTAAACGGCTCCATATCAAAATAAAAGCTGGTCGTAAAATATTCAAACAATAACAGGAATATAAAGTAGAACATGCAGGTCCTCCCTTCCACCCTGCTGAGCACCATTCCTTTGAGGAAGTTACTATTAATAGTATATGTTTGCTTCCACATAGTTCTTCTATGTAACTTATTATATGTGATGTAATTTATTTAATTTTCTTTAAAGGAATGGGTATACCAATCTACTGCTTGCCTTTCATACATAATCTATGATGAACATCATTGCAAATCTATCCATCCTTTTTTAATATGATTTTTAAAATTGAACTATAATTGACTTACAATACTGTTAATTTTAGGTGTACAGAAAGTGATTCAGTTATATGTATGTGTGTGTGTATATACAATATGTCTACATTCTTTTTCAGATTCTTTTCCATCATTGGTTATTACAAGATATTCAAGACAGTTGCCTATGCTATTCAGTAAATATATATATATATATATGTATCATCTTTATCCGTTCATCCATTGAGGGACACTTAGGTGTCCACTTAGGTGGCTCCCATGTCTTGGTTTTTGTCAATAGTGCTGCTATGAACATTGGGGTGCATGTATCTTTTCTTTTTTTAAAATTTTTGTAGTTGATTTACAGTGATGTGTTAGTTTCAGGTGTACAGCAAAGTGATTCAGTCATACATATAAAATATATATACATATATATAATATTCATTTATTTGTATAATTTCTTTTTCAGATTCTTTTCCGTCATAGATTATTACAAGTTATAGAATATAGTTCCCCATGCTATACAGTAGGTCCTTGTTGCTTATCTATTTTATATATAGTAGTGTGTATCTGCTAATCCCAAACTCCTCATTTATCCCTCCCCCACTCCCCTTTCCCCTTTGGTAACCATAGTTAGTTTCAGTATCTGTGAGTCTATTTCTGTTTTGTAAATGAGTTCATTTGTATCATTTTCTTAGATTCCACATAAAAATTATATCATATATTTGTCTTTCTCTGACTTACTTCACTTAGTATGATAATCTCTAGGTCCATGCATGTTGCTGCAAATAGCATTATTTCATTGTTTTTCACGGCTGAGTAATAGTACATTGTGTATATATACCACATCTTCTTTAACCATTCATATGTTTATGGGCATTTAGGTTGCTTCCATGTCTTGGCTATTGTAAACAGTGCTGCTATGAACATTGGGTGCATGTATCTTGTCGAATTAGAATTTTCGCCTTTTCTGTATATATGCCCAGGAGTGGGATTGCTGGATTATGTGGTAACTCTATTGTTAGTTTTCTAAGGAACCTCCATACTGTTCTCCATAGTGGCTGCACCAATTTACACTCCCACCAACGGTGTAGGAGGGTTCCCTTTGCTCCACACCCTCTCCAGCATTTATTATTTGTAGACATTTTTAAAAAAAATTTATTTTTGGCTGTGTTGGGTCTTCATTTCTGTGCGAGGGCTTTCTCTAGTTGCGGCAAGCGGGGGCCACTCTTCATCGCGGTGCGCGGGCCTCCCACGATCGCGGCCTCTCTTGTTGCGGAGCACAGGCTCCAGATGCACAGGCTCAGTAGTTGTGGCTCACGGGCCTAGTTGCTCCGCGGCACATGGGATCTTCCCAAACCAGGGCTCGAACCCGTGCCCCCTGCACTGGCAGGCAGATTCTCAACCACTGCACCACCAGGGAAGCCCTGTAGACATTTTTGATGATAGCCATTCTGACCAGTATGAGGTGATATCTCGTAGTTTTGATTTGCATTTCTCTAATAATTAGTGATGTTGAGCATCTTTTCATGTGTCTGTTGGCCGCCTGTATGTCTTCTTTGGAGAAATGCCTATTTAGGTCTTTTGCCCATTTTTTGATTGGGTTTTTTTTTTGGGTTGTATGAGGTGTTTGTATGTATATTTTGGAAATTAATCCCTTGTCAGTTGCATCGTTTGTAAGTATTTTCTCCCATTTCATAGGTTGTCTTTGCATTTTGTTTACAGTTTCCTGTGCTGTTATCCATTCTTTTTAATGGACAAGAATCAAGGAGTCACATTTGGCTCTTGGCTCGAGCAACTGGGAGAATGGCAGAGCCATTTTGGTGGGTTAGAAAATGAAGGGAGGAACAGGTTTTGGGGTCATATCAAACCTGATGCCAAGTGGACACAGGCCCTGTGAAGGGCTCAGGGAGCAGTGGAGCTGGGTATAAAAGTGTGGGAGTCGGTGAGCAGAGAATGGATGGTACGTAAATCCATGGCAATGGTCCCTGAGGCCAGGGAGGAGCCACACCTGGAGAAAGGGTGTGTGCTCTCCTGTTCTCCCCAGTCCCCACCTCTCCCTGTTGTCTCTCAACACTGGGTCTGAGTGTCCTCTGATGTGGGCCTGCTTTAGTCACTCACATTGCTGCCAGGTCACTGAAGCTTTGTGCTTTGCATTGTCGAGGGGTGTTCAGAAAAATCACCCAAACTTGGAATTAAGGCAGAAGGAGGCCAGCTTGTCATCCCAACTTGTCATCCCAGTGTCCCACTGGAATATTGTTAAGAGGACCACCCCAGGATTATTCTATCACCTGGGGGAATACATCTTTATTCGACTTGCCATTCACTACGTATGTGTGTACATAGTGTGTGTATTACGTGTTCACGTGTGGATTTTGGGCGCCCCCATAGTGTGTGTATTACGTGTTCACGTGTGGATTTTGGGCACCCCCACTGCTTGTGGTTTTACAGCCCTGTAGGGCATTAACTAGTCTTGACTGTAGCCAGAGAACAGCACGTGATCACCCTGATTAGTCTCAATGTAACCTGACCATTTCTTACCGGGATCTCTCGCTGAGACTCTCCACCAGGAATTTTCAGGAACACCAGACTCTCTGCTCTCCAGAGCCATGGTTCCTATCTCCTCACTTAGGCCCATGTACTCAGCCACTGCTTCCTTCCCCTGGGCTCCTGGCTAATGCCAGCACGGATCCACACAGCTCTGGTATGTTTGGGAATTATGACACTGTGCCCTGGAGGGGCTCTTTTTCTATCCATTGTGCAGGGTTCTTTCATCCTGAACACTTGAGTTCTTCCTTCAACTCTGGAAAATATGCTTTTATGATTCCTTTGATCACTTTCCCCTTTCCTTTTCTTTTCCCTCCTTTAGGAATTCCCAATAGTTGGATGTTAGATATCCTGGATTGACCTTCTAGATTTTTTTCCTCTCACTCCCATTTTCTTTTTTTGCAGTATGTGGGCCTCTCACTGCTGTGGCCTCTCCCGCTGCGGAGCACAGGCTCCGGACGCGCAGGCTCAGCGGCCATAGCTCACGGGCCCAGCCGCTCCGCGGCATGTGGGATCTTCCCAGACCGGGGCACGAACCGTATCCCTTGCGTCGGCAGGCGGACTCTCAACCACTGCGCCACCAGGGAAGGCCCCATTTTCTTTTTTTTTAAAATTTATTTTATTGAATTACATTTGATTTACAATTTGTATTAATTTCTACTGTACAGCAAAGTGATTCAGTTATACATACAAACATGTATATATACATATATATACATTCTTTTTCATGTTCTTTTCCATTGTGGTTTTTTAATGCAGTATTGTCTTTAATTAAGTACAAAGACTTCCATTCACGTTGCCTAGAGATCATTTTATCCACCGCTCTGTTTGGCCGCCAGTCTCTTGTCTCTCTCCTCAGCACTGGTAAGGTGGATACCCTTTCCATGGGGAAGAGAGATCCACAGTTTGTTGCCTTTGCCAATAATGAAAATGTTGGAGAACCCGGTGGCAAAGCTGTTACCATTGGCATCTTTCACATGAACTACATCAAAGGAACCAGGATGTCTCTCCCTGTTGGTGATCACACCAATTCTTCCCAGTTAGCACCTCCAGTCACCATGCACAGGTTACCAGTGTCAAATTTGATGAAATCAGTAATCTTGCCAGTCTCCAAATCGATCTGAATGGTGTCATTCACCTTGATGAGGGGATCAGTGTAGCCAATGAGCCAATCAGTGTAGCCAATCGCCCAATTCATCACACCACATCATGGTTCACCAGATGAGGGATTCCTTTTGTCCCCACAAAGATCTTTCTCATTTTGCACAACTTATACTTCACCTCCTCAGGTGTAATATGATGAGCAGCAAAGCGATCCTTGGTGTCATAGATCAGACAAAAATTCTCTCGTCTTGTCAATGCTGATGACGTCCATAAAACCAGCAGGGTAGGTTATATCAGTGCAGACCTTCCCACCAATCTTAATGAAATGCTGCATGAAGATTTTCTTTAGTTCATCTCCTGTTAGGGCATACTTAAGTCTGTTTCTTAGGAAAATAATTAGTGGGAGACATTCCCTCAGCTCGTGGGGACCGGTAGATGGACGAGGAGCAAACCCACCAGTTGGTTTATCCAGCGTCCAATGCTTTGGAGCTGCTACGCGCTTCAGGTGCTTCTTGGGACCACAAGCCATGGCTGCGCTAGGCATGAAAAGTGCTCCATTGTGGTTTATCACAGGATATTGAATAGAGTTCCCTGTGCTATACAGTAGGACCTTGTTGTTTATCCATTCTGTATAAAATAGTTTGCATTCCTACCCCAAACTCCCAATCTATCCCTCTCCCACCCCACCCTCCCCCCTTGGCAACCACAAGTCTGTTCTCTATGTCTGTGAGTCTGTTTCTGTTTTGTAGATAAGTTCATTCTGTGTCATATTTTAGATTCCACATGAAAGTGATATATGGTATTTGTCTTTCTCTGACATACTTCACATAGTATGATAATCTCTAGGTCCATACAGTTGCTGCAAATGGCATTATTTCATTCTGTATGGCTGAGTAGTATTCCATCGTATATACGTACCACATCTTTTTTTTAGTTTAATTTTTTAATTTTATTTTTTTATACAACAGTTCTTATTAGTCATCAATTTTACACACATCAGTGTATACATGTCAATCCCAATCGCCCAATTCATCACACCACCGTCCCCACACCCCCGCGGCTTTCCCCCCTTGGTGTCCATATGTTTGTTCTCTACATCTGTGTCTCAACTTCTGCCCTGCAAACCAGTTCATCTGTACCATTTTTCTAGGTTCCACATACATGCGTTAATAAACGATATTTTTCTCTTTCTGACTTACTTCACTCTGTATGACAGTCTCTAGATTCACCCACGTCTCAACAAATGACCCAATTTCATTCCTTTTTATGGCTGAGTAATATCCCATTGTATATATGTACCAAAACTTCTTTATCCATTCGTCTGTCGATGGGCATTTAGGTTGCTTCCATGACCTGGCTATTGTAAATAGTGCTGCAATGAACATTGGGGTGCATGTGTCTTTTTGAATTATGGTTTTCTCTGGGTATATGCCCAGTAGTGGGATTGCTGGATCATACGTGTACCACATCTTTATCCATTCATGATGGCTCTTCTGACCAGTGTTAGGTGGTCGCTCACTGTAGTTTTGATTTTCATTTCTCTAATGATTAGTGATGTTGAGCATCTTTGCATGTGCCTGTTGGCCCATCTGTATGTCTTCTTTGGAGAAATGTCTATTCGGGTCTTTTGCCCATTTTTCGATTGGGTTGTTTTATTGTATTGTATGGGCTGTTTGTATATTTTGGAAATTAAGCCCTTGCCAGTTGCATCATTTGCAAATATTTTCTCCCAGTCCATAGGTTGTCTTGTCATTTTGTTTATGGTTTCCTTTGCTGTACAAAAGCTTGTAAGTTTGACTAGGTCAAAGTCTGATCAGCTCACTTCCGGTTCATCTCGCCCTCTGCTAATTTAGTCAATGCTCTTTCATCAACCTCCATCTGCCAAAGCTTTTCGAATTCTCTTACATACTCCTCCTCCATTAATTCTGCCCTTATGAGTGATCATCTTTTCAGTCCTGTCAGTACGGTGGTGCTTGAAAAGGAAACGAGATAAATGCATGTCATCAGTATACCTTAACTGGAAGATTATTTCTTTTAAAAACCTAATCCTACTGATGTAATATTTATTTTTTAAACTTTCTGATAGAAGAAAAACTAAGTAAATGTCTTCTAGTGATCTCTAGTTTTATTGCTTCAAGGTACAGAATGTGGGCCAAACTTTTTTTTTTTTTTTTGCGGTACGCGGGCCTCTCACTGTTGTGGCCTCTCCCGTTGCAGAGCACAGGCTCCGGACGCGCAGGCTCAGCGGCCATGGCTCACGGGCCCAGCCGCTCCGCGGCACGTGGGATCTTCCCGGACCGGGGCACGAACCCATGTCCCCTGCATCGGCAGGCGGACTCTCAACCACTGTGCCACCAGGGAAGCCCCCAAACTGTTTCTTTGGCCAGCTTTTTCAGCTTTTCATTTCTTGATACATGCAGTCAGCTTTGGGTGATGTTCTAAGTATACGTGAAAGAAGGTGTGTTCTCTCCAGGGTAAGAGCTTGATGTATCCCTGCTTATTAAACCTTATTAATTATTAAAAACCTCTGGGTTCTTATTGCCTCCTTGATCTATCATAAGCTAATAACAGTGAGGTGTTAGTCTCAGACGCAACTGTATTTTTGTCGATTTTTTCTTTTGCATTTCCAGCGGTTTTTGCTTTCTACTTGATGCTCCTTAATCCACATATGGAAGTTCATGGGTTTTGTACCTTCATTACAAATGCTTGTCAACATGAAATGATTTTTCTGTTCCAGTCATTGCTGTTTCCTTGAATTCTATGTTTACAGGGCATCACCTCAGCAGAGGGACCAGTTTGGGAACCAGGGTCAGTGGTGCGGAAGCACTGAGGTGGCCCACGGGTTTGGCAATGAGGCAGTGGAGGTGGGAAAGGCAAGCCAGGCTACAGAGGGCTGGGGAAGGGGCGGGAGGCCAGAGGCGGAGATGACAAGTCCCTGCAGGCAGTAAGTACACTTTAAAGAAGGTTGTCTGGAGTGTAGAAAACCCAGCCTGGAGAGCAGGTGGAGACCTGGTATTTTAAATGCTGTGAGAAGGAGGGGCAGGGCCTGAAGAGTTAGGAGTGATGAAAGCAAGGGGCGGCCAGGGGCTGCCTCGGGAAGGAATGGGGGTCCCCTCCTCTCCCGTGGCTGCTTTGGGGAAGGAAGCGAGGTGAGAGCTGGGGCGCCTGGCTGGCGGTGAGCCGGGGTGGGGTCAGAGGGTCACTGCCGCCGTCTTCCCGCGGTGGGCTAGGGGGCTGGCTCTTGGAGCAGGGAGAGCATCTGGCTGGGAGGTCCGAGAAGAGTACGGGTTTGGCTGAACCACGGTGGAGAACAGGGCAGGGAGTCCTTGCTGAGAGGGGATATGGGAACCCACAAGGGCACGGTCTGAAATGGGTTTGTTTTTTTTTTTCCTGCAGTGCTCCCCTGTCCCCTGTGCAGGGTGCAACTGAAGGGGCTCAGGCGCTGGCTTGTTCCCAACAGAGGCCCTGGGTTCAGCCTTGCAGGTGGGTCTGGACCATGAGTTAGGGCTTCTCAGGTATCAGAGGCTTGGGTTTAAGTCTAGCTCAGCCATGATCTGCTGGTGGCCCTGGACCACCTCCTTCCCTCCTGGAGTAGGATTTCAGGGGCCTGGCAGGAGCTGGTGTCTGCTGTAGGGAAATGCAGGGGCCAAGCTCTGGGAGCCTAGAAAGTCCACGCTTGTCAGAGCGAGGGGGAGGGAGAGACCCCAGCCCGGAAGAGGACGGGCAATCCCAGATCACGCAGGGTCTCCCCTACCACAACTGCCACCAGGGTGAACCGAGTGCTGGTGAAGAACAGTATCAGGCCACGATGCAGGAGTCACTCCTGGAAAAGCTCCTGAGACACAGCTGAATGGAGAGGCGAGTCAGGCTTAAAATAGCTAAATAAATCTTTAATATTTCTAATTGCAAATGTACAGAAATTGCACAGCCACACAGTCTTAGAACACCAACAACTTTCTCTGTACATTATTACATAGTTAGAGTCACAACTGGAGGGAGGCGCTCCAGCCAAGACGCCAACATTTGCATTTTTTCCTTTTCACATACTTACAAAAGGGGGGGCAGGGAGGTGGAATGGGGGTTGGGGGCGGCTTGGGGGAGTGTGTAGAAAAGAGGGGCTGTTTCCCTGGACGGTCTGCCTTCCGCAGACGGCCGGGGCGGGAGGGGGAGAGGTGTACCCTGGGGCAGATGCTCTGCGGGGTGGGAGTGGGGGTGGGTGCCTGGAGCTCTGGCCCTGGTTCCCCACCCCCATTCGGGGCAGGCGGAAAGAGTCTCCACTTACAGGAAGTTTGACCATTTCCTTCACCCTAAACATAAACGTTAAGCAAAATGTCAGGCCTCCCTGTGTTGGCAGGAGAGGGGAGGGGAGAGCCTTCTCCAGCAGGGCTGGGCCTGGGTCTCCCCGAGCAGGGAATGCCTTCCTTCCTCCTCTCTCAGGGACGCGGGTTCAGTGTGACCCAGGCAGGTCGCACGTCCCCACCACCCAGAGAGCACGCTGCACAGCCGACAGATAAAATGCCACGGGCAGGGAAAAACCCCATCACCCAAATCCACAACCTCTGCCTCCTGCCCAGCACTGTTCTCTAGATTAAAAATAAAATAAAAACCGTCGGAGAGCAGCGGTCCCGGGCAGCCCTCGGCAGCACCAGGACTAAAGGACTATGTACAACCATTAGGTGAAATAGTTACATTACAGTCAAACACCAAGAACATTTACAAAAATCGTCAGACTTGCAATTCAGATAAAAATCTGGGAAGAGTCTGTACACTTTTACAGTTTTTGCACTAAGTAAATAAGGCTCTCGGCCTGAGAGCTCCCAACCCAGGCCAGGGGCCGCCAGCACCGGCCACTGCTGGCCTCCTGAGCCCGGCTGTCCAGGCCCTGGGAACTTCCCCCCTGTATTGCTAAGAGGCGCTCAGTCCGAGGTCGCTCAATGAGGCATCGGCGGGGCCGGGGGTGGGGGGTGAGAGGGAACCAGAGGAGGACGTCACGGGGCCAGGCCCTGCCTTTGTGGCCAGAGGAGTGAGGCAAGGCCTCCGCCCCCATGACCTGCCTTCCTGAGGTCTGTGACCCTTGGGGGTCCTGCCCTCTCCCCACAAGCGGGTCTCTGGGCTAACTGGTTTCACCCCAGGACGGGGCGCAGTGTGGTCCGAGCCCCCCGCCGTGCTCCCCTTCCTGGGGGGCTCTGGGGCAACCTGGGCCCTGGTGGAGCGTCTCCAGCCCCAGCGACAGGAAGGGGTCTCCCCAGCTTCCCACGGCTGAGGCAGATGGGGCGGCTCCTGGCTGCGGGGTGAACGCCCCAGCTCCTGCCTGAGATTCCCCAGGGCCAGGGGTGGGAACAGGGAGGGACGAGAGAGACCCACGCTCCTGCCCACCTGTGTCCCGCAAGGGGGGGCGGGGAGGGCCGATAAGCTACAGAACAGCCTAGAGCTGAGGAAAACCGGCCCCAGCCGCGGGTGAGCACCTCCCTGTCTGCAGCGCCTGGTCCTCGGCTGGGCCTGGGAGGGCTGAGGCAGAGGCCGCCGCACACACGGGGCGGTGCAGGCTGCTGCTGTCTTGGAGAGGGAGCAAGTCTAACATCCTCCAGGGCCGCTATTTCCCATGCAGTGCGCACGCTCAATTTAAAAGGCCCCTGTGTTCCAGCAAGCGAGCAAGCGGGCTTTTGTTTCTAATGCATACTGTGAAAGGAAAAAAAATCACAGTTATCCACCTTCTCAGGGCCTGCGGGCGCTAGACTTTTCTTTAACCATCCATCAGGAAAGTTCAGCCTGTCTCTCAGGGGGAGCACCTGCCGGCCACTCCCTGCAGGGCCACCGTGCCCGGGTACACTAGCTCCAGGAGAGGGGCCGGCACCGCGCAGTGCCGCCTGGGCCAGCTCTGCCCAGGTCTTTGTCTTCGGGGAGCCCCAGAGCATCAGCCTGGGCCCACGTGGCAAGTGAGGGAGGTCCTGGATCTTCCCACGGGCGCAAGGGCCCAGAAGAGAGCTGCGGTCCTCGCTGGGTCCACCTGACAGAACAAGTTAGGGAGGGAAGGACGGAGGGCGGGAGCGGGAAGGCGGAGGGTCTGGGGGCAGGTGACTCCTCGGTTCCTCACAGCCGGGAAGGGTCCCCGCGCATGCAGGGACAGGTGCTCGGGGTAGAGATAGGCGGGGGACCCGGCGCTCCGGCAGCTCCGTCCTCCCCCCCGCACCCCCCACCTGCCGACCGCCCCGTCGGCTCCTGGAACTGAGGGGCAGGTCCCACAGGGCAGGGCCTGGCTGCCTGGCAGTCCTGGGGAGGGGAAGCCACGAGAGTAGGCCCCTGGCTCTCCGACCCTCCAGCTCTCCGGGCATTTCCCTCCCTGGGGAGGGGTTGGGGGTACATGCACTCGGCCAGGTCAAGGAGGAAAGGTGACGCACACCAAATTCAACACCCGACAGAAACATTGCGCAGCCCCTGTGCCTGCTCCCCAGCCCGCAGTCTCTCGGGCCTGCACCGAACGCGCTTCTCGGGGAGCGGGCCGCTGTGCCCCGGCGCGCTGCGTCAGTCTCTCGCGGCTCCCTCTGCGGCCGCCTCCTGGACCGCGGCTGGAGGGAGGCGCCAAGCCTCGGCCTCTTGCCCCTGCGCTGGGGCCGCTCCTCCCCAGGCCGAGACCCTGCCCTGGGCCACCATGGTCCTCCCTCCTCGGGCAGGTTAACAACTGCTGCTGTTTCTGAACTCGCCGTTCTCAGTAATCTGCAATTTGGTGGGGTTGGTGGGGGAGATGCCGTTACGGGCTTGCATGCTGTACCTCTCTTTCAGCTGTGTCAGGGCGCTCATGAGGCGGGCGTTGGCAGCATCCAGTGAGGCGATGCGCTTCTCCTGTGGGCAAACAGGGCATCAGCTGGGGTCGCGGAATGGCCTCCTGGGCCAAAGGGGGTCCGTGCCGGAAAGGGATCTCCCTGGAGCTGTGTCCACCTACAAGCAGCGCTGGGAGGGGGAAGGCAGGGGGCCTGGAGGATACCACGTGTGAAGGATGGGAAAGGCACCGAAGTGGCAGTGGTCCTGCTGGGGAGGAGGCGGTCTTGCCATCATGGACCAACACCTCCTTGCGCCCGCCTTCCTCATGTCTCTACCTCATCACCTGCTTCTCACCCAAAGGGAGCAGCCCCAGCAGTGTCGGGCACAAGCTTGTTCACGTGTGTGTGCACTGGCATGTACAACACAGAGGCCACAGCTACCAGTCAGCCTGTGCAGTTTCCAGACTGAGCAAGCCCTGGGCCTGGAGAGGAAAAGGGCGCAGACCCGGGTGAAGGAGACTGGAGGCCAGTCTCTTAACTGTCTCCCCTCTCAATGCAGTTGGGAAGCCACAGCTCTGAACAAGAGCTCCTTTGCTCCCTCTCTCCCAAGCCTGCTGTCACCCCCAGCCTTTCCCATGCCCCTCCCAACAGTTTCCACTCTTTGGTCAGGAACCCTGGTGAAAGGCAATACCCACCAAGCTGCCCCTGCAGGGGAGGAGTTGCCCCGCCCTTTTCATAGCCTGTCCTAGTGAGCTTGTGGTCCACCGAGACCCTCAAGTCTGACTTCTTGGAGCAGAGATCCTGATCTCCTATCCTCCTTAGCTTCTGCAGTGGGGTATGACTGAGGATGTGAAGAAACCAAAGTCACCCCCTCCTTATCCCAGGTCCTTTAACACCCGTGGCTGACCAAAAGGCCAGAGCCCCACACCTGGGCATCAATGATCTTCTGTTTGGAGTCTACAGCTGCTTGCATCTCCGCGTGGTCCTTCTTCAGCTCCTCCTCCACTGACATCAACCTGTTACCAGAGACAAGGACAGTCAGGCTGGCATTTGAGGGTGCAAGTGAGGAGGTGAGTGCGGGGCCTGGTGGGAACAAACCATCACCCCTGCACAGAGGGGGCATACTAGGAGAGCCCCTCCTTGGGCCATAGACTCACCTCCCACACTTGCCTGGGACACAGGCCCTCCAGCTGGCCCCCGACAACTGACACAGGCTGAGCCTGCTCCTTCCTTATGCTTCACCCGCCCCAGATTCTGTTCCCAAATCCCCAGAAGTCCCTGGGGCTGCCCCTTTCCTGGTGTTCTTCCAGGAGCCACAGGGGTGGGAGTGGGTGTTAGATCCTCACCACACCCCAGAGCCAGGCAGGTGGTTGTAACATCATGAGACCTGTGGTTTGAGTGGGAAACAAAGGCCCTGCGAGGCTCTAGAGCTTTTTCCACCCACCCCGTATTCACTGAGGCTGTGCCGGGCACTCGAGGTCGCAAGGCAGTAGGGACACAGGCAGGGAGAAGGTAACCACGCTCTGCAGTGGGCAGCTTGTGGGCCATGGGGACAGAGAACAGGAAGCGGCTGGCTGTCTTGGGGGTGGGGGTGGACGCACTGAACTGGACAGCTGAAGGACAAGCAAGGCCTGCCGCCTGGGTAATGAGCAGGGAAGACGCGAGGACCACGATCCACAGAAGCTCGGAACTAGGGCCAGCGGGGGCCTGTGGCCAGCTGCTCCTTCCCCGAGACCCTTTCAGGTCTCAGCCTGCTTGTCTCCCACGTACCTGTCAGTCACTGCTGATCACTCCCACCTTCCTACTCTCTTCCTTCAGCTTTCAGACCCCATGCTCTCTGGGTTTGCATCCTAGCTCCCAGGCCACTGCTCTGCAGAGGCCTTGTCCTGTCTGCCCCTAGGCTGTCAGGGCTCCACAGGGCTCTGCCTCCGCGGCCACTCTTCCTGCTCTACACTCTTCTCAGAGGAGTTCACCTACTGCTTTATTTCCGTCTCTACCCGCACAACTTCTCCAGAGCAGCAGAGCATCTAGCCCCCAGGCGAGCACTTCGTCCATTTCACAGCAGATGCACAGGGAGGTCAATGTGCTAGGGCAGGTACCACAGAGGGCTGTCGTGAAAAGCCAATGGGATCAGGGGTTGAGGAGGAAGGGGTGTGGGCTCACGCCAAGAGGGGAAGTTCCTTGTCATAGGTAGGTACGTCACTGAGCAAAGCCTGTGAGAAGCAGGAGTGGGAGGAATGGAGGAAGGGGGAGAGACTTCTGCTCCCAGCTATGGTGGAATAACAAACAGGCACTGGATTTAACCTCCTGCCCTAAGAAAAAACCAAACTAGAAAACTGGACAAAATATATGAAAACAAAGGTTTCCAGACACTGAAAAGCAGGCAGTGCAGTGCAGTACGGTGACCCCTAAGAGAAGGGAACACACGAAGCGAGCCCCACCCACTGCTGGCAGTGTCCCGGCAAGCAACGGAGGGAAGGGGTCACGTGGAGTCAAGGAGACCCTGGGAGGATGGAAGGGTGGGGGAGCCAAGCTTTTGGGGGGCAGTGCCAGAGAGGAGAAAATGCAGAGAGGACTCTACCTATCTCCTGAGGGGTCCCCTTGGGGCTCTGGCTGAGGACTGCTCTGCACGCTTGTGAGAAAACAGCCGGGCTGGGGCAAGAGCCATTGGAAAGGAATACCCAAAACCACCCCAGGAATAGCTCATGATCCCTCTAGGCAGTGTGGAAAAGCACACTAACACAGGAGGCATCACGTAGAATCCCCAGCAGGAAAGTCCTCGACAGTGAAGCCAGATCAGGCCTAGGCTAAAGCCTGTCCAGGACCCGCCCCAACGAAGTTGAAAAGTGAGCCTCCAAAGAATCAAACCGATCCTTCCAACGTCACTGTGTCCCAGAGCAAAGCCCCCAGATACTGAGAGGAACACAACGCATCCAACAGCTACGTGAAAATCACAGTGTCTGGCATCCAACCCCAAATCATCAAGCACGCAGAGAAGCAGGAAAACAAAACCAACACGTGACCAGGAGGAAAAGCAATAAAAACAGACTCAGAAGATGTCAGATGATAGAATTAGTAGACGAGGACGTTAATACAGCTGTTATAAATATATTCTACACGTTCAAGAAAACAGAGGAACGCGTGAGCATGATGAGAAAAGAAATGGATGGGATTTAAAGAAAACTGAAAACTTAGGGGCAAAAATACGACACCCGAAATGAAAAAATACTGGATAGGATTAACGGCAGATTAGACGCTTAAGAAGAAACGATTAGTGAACTTGAAGACACTGCAACAATCTAAAATAAAACACAGGAAAAAGATGAAAAAAGGGAAACAGCAGAGCATCAGTAAGATGTGGGACAACGTAAAGCAGCCTAATGTATATGCAATTAAAGTCCCAGAAAACAGACTAAGGAGGCAGAACCCCACACCCACAGATCCAAGAGCGCAACAAACCCATGCAGAAAACATGTCAAGGCACTTCATAATCAAGTTGCACATGCTTCTGCTACAACAGCGGAGTTTTAGCATATTAGTTACATAGTTGCGATAGACACCACGTGGCCTGCAAAGTCTAAACACTTATTATCTGCCCCTTTACAGAAGGTTTCTAACCCCTGCCCTAAAGTGACAACAAGATACAGCTAATATGCCAATAAAGGAGATAAAGTGGAACCGTAAAAAATACTCAATCTAAAAGGGGGCAGGAAAAGGAACAAAACAGATGGTACAAATAGAAAACAAGTAGCAAGATAATAAGTTTAAATGTAATTATATTGACAATTACATTAAATGTAAATAGTCTAAACATTCCAATTAAAAGGCAGAAAACTGTCAGATTAGATAAAAAGCAAGAACAATAAGGTGTCTGTAACGGAAACTCACTTTATAATGAGGGACATAATTGGGTTAAAAGTATAAATAGGATGAAAAAGGATATACCAGGCTAATACCAATCAAAAGAAAGTTAGGGCAGCTGTCCTAATATCAAACAAGGTAGATTTCAGAGCAAGGAATATTACAAGGGATAAAGAAGATGATTTTATAATGATAAAGAGATCAGTTCGTCAACAGCACATAACTAGCCTAAATGTGTATGTGTCTAAGAATAGAGCTTCAGTGAACATAAAGTGAAAACCAATAGAAATGAAAAGAGAAACAGATAAATCTGTAATTAGGATTAGAAACTTCATTATCCTTTTCTCAATAATTGATAGAAAACAAGTACAGAGAAAAACCAGTAAGGATATAGAAGACGTGAACAACACTGTCAACCAAATTGACTTAATTGATGTGTACAGCAGGGAGGAAATACCAGGCTTGGCTAGTAGAAATAAATGTGTTACTGAATTCAGGAGAGCGTGCACCTCTCAGAGAATAGATAAGATGAGAATGTGGTTAAATGAAAAGTGTTTCCTCTCTTGGAACCACACACATGAGGTGAGCCAAGAGCAGAGCTGGAAGTTCAGTCAACAGGGGGTTTCCAGTCACCCTGGTTATAGGCCCTCTGCTCATGCTAACCATTTTATAAAGAAGAAACCCACAGGTAAATCAAGCAGGCAATAATTAGAAGCAGAGAAACAGGTGGTCTGAACAGGAGGAATTAAGGAAGGATCTTTACAGTGGACAGAGCATGAGGCCAGGTGGGGGAACATCCCGGTTACTGCACACCTGCTGAATCTATCCTGATGACAGGCTCTTGTACCATGTGAACAAACAAGCTGTAAGTCCACACGGTCTCCTCTTGCACTTGGTAGTACTGTCATAAGGAAGTAAACTCCATGACTGGGACCCTGTGGGCTGGTCTGAATGCTACACCTTGACTGTATTCCCTGCTTGCAGACATGCAGGAGGGTGTATCCACTTTATCCGTGGGCAGAGTGGGAGAGAGAAGGGAATCAACACAGAAATAAAGATGAGCTACCAATAAGGATGAGAGCATTACAGTCAATGGTCCACCTGGAAATCTTCCTGCATAACCCACAGGCACCTTAAAACTCAACATATCCACAACTGGCATCATCTCTCTCCCGCCCCATCCAAACTGCTCTTCTTCCAAAGGCCCCCATCTCAGTAACTGGCACCATGACACACCTGGATGCTCTTGGTAAAAATCCGGGGCTCATTCTGGCTACTTCTTCCCTCCCACCCTCACCCACTGCATGTAACTGACATTCATTCCTTTTCCTGCCCCGGAATGGACCCTCGCTGTCTTTCCTGGCACCTGCATCCAGCTTCTGAACTCCCCTGTGAGTGCGCAGCAAGGAAACATGACTCCCTACAGGGAGCCCAGGCCCTCTGCGGCTGCCTTGGCCAACCTCACCTTCCGCCATCGACACACACTGCACCGTGTGGGCCCCCCACACTCCGGGCTACCTCCCGCCTCCGGGCCTGTGCCACTGTCCCCACCGCCTCTGACGCTCTTCTCTCTCCACACTCGGCTCACCCTGCGGCTGAGCAGCCCCGCCCTCGGATCCCGGGCCTCCTGGACGGCAGCGGACAGGTCCGCTCCTCGGTGCGCGTGCGGCCAGAAGCGGGCGCAGAGCAGTAACAGGCGGCCGCGCTCACCTGCTGATGATGCCCTTCATCTGGATGTCCTTGTCCTCCTGCTGCCGTCGCAGCCGCTCCTCGCCCTCCTCCAGCCGCGCCTGATACTCCAGCACCAGCTTCTGGGTGGTCTCCTCCTGGCACTTGAACAGGGTCTCATACTCCTCCAGCTTCTTGGTGGACATTCGCAGCTTGTCCTGCAGCACTGCCAGGTCCTGCTAGGAGGGCGGCGCGCCACGGGCACAGCACCCAGGACAGAGAGCACAGCCTCGTGAGCCCGGGCAGGGGCACAGGATGGGAGGCAGCCCGGCTCGGAATGCCTCAGGGCCCATCACCATCTCAGTCCTCTTCCCACAGCGGGGAGACGCCCAGGGAGAGGGGGCCAATGACACTCGATGCCTGGCCCCCATCCGGGGCTCTCCCACCCGCCAGCCCAACCTACAGCTAGGAGGCAGATGAAGACTCAAACCAGACCTCAGAAGTAAAGGTCTTGAGCTTTTCATAATAAAAAAAAGTTATAAACCTCTTGGGTACATTAAGGAGATGACAGTGCTCTGAGAGACGGGGGCTCCACAGGAGGGGACGCTGAGACCCAGAAGGCAAATGACCCAATCACATGGGGAGCACAGTGACTGATGCGGTGAGATCCTAGCCTCCCAGGCTCGATTTGACCCTGAAGCCGTGGCAAGTCGCATAGGAAGTCGGGGGAAGAGATTAAAGGCAGTGGTCTAGGGCTTTCTGGATCTGACTCAGCCCAGCACTCTCGGCCTTCAGGGAGGAGGAGGGATGTATAAAGCAGCAAGAGAAGCAGTGAGCTGGGAGGCTGTGCGAGCTGAACAGAGCGCGAGTCAGGGTCAACACCCGAATCAAGGGGCTGGAGAGGTTGGGCGCCGGGTGCTGTGAGAATACAGGGAATGGGGAAGGCAGGAAGGGCCTCTCCTTGAGTCTCGGGCATCGGGAGCCAATTCACTCATCAGCAAAGGACTGCCCAGAGGCCAGGAGGCAGCAAATATAACTCCTGAAGCAAAGCTGGCCCCAGAGGAGAGCCCAGCTCCGGGAGAAACAGCCCCATCCTAGGTCTCCTGCACAGCTGGTCAGAGTGGGGTCGGGAGGGCCCTCCCTGACAGAGGCAGGACCAGGTATTCAAGGAGCTCAAGGGAACTCCAGGATTTGCCTGCGAGGGTTAATGGCAAAGAAAGAGAGAAACAGCAGCTCACTGGGCCAAGGCACGAGGACAGAGAACACTCCAGCTGCAGCCTGACCCTTGAAATCGTTCAGGCACTCCTTGTAATTCACAGATGGGAAGGTAGGTAGTCTCAGAAAAGCGCACAGCCTGGCCCCAGACTCATGCAAGGAGCCTGGGGTGAAGCTGGCCCTCCTTGCTCCCCAGCCAAACTCTGGCTCTTGGAGCACTGTGCCCCATGTCCCCTGGTCCCGTTCACGCAATAATGGTGAAAGCAGGTGGATGCAGTGGACCAAGGGGATGGTGGAGGCGGCGGAATGCAGCATGGACGTGGACCTGACCCCAGGCCAGCGGGAGGGAGAGCGGACACCCCGCCCTGCGTGCCCTCGCCTGAGAGGTGGCTACAGGCTTTCCTGGGGCCGAGAGGGGCGAGGGCACCCACGGTGAGTGGGGGAAGTGGCTGCTGTTCTGGGGGGCCTTGCACTGGTCCTGTGTCAGCCTGGGCTTTGGCCTCCAGGAGGAGATGGGGATCGGCCATGGATCCAGGGCAGCTGCCACAATAACTAAAAGAATCGTGGAGAACGGAAGCACCCCACTGCTCACCCAAATACTAGATGTACGTTGGGGGTGGGATTTGGATGTCTTAGGACCAATATTTTTCCCCTGGAAAGAAGAAAACATCTCGGAAACAATCTGACATCACCCCTCCCTGGCTCTCTCTCCCAGACCCTGGTGGAGACGGGGACTGGGGGAAAGCCAGGCCACGGGCAGGCACAATCCCAGAGCGGAGGGGCCTGGCCGGGGTGCCTCCCTGCTGTCGCCAGGACCCGTGCCTCTGCCTCTTCATGCGTGAGGCTCCCCCCAAGGGTCTCCATGCACCTCTCAGGCACCCCTGACCCCCCAGGTCCTGGATTCTCCTCAAGTCCCAGATGCTCAGAAGCTCGGCTGCCCAGTCACTTAGGGAAGGTGCCTCCTGGGGTCTGGATTCAATACGATTCCTGGGTGGGTCTCACATGCAGCCCATGTAGGAAACCTCAGGTTTAAGCTAAATCCTCCAAATTCCACTGACAGCTGCCCTCACGTGGGGCCAGGGGTTGAGAGGGGACTGGCCACGTGTGGGAATTCAGGGCTCGAGGGGAGAGAATTCTGCCAGCCACCTCGGGGAGGCAGCCCCCCTGCCCCGCACTGCCAGGGTCCAGCTTTACCTTTTCTGCTTGGCTGAGCTCTTCCTTACTCCTGAGCCTATCCCTGTGGGGGGGGTCTGGGCCCAGGCCCTCGTCTTCTAACAACTGCGCGTTCATGGTCAAGAGCCAGGCGGCCGTGCGGTCCAGGGCATTGGGGCTCACGGGTGAAGGGCCCTGCGATGAAACACAGCTGTGAGGGGCTGGAGAGAGGGGTGGGGGGTGGCCTTGGGTGAGCCCCAGGGCCAAGCGGCTCAGAGGGAATCTCTAGCTGACTGGGCACGTCTGAAGCAGCCCCCGGCCCAAGCAACTCCAGGTGGCCTGAAGCAGAGTCGGGAGCCCAGGTGGCCTCCTGAGCATGGCTCTCTGCCGCCCAAGTGAGAGCGAGTGGACCTGGCCCGGCAGGTCAGTGTCCAGCCCACAGCACATCTGTTACCCTACTGCGTGTACAGCCCTGGAGGCCATCTCAGAGCAGGAGGGGGCCTGGGGGCCACGTCAACCCCTACCCTGGGTCGGGCTTTAACAGGCTTGGAACTGGGCATGGACGGACCCCTCCCTCTTCCTCCTTGACCCCAGCTGTCTCTGAGGAAACTGGCAGAGGGACCCCCGGGCCGCAGTGTCCCTGGCTCACAGGACGCAGGCAGGGGCCGGTGGGGCCGGGGGAGGGGCCAGGGGGTGCACAGGCTGGTGGGATGGGGACGAGTGGGGCATCGTTCAGCATGGGATGGCAGCGGGTGCAGGTGGCGATGACACGGCCAGGAGGAGCAGCGCAACACGGGTTCAGGCCGCCCCCGGCGCCGGAGCCCGGCAGTACTGACCTGCTTGTGCACCGCACGAGGCTTCAGCTCGGGGCTGTCGCCCTTGGAGGAGGAGGACTGTTGCCGCAGCCGGGCTCCGGGGCCAGCCCAGTCGGGCGAGGCCGACGCCAGGGTCCCGCTCGAGGGCCGCGGGTACTGCAGGGTGCTCAGCAGGGTGGGTGGCGTCCGGCCGCGGGGCGCGGGAGGCGGCGGCGGGGGTGGGGGCGGCGGCTGGTCGATCCTCCGCTGGGGGCCGGCGCTGTTCTGCCGCGGCCCCGGGGGCTGCCCGCCCTTCTCAGTCAGCGACACCTGGCGCCGCGCCAGCTCCCCGGCGGTGCTGCTGAAGCTTCCCAGCTTGGCGGCAGCTGCCAGCTCCTCGCTGTTGCTGTGGGAGCTCAAGGAGCTGTGGCCCTCGGAGCCAGAGTCGCCAAGGCCACGGGGAGACAGCGGCAGGCCGGCCGCCATCTGGTACACAGGGTTCTGGAAGGAGAGCGGCGCCAATAGCTGGGGCCGGCCCGGTGCGCCCTCCGAGGTGCCCGCTGTGCTCGGCGTCTGGCCTGCCCGCCGCACCGTGGCCAGCCCTGCCAGGCTCACTGGGGCCACCCGGGCCGGCCACCCGGCCACCAGCTGAGCTGCAGGTGCCTGCCCGTCGACAGCGAGGGCGTCGGGGCCCGCCGGGGAGCCCGCCTCCCCGTCCAGCGTGCGGGCGTCCTGGAGGTCCACCATGGACAGGCTCTTGCCACCGTTGGCCATCTGAAGATCAGGCTCGTTGGCTTCCGAGTAACTCGAGCTGCGGGCAGGTGAGGGCTGGACCCCGGAGGACCTTGTGACAAAAAACAAGTCCTTGTTTTCGGGGGTTGGAGACGGTAACCGGGTGAAATCTATCAGACTGCAGGGAGACAAGCACACACAGGGAAAGAAGGGGGAAGAGAAGAACTGTGAATGCGGCCAAGGCGGGTCCCAACCGAGAGCCCCCGCCAACCTGCCGCCCACCCGGCGGCCTGAGCCAGGGTGGGGGGAAGGGGAGGAGAGAAGAGGGAAGGCAGGGGAGGGGAGGAGGTGTGGGGGTAGTGAGAGTGGGAGAGTCCCGGGGCCCAGTGGTGCAGCTGCAAAACCAAACCACAGCCCGGGCAGCTGACCCTGGCAGAAGCCACCACGAGGGCGAGGGGCTGACGGCTGCTCCAGCACGGAACCTCTGCACTAGGGACCCGCGCTCCCAGGGTCAGGCCAGGCGGCCTGGCAGGCCCTTTCCCTGCTCAGCTGCATCTTGGGACAGTAGGTTCTGGGGCCTGAAGTGTTCTGGAAAAGCCCTCTGACTAAATCCAAACCCACGACGCAGTGGCTCTCTGCTATCCCAGGGTCCTGCACCGAGAACTAGGGCTTCAAAGCCACGGGGGCTCCCTCTGCCTCTTCCCTCTGCTCCTAGTCACACTGGTAACCAGGTGGGGGCCTGTGCTGAGAGAAGCCTCCACCTGCAGCCTCCTGCTGCCACCCGTCTGACTGGCAGGCGGGGGCTGGCGCTTCCGGCAGAAGCAAGGAATCAGAGGCGGCTCCTCCGGGCGTGACTCAGGCGGGGAGGGCCTGTACCTGCCGTGGCAGGCCATACCCTCACCCCTATCCCGGACTCCCAGACTCTCCCTGGCCCCTCCCTGGAAGCCAACTCCTTGGAAGGAGGTACAAAGCCAGGTGGGCTTTGGAGGGAAGAATGCGGGGGTGAACAGGGCTCTGAGTGGGCTAGAGGCAGCAAGAACTTGGGGGTTCAACATGGGCTTAGAAAGGAGTGGGCTTAGCCTGGGATGGTGAGCAAGTGCCAAGCCCCAGGTGATGGGACTTAGGCAGGGCAGGTAGCGGCCACTCAGGGCCACAGCACTTGTGGGCCGAGAGGAAGTGGACAAGGGCAGCAGGTGGAGCCGGGAGAAACCCAGACCAGCCATGGGCCTGGGCCGTCCTTCCACACGCCCAGGTCAGGTCTCCTGAGAACCCATGTGCCCGGACACCTCTCGAGCCACCACTCGGCTAAGGTGTGTTCCCCACCTGAATCTCTGCTTTGCCTCACTTGGAAGATTGTATGAACGGCCCCTCAAGACTTAGAGGGACCCGAGAAGGGGCATCAAGGTCTCTGCATCTCCCGCCTCCCCCTGGGCCTCCAGTCCCTCGCACCACATCCCCAGGTCCTGATCTCAACGCCCTCGCCTGCTAAAAGCCTGCTGCTGCCACCATTTCAGAACCAGAGAGCTCCCAACTCTGCTGCTCCAGCCTCATCCTCATCAGCTGGCCCAAGATGGCCCTGGTAGAGGAGGCGAGTGTACAACTGCGCCATAAATAGTTCACTGTAAACGCCAAGGTCCTCATTTTGATGTCATCACTCAGAGAACACTCTGCCTCCCCCTCCACTGTTGTTTTATTTACTGGGCACTTGTCCCAGGGCTGGGGGCTCAGAGCAAGAGCTGGGCCTCAGCACCTCTCTAGTTTCCCAGGCTCCCAGTCTCTAAGCCTTACAGTCACCTGAGCTCCTCCTGAAAACACACACCCTGGAGCGTCACCTCTGGAGATTCTGATTCAGGTCCAGGAAATACCAGGAAACACATACAACCCAGTGATGTGGAAGTGCTTGGGACCAGTAATTGTTCTTCAACAAAAGATGGATTGTCTTTCTCCAGGCCTTTGTCTGTGCTAGTCCCTCTGCCTAGAACGCCTTTTCCACCAATGGAGGTATTACTTTTTCCTAAGCTCCAAACTATAGCACTACCTCCTCCAAGAAGCCTTTCCTGATTTTTCCCAAACAGAACTTCACTACTTAGGGCCTGAAAAACACACCTGAGTCTCATTCAGCTTGTTTTATAAACGCCAGCGTAGGTACCTTCCACCCCACATGAGACTGCAGGTGGCTGCACCTTGTCCGAACAGGCACCCCGCAACACCCAGCATGCTCGGCGGCTCTTACCCGGAGATGTCGTTCTCGATCACCATCTTCTGCAGCCCCGCTGAGATGCTGCTGCTGCCAGAGCCAGGCGTAGAGGCCAAGTCGTTGGTCCCCGCAAGCTGCCCACTGCCTGGGGCACTCAGTGCCGTGTGCACGTCCCTCAGGATTCGAGGCAGAGGCCCCAGTTTGGATACGATGCTCTGCAAAAACACAGCAAGAGGCAGGTGTGACCCACTGGGGCTGCCTGTGGAGGCCAAGTGCGCTGTAGCCACTGTGTTCAAAACTTCTAAGGAGCCAGTCAGAAATGCAGGCCCGCCCTCCCATGCAGGTCAGATCTGGCAGGTCTGGGATGCGGTAGGGAGCCCAGAAATCGCAAATGACGTTTTTACCAGCTCCCCACATATTTCTGGGACAGGGTGCGAGGCCCACAGGGAGAAACGCTAACCTAGTCCAAGCCTTTCACCCCAGTCTGTCCTACCTCAGTTCCCCCACAGACAGGACAGGCCACACGGAATCCCGGACCCTCCCCACCTGCAAGGCCTGGCTCGGGGATGGCTCCCTCCCATGTCATCTACTCCACCGGGTGGGCTGGGCCCTGACCCACTCTGACACCTGAGCCCCAGGGGCAACGGCCCAGGCACCAGGCAGGCACCACCACACGCCTGTCAGGCAGACAGTGGCACCTGGGCTGGCTAAACCTCGCTATCCTGGTTTAGACTGATGGTGCTAAGCGTTCCGGGCTGGGGACGGGGGACTCTGCCTTCCCCTGGCTTATGCCCCAGCTTCCATCTAGGGCTTTGTGCAAAAATAAAGTATGAAAACTCATGTAGTCAACAGAGGAGAGATGTGAGCGGCAAACAGCTCGACTTTCAATCCTGCTGCAACTTCTGTAGCTCCCGCCTGGTTGCGCGGACATGGAAGACAGTGGCAGGGCACAGGCGCTCAGTTAAGTGGTGGCCGTAGACTGAATGGTGTTGGCAGCAGTGGAGGGAGAGAAGCCCTTGGCCCTCATTTCCATTTCTCCCTCCTGGGTCTCTCGGAGCCAAAGGGCAACGGACATAAAGGAGCAGAAATGACTGCAACAGCATGTTTGTAGTTAAAAGCTGGGCCTAATCTGAGCGTCCAGTAAACTAAATGGTGCAGTCACATGACAGGACAGTCTGTGCCATTAGAAAGGTCACAGTGGCGGTGTGGCACGTACTGTCGTGAAAAGATGCCGATGACGGAGGAGTGAGAAACGCATGCGGCACTGCACGCAAAGTTCTCACTTTAACAAAAAGGGAAAGGACTTTGCCTGTGTGTGCACTTAACACATGCACAGATGTATCTAGAAGGCTACACACCAGAGCGCCCTAGGTGGTCACCCCTAGGGACCTTCCAGTAAGGTCCCTTCCAGTCTCGGTTCAGCAGTAGCTACTTTTGTAAGATGGTCTCACAGAGCCCTGGAAAGCAGATGTTCTGGAAGTGGATCCTGGCAGGCCCAGCCCTTGCTGCCAAGAACCTGCTCACTGTGCGAGCTGGGGCTGCTTGGGACAGTGGAACCCAGGCCACGGTGGCTGCAGCAATGTCAGAGATGTCTAGGGAATAACCATTTCAACTGATGGCCAAGGGCAATTCTGGAAAGGTTTGCAACTTCCTGCCTGACACGTGGAGGTGTGGCAACTTCAGTCTTCTTTTTCATATCGGTGGCCTTAAAACCCAGAGCAAGGACATTTTCAGAGAAGCAGCTAACCCTGATCACACTTGTCGGAGGCAGGGAGCACACCCTCAGCAGTGGACTCCATCCACTCAACGCCACAGCCGAAGCCCCAGCACAGAGCAGGCTCCCCTGGGCAGGGGCTGCCGCGGGAACACGGCGCTCCCCACCGAGGAAGTGGGCCCCGAGATCCCCAGCGCTGACAGGGCCTGGGCTGGACCCTCGGGCTCCGGCGCCCGGCAGGGCCGCTGATCTGCACCGCACAGGCGAACCCTCTGAGCCCCTGGCTACTCTGGGAGCTGGAGCAGCCTGAGGCAGCTCTGGTGGCCTTCGGCCCGCCCTCCGCCCATTGCGGCCCGGTGCACAGGCACCTGCTCCAGCTGGCTGACGGCCTCCCAGAGCAGCGAGTGCAGGCTGGAGAGCTCGCGGCCCAGGTCGATGTAGCCCTCGAAGCCGGCCGTGTTGGAGATGGTCTCGGGGTTGGAGATCTCCAGCAGGAAGCGCTGCATGTTGGTCCACTCGTGCTCCAGGAACTGGTTCATGAACGACATGTACTCCTCCTTGCTGCCAAACCTGGAGCCGAGCAGACGGGGTGAGTGCCCTGGGCCCCGCCCAGGAGCCCCCCTTCGCCACTTACTCCCCAGCCAGCCAATCCACTCTGGCTCAGGGCCCTCATGGCTAAGACTAGAGACCCTTTCTGGGCCTTTTCTCACAGGACCTGGAAGGTTCCATGGCCCTCACTCCCCATTCACTGGCACTCACAATCTGCTTCCTCTTTTCCCCCAAACGGCAATGGCCTGGTGCGCAGACGACTCTCAATCCATGCCTGGCCAGGTCTCTCTGCTGAGCTTTCAGACACATTCCGCCACGGACACCTCCCCCTTCGTCCTCAGCTTGGCCAGGTCTGCAGTCATCTCCGGCACCCCAAACCTGCGCCCTCCTCCAGGGCTCCCTGCCCCAAGGGGAGACGCCACCACCCAGCAGAGAGCTGCACGAGGAGCCCGGCCGTGGTCAGCTCCCCCCGTGCCTCCCCCACCGCTGGCCAGGCTGCTGACCTTATCTTCTAATCACCCCGTGACCTCGCAGCAGTGCCTCCAGCATCGTCACCTCCCGGGCCCAATACTTCCATCCCTTTGCTGTTACCAGAAGCGTAATTTTGCTCTCCTCCCAGCCTCTCGCCTGCCAGTCCCGCCCCCTCCACCCCCTGGCCCCACTGCTGTCAGGCTGAACTCTGCAGGACTCTCACCATCTCCCTCGCTCCAAGGCCCTGCCTGGCCTTCAAAAGCCCCTGCTTTCCTCTTGGGTCTCATCTCCCACCTCCCCCAGCCTGGTACTTGCTGACTCAGGGACTGCACAGTGCCTGGTCCCTCCCAGGCCTGTCTGCCCCGGCTGCCCTTCGTCCTGACACGCAGTTGGGGGAGAACGTCTTTAGGAAGCCTCCCTCTCTCCTCTCCCAAGTAGCGCAGGGCCCTCCTGCGAGCCCGCGTGCCCACGTCCACCCGCTCTCTCCCCTGCTGTAGGGCTGTCTCCCGGAGGGCAGGCCGGGCCCAGAGGAGGCCCAGAGGGGGCTCCATCCATACCTCCTGAGAGCGCCTTGATGACCCAGCCCTTCCGTTTCCACCCACTCCCTCTAAGGTACAGCGAGAACACTGAAGTGCTTCACTAGCAAAGACGTCCTTGGCAGCCTTAGATAAGGACAATCTGAAACAAGCCGGGTGCCCAACCACAGGGGTCGGCTTCAGGAGACACAGGCCCTTGTCCCTCAAAGGCATATTAGTCACTAATTTCAAAACCAAGCGTATGAATGGTAAGTACATGGGAGAATCCTTATGATAAAATGTTCATTCAAAGAAGCAGAAGGGGGCTTCCCTGGTGGCGCAGTGGTTGAGAGTCCGCCTGCCGATGCAGGGGACACGGGTTCGTGCCCCGGTCCAGGAAGATCCCACATGCCGCGGAGCGGCTGGGCCCGTGAGCCATGGACGCTGAGCCTGTGCGTCCGGAGCCTGTGCTCCGCAACGGGAGAGGCCACGACAGTGAGAGGCCCGCGTACCGCCAAAAAAAAAAAAGCAGAAGGAAAAAAATACCTTGTCTTCTCCCCTTTGAAAATTACACGGAAACATACCACAGCAGCATGTACGTTCAGTAGGGGAGCTGAGGTGCGGGGAAGGACTGAGGACAGCAGGGACTGGCCTGCCGCACGGCCCAGCTCTGGGGCGGACCCTGCCGTCGGGGGACGTGGCACTCACTTGGCGAAGTTGGCCAGGTTCTGGGTGACCTTGGCGATGAGGGTGAGTGTGCGGGCGGTGCGGTCATCGGGGTACTCCTGCAGCAGGTTGAAGAGTGAGGGCGACATGATGGCTGGGCAGAGGAAGCGCAGGAACAGGGAGGCGCTGATGAGCCGCTCGCTGATGTCCGGCCGGCCACGGCTGCTGCACTCTTGCCGCCACGAGGCGAACACCTCCTTCAGCTCCCGCGGGAAGACACTGTGCCGGGACACACGAGGGGGGCCGGCCGTCAGGCAGGGCGCCAGGACCGGAGGGGGCAGAGCAGGGACCCGGTTCTGGGTCCAATGGAACCGAGTTCCAGCCCTGCTCCACGATCAGGGCTGTGTGAGCCGGCACAGGAAGAGCACAGGGCAGGCACAGGAGCAGGGCCGCCCGGGCCGCAGTCAGGTGGATCTCTCCCCGAGGGGTTGAGTGGGGTGGGACACAGGCACGGGGGAGCCGGCAGTGAGGGCGAGCTCCCAGAGGGCTTCACCCCCCTCCCCACACGGCAGGCATCAGGGCCTAGGGGAGAGTGAGGAAAACACAGGAGGAACAGACCACCACTCCTTGGTTCCCATCCCTGCCTTTTGAGACTTACTCCCTTCACTCAAATAACGTTATAGAGTTAGAGGTTTTCAGCAGAGCTCGGGGTGATCAAGAAGATGGCTGGATCCTAACCACAGGGTGAGGACACAGCTCCCTACTTTCTCAGTGGGGAGGGAAATGGAGGCAGTGGCCTCCCCAGGCGGACCCGGTGAGTGCAGGCCACGTTCCCGGCACCTGGCTGGGGGCTATCTCCTCTGGGCGTCCCACCACACCGCCACAGGGAGGCCCCAGCAGGCCAAGCTTTAAGTGGCCTTCCTATCTTTTCACCCTAGAAGATGGGCATTCCCTGAAGCCAGAGTCCACCTGGCTCTGTCACTAGCTCAGGGTGCTCTGACCCAGGGCCTGGCCCTCCCTGGGCTTCGGTGTCCTCACTCTCACACTAAGAACAAGGCCTGCCCTGCCGAGCTCAGAGCCATCTTAAGGCTGGGACCCCCCCAAGACTTTAAGAGGCTTTGATCAGCTTGAAAAGCTTCTGCCCAACAAGCCCAGCACCCGGCCCGGCAGACTCTGGCAGTAATGTGGCTGAACCAACAAGGACGTGGCTAGAGAGGAAGTGAGGGCAGGTGACCTTTAGTCCTGGCCTCTGAAGTACCAGGCACAGGACTGGGCAGGGGGCAGGCGCTGAGTGATAACATCTATCAACAGCCTTGTTCAGAACGGAGAGGTGCCTCTGGGCCTCTACAAACGCCAGAAAGAGGAAACAGAAAATCATTGTCTGTGGTTATGTTTCCCTGTGTCCCACACCCGGTCCGCCCTGGGAACAGGCGGGCAGAGGGTGAAAACACAGCCTAGCCCAAGGGTGGGAAGTGTGTTCCAGAGCTCAGGCTCTCTGGCTGCCCCTCTTCCCCTGGTGCCAGGGTTCATTTTCAGCTCAGCCCAAGAGGCCAGGCTGGCCCCAGGTGAGCACCCTGTGTAGCCCTGGGCCAGAGGGCCCTGGGCCGGAGGCGCCCACCCCACTGGCTCTGGCCACTCCCTCTGCCCAGATCCAAAGCTGTCGCTCACCTAGCAGGCCCGCCTCTGCCTGTCCTTCGGGAGCAGCAAAACATTCCCGGGCCCTCCTGTATGCCCAGGCCCGAGCTGGTGAGTCTGCCTGCCCCCAGGGCGCTCAGGGTGTGTGCAGGAAACGGACTTGGACCCAGGCACAATCAGGCACTCTGATGGGAGCGGGGCTGTGAGCGAGGGTGCCCAGGAGAGGGGAGACGACCATATGCGGTGACCTGAAGGAGGGCTGCAGAGGGGAGCCAGATACAGGCCAGGCCGGGAAAGAACATGATCAAAGAAAGGAGGGAGGTATGGCTGGGGGTCAGGGGGCGGGAACGGGGTCAGGAGAGCGACCTGGATGGGGACGGGATGCAGGTCCTGAGCTGCAGCAGTGACCGAGGAGGAAACCTTGGCAGCTCCTCCAGTGTGAAAACATACCCACTGCTTGGGGCTGGCGGCACGGTCCCCTGGACAGTGACGAGGCTGTACTCGGCACCAGGTCAGCCGCCACCAGACATCCATGCCTGGGACGCTAGCCTTGGAGCTAGGCTAGCACTCCTCAGCGGCCCCGGGACTGATTCTGGCCCTGACCGCGGTCCTGTATGAGCGGCCGGCTCAGCACACCTCTGCTCCTTTCTGGGGCTGCCAGGAGCCCGCGGACCTCTGTCCCAGTTAAGGCCCAATCCACCTCCTTTGTCCTCTACAGCCCCAGCAGGAGGCCCACACCTGGTGTCCAGGCACCCACACAGGCCCCTGCTGGGCCTGATCACAGCCTGTGAAGTGAGCACCAGCTCCTACGGACAGGTGAGGAGTCCCAGGTAAAGCCATCCACCCACCCCAGGCGGGTGCCCGAGCAGGGCCTTGTCAGTCTGGCTCCCTGGGCAGCCCCAGCACCTACAACAGCACCAGCTGGTGCCCGCTGTTAAGCATGTGCGATGGGCTGCCAGGTCCGGTCCTCACCACTGCACAAACCACGTCCTGCATGTATGCTCTGGAACACTGCTTACGTCTGACAGCCCAGAAAGGACCAGGACGGGGACCTGGCAGCCCAGCGAGACTCAGCGGGGTCAGGCAGAGGGTGGCTTCCAATCCCAGAGCCCCACTCTGAAGCCGTGTGAGGTGCGGGCGTGTCCCCTCTCCTCTCCTCATTAAACCTCAGCTCTCCCGTTTGTGAGTCGGGGATGATGGAGGAGAGCCCCTCACAGAGCTGTCCGGAGGGAACAAAGCCCAGCACTCCATAGGCACCTGCACAGAAGGACCCAGAAGGACGGGGGGACGCAGGGGTGGGGGGCCCTGGGCAGCTGAGGCCGAGAAGGGCGCGGAGGCAGCACTGACCAGTAGGAGTTGATGATCTTGCAGAAGGCCAGCTCGCAGCACATCTTGAGGTTGCCCTGGTGCTCGGGGAGGTCAGCGGCTGAGCACTTACTCGGGTCCACTTCACAGTTCTCATCCGATTCATACAGCGCTTTGATGAACTCCCCTGCGGCCAGAGGGCAGGAGGGGGCAGTGAGGACCTGGCGAGCTTGCCCCGCCTCTGCCCTCTGCCCCCGGCCGGCCCACACGCCCTACCCAGTGCATCCTGCAGGTACTTCTGGCCCACCAGCTTGAGGTACTCCTCGATGGCCTTGGTGGCCAGCGTGTTCTCCCGGAAGATGAGGTGCTCGTCTCCACAGCGGTCCACCTCCGACATCATCAGGTCTGTCAGGAAGTCCTGTGGAGCCAGGTGAGGAGAGTGGACCTGAGCAGACGTGGCAGGTAGGACCCTAGGGTTCCAGACCCACACCCTGGCCAGGAGACCCTGCTCCTCGAGGCTGCCCCATTGCCAAGCTACTGGTACCCGCTGGTGGGGGCTGCCTGGGAGTGAGGGCAGGGCAGCCTGATGAGGGGGGACGTCTAGCCATGGCCACATCAGAGCTGGGTACCGGATCAGGGATGCAAGAGCATGCTGCATGGAGCCATGGGCCCCCGTATCACAGCCGGACCCGCGGAACTCAAATCTCTGCTCAGCCCTGCCCAGGCCTGGTGGGGTGACGGGAGCAGAACTCCCTCACCCAGTGCCATCAGTGTCGAAGAGGACAGATGGGCTGCCCTCTGCCCCTCGCACAAGCAGCTGCCACTGTCCCCCCATTACTCTGACGGGGTCTCCCACACCAGACATGGGCTCGTCCTGTGCAGCCTCACAGGCAAGGACGAGAGAGAGGCAGAGGCAGTCCGGCTGCCCTGGAAGGCAGCGAGCCAGTGCTCAGATGGAGAGAGCACCGACCTCGGCCTGGGCGGGAAGGCGGCCCACTGGCCTCTCAGCCCCAGGCGCGGCTTCACGGGCAGACCCCAGGAGGGAGCCTGAGCCCACGCCTTCCCTCCTGACTGCAGGGAGGCTGCACGATGAACCTGCTGCATCACCCAGGTGGAAACTCCTCCCTGGAGCCTGCGCCTCCTCACGCCCACGGCCAGCCTTGTGACTTGGGGGATGGGGGGGAGGACAGGCAGGAGGCAGGAAGTCGGAGACCCGGAGGAGGGTGACAGTCGGGCCAGGGGCCACCCTGCACAGAGGCTGCACTGGCCAGTGCGGGCCAGGGCTTCTGGAGCTCTGGAAATTCCTCACTCCGATGGGCACAACTCTGGGCCCCTCTGGAATCACAAGTGGCCCTTGAAATACAGAACCGAACTCTGGGTCCCGGAGACCTGGCTGGCTGGCCAATGGAGAGACAGGAGGGGCTGGGGGGAAGTGGCAGTTGGCCTCTCCGGGGACCACACAGCCTGAGGACCCCTTCCTGACCACAGGTGACCTCCAGGGCCCCCTCTCTGAACACACGACAGCAGAGGTAAGTACTGCGTGTACTGCTCTGCTCTTGCCCACAGGGCTTCCTGAACTCCTAGAGCAGGCGCGAGGCCCAGGTGGGGAAGAGGAGGGGCTCTGCTTAGAGCTAGGACCCAACGAGGGGGAAGAGGCACAGAACAGGACAGGGACCTGTCCAAGGCCACACAGCTACCTGGGCCACACTGGGCCCGAGTCTCTTGTTTCCAGGCCCCGTTCCTCCCCTCGCACTGAGGGGAGGGGGGACGGCAAGGAGAACGTGCCAGGTGCCCCCTCACACAGCCCTCCCCCGGGACTGCAGGGCCCTCGTCACGTGCTCTCGAGAGGCATCGCACCCGTCAGTGCCCAAGTGCTCAGAGTTCGGACAAACGTCACGCCAGCAGCCCGAGTTACTTCCTATCCTTCCATCTACTGCTCTCCCCACCTAAGGGCCCACTGGGAGGCTGCAGCCCTGGCTTCCACCTCCTTCCACAATAAGCACCCTGATTCTTCTGTCTCAGCTGTGAGTATGAGAGCTGAAGGTCCCTTCAGATCGGAGTCAGACTCCCAGGCCAGCCCAGCCCTCGGGGGCCACGTACTGGAAGAACAGACACAGAGACAGAGAGAACGCTGCTCCAGCCCTGCTGCCTCCCTGGAACTCCCTCCGGAGGCACGGCTTCCATTCACTTAGTTTCTAGCCCCCTTTCCACTGCTAAGCAAGAAATTAAGAGACAGTCCCACATGCAGCCTTGCCCAGGCAGGTCGGAGGCTGGGGACAGGGGAAGGTGGTCCAACAACGCGGAGGAACCGAGTGCCGGACCCCACGGGGCCCATGCCAGGAAAGCGCCCCTCCCTGTTCCTGCGTTGGTCCCACACAATGAGCCCAACAGGCAGGGGCTCTGAAGGGCCCGAAGGAGGCCAGGGCCTTCCGGGAACAGATAGAGGATAAGGGCCCCGATGGAGCACGTGCCCTGGGCTCTGCCTGCGGACCTGAGGCCCGGCCCCGCCCGTGTCTTCCCCAAGCCCAGGCTGAGGGCTCAGGACCTTGACCAGGGCAGTCCCTCACCCCCACCACAGGCCGCAAACCACACCACGTCCAGAGGGCAGAGGCCCAGCTCCCGGGGCCAGCACACACGGCCTCTGCAGTGTGGACGGACCCCACGTCCAGCCCTTCTCCGCTGCATCCAAGGGAGGGGGCAGGGTGGAGGGGGGGAGGTGTGCCCTCGAGGCCCACAGAACCACACTCCACTGCGATGGGCAGGTAGGCGTGTGGAGCCTTCCAGAAGGAGCCTACCTGTCTCCAAAGCCAGGTGGGTGGGGCTGAGGTGTGGTCTGGCAGGGGGAGGCAGGTGAAAGGCCTCGAGAGGGGCCCCCACCCCGGCCCTGGAGGGCTTTAGATGAGCTCTGCTCCTGGAGACTCTGGAGCTGGGGACGGCTGTAGCTGTGGCAGGCTGCCCGTCAAACAGACGGCTGCAATAGTGACTGTGTCCCACATGTGTGAATTGGGAGTGAGGGGGGAGTCTGGGGCTCGGACAGTGGCCTGCACCCTGGCGGTCACCTGTTGGGATGTGTCCCAAACTCAACACCTCACTGGACGTGTGTGTCTGGGTCGCTGGGACCTGTGTGCCGGCAGAGGTGGGCCTCGTGGCCTGCTCGCCTCGAGCCTCAGGGAGGGGCCAGCCCTCTGGGGCAGTGGGTGAAGTCCCTAAACCCATTTCCTCACTGCAAGATGTGCTCCGGTCCAGGGGCTCCATCCCCGCCTCTGTGATCAGCTCCAACCACGGCGAAGGAGCACCAAGTCCCCACCCTCCACGATGCGTCTCTTGGCTTTCAGAAACTCACCTGGCTGTGACCAGTGCCTCCACCAGAGCTGAAATCCATGACGTGGACATGGGGACCGGTAGGTAATCCAGCACGTCACCCAGCCTCCCACGGGGCGACATGAGGTGGGGTCCCGCCTGAGGCCCACACACCTACCTTCACCTTGCCCGTGCTCTGCAGGATGTGCACCAGGGCCGATGCCATCTCCTCCTTGGTCTTGGCACTGAGGATGGGCTCGAGGGCGGCGCAGAGCCCCAGGTAGTGGTTGGTGATGTGCTCGGCAAACTCCTTGTACATCTCCATGGGCAGGATGGTGATGGTCTGGTAGCGTGCCTTGATGCGGATCATGGGCCCAGGGCCCTTGCCGCTCTTGGGGTTGGGCGTCACCACCGGGTACCACTTCTCCACGAACTGCCGCCCGGCCACGGAGGCGGCGGGCAGGCTCACCAGGCCCAGGTAGCTGTTGCGTTCCTTCTTCTTCTTCTTGTCTGTCTCGCGGTACAGGTGGACGGTGACGGTGCGCAGGGGCGGCAGGTTGTGGAACTCGAAGTGCTCGCCCCAAAAGACGTTGTCAGTCTTGAGCTTGCCCGTGGTGCGTGCGTACAGCACGTCGTCCAGGCAGAGCTCGCACAGGTACTTCTTCTTGGCAGGCAGGTCCTTGGCCTCGATCACCCACAGCTTCAGGATGTGCTCCACGCGCCGGCTGTTGTCCTGCACACACGCACAGGGGGGCCGCGGTGACTGGGGGCCCAGCCGCCTGCCCATTGCCCAGCCCGTAGCGGGGAAGAGCTCTTGGAGCCTGGAGGAACCGGGCCCCGGGTGAGGGACAGCTCTGGAGTCTGACGGCTGTGGGGCTATGGGGCTGGATCTCTGCTCTACCTCGCCCTAGCTCACTGACCGTGGGCAAGTGACCATCTAAGCCTCAACTCCCTTTTTTTATTCCCTTGGGAATTAAAACCGAGTACGGAGCAAGTAAGAGGCTAGCACAATGCCTGGTACACGGCAGCCGCTTATTGGCTCCCCTGTAGTTTGCTGGTCTGCAAAGTCACTTAGAGGTAAGACCATCACTAAGGCCCTTCCTTAGTAATGTCATGGCGACCAGGACTCAGCCCAGGCCAAGCTGGCCAGGGAGGCAGACACAGAAGCAAGTGATGACAGTCGGGGTCCCAGGAACCTTCTGGGAGAAGCCTGGGGGCAGCAGGAACACAGGAGGGCACCAGCCTGGGCCGGCGGCGCTCGCCTGGAGGAGGGAACAGAAAGCGAAGCTGGACTCGAAGGGATGAGCAGGATTCAGCCGGGGTGGGGGAGAGGGTCAAGAGCTCCAGGCAGATGGACACCAGCACCCAAAACCCCAGTGCTCAGTTCTCTGGCCCAGCGTCTAGAGTGTGCAGCTTCGAAGGCTGAGGCCCCCAGCACGGGTCAGCCTCTTTCAGAGTCCAGCACTACGGCCCACTCGGGCCCTGCCTACACGCAGGCTGCCTGCACCCCCAAGCCCAGGCCACACCAGAGACCCCTCCGTCTTCTCCCTCACGTCGGCGTCTGTGCTCTGCTCTGAGTCTAGCCTCCACCCCCCATGCTCTGGGGACAGTGGACACAGGCCCACCTTGTTGGGATGCACCGCTCGCCGCAGGTTCTCCATCCACTTATCCCGCTCGGCCGCTGACCGGCAGGAGAAGCACTTGCTTCCCGACGACGTCGTCACCTGTGGGGGACGGGCAGGACAGCGTCACGGGGAGGGGAAGGCAGCAAAGCCGCGTGATGGAGGACCTCCAGGACTTGGGGGAGTTTCGGCTGCCAGGTCTGACCGCACCTCAGCCCCAGGCAGGACGCAGAACAACGACCCCCATATTTCACATTTGCGGGTGGTGCACCGAGACCTGTGGTCCCAGAGCAAGACAGTGACAGGAGGGTGGCCCAGCCCCGTGCCAGCTGGTGCCTGGTCCTGGCTCCTCACCCCTGCCTCAGTGCCCTCTGACCACAGGAAAGCATCTTTCTGAGTCCAACCTCGTTCTCCTGGAGATGGTGGGAGGCAGAGGGCACGGGCCCCCCGCATGAGTCAGAGAGCAAGGCTTCACCCAAGTCTCCCTCTAGCGGTGGAGCCACAGGCACCTAGCAGACAACCACGGGGTTGGCACGAGGGTCACCTTGGTCCTCAGCGGACACCTGCCGATGACGCTTCTCTTGCCAAGTGACAGTGACAGCAATGGCGGTCACAGAAGGCTAACCTACTTGGGGCCAGACTAGAGCACTGAGAACTGGGCTGTCTGGGTGTGCTGGGCCCTGGGGTCCTGCCTGGAACCCTTACCCTCCCCTCCCTGTCTGACTTGCCCATCTTCTGATCTCCTCCGGGTGAACAAGCCCAGCCCTAGCTGTTCCTGCCCTGTTCCTGCTGTCCCCAGCACGCCGAGGTCTCTACCAGGGAACCAGACGCCTTATCTAGCCATTCACGGGCCTCAGAAGCCACAGCACCCCCTGCTGTGGACCAGTGGGCAGGCACCATCTTCAGCCCGCCCCAGGCAGAGAAGTCGGAGGCCAGAAGGAGCCCAGCTGGGCCAGGAGTCCTGAACCAGAAACGGCACCCAGTGGGCACAGGGCTAGGGCAGATGCCAGGCACCACCCTCCTCTTCCCCTGGAGCTGGGGGTGCCGGGAGGTTGCCCTATTATTCCCAGGGTTGTGCCTCTGTCAGAAAGCTCTCCTAATTATGCAAGACTGTTGGGGGTGGGAAGCTTCCCAGAAACAGAGGTGGGAAGAGAACATGAATAATTAGAGAAGCAATTAGGAACTCCCAGCAATACCTGCGACATCAGTTACCCTGGCTCTGGCTTGGCCTCAGGCTTGTAGGCTGACCTTTGACATCGTCTTGCCCTCACTGGGCCTCAGATTCCCCATCTACAGGGAAGCACTGGACAGGTGATCCTCGGTAACAGCCCTGTCAGGTCGGGTGGCTGACCCTCTGCTCTCAAACCTTGGGTCACAGAACGCCGGGGCAGGAAAGATTCTGGCTTTCACCACGCAGAGGCAGGGACAGGGCCAGAAAAGGGGACACTCCCCACTGCCCTACAATGCACTGGAGTGGTTTTGCAGGAGGGGTGAGCAGGCCTCGAGACCAGCTCTGCGGCTTGAGCCATTCCACATACGCCTTGAACTCCCTTCCACCCACTTGGACCTCTTGCACTTCCCAGCATGGGGGACAGTGCTGGTCTGTCTCCAAGGAGGCCACAGAGCAGGAATGAAGCCCCCGTCTCCCAGCTCCACTTGGTCTCTTGGGAGGCAAAAGCTATGACAGATTCTGGCCGCTGTCCCAAAGAGCCTGGCCCCTGCAGAGGCCACGCAGCACTCCAGGCGGGCGTCTGGAGGAGACCTGGCCTCGCGGGAAGAGGACACCAGTACCCGCCCCGCCCCTGCGGCAGGACCCACCTCGAAGCAGTAGTCCTGGCCCAGGATGCTGCTGTGCACTGGCTTGATGACCACCTCCTCCTCCATGCTGAGGTCCAGCGCCTCCACCGCGCTGCTGGGGCTGAGCAGGGACTCGTGCGAGCGAGACTCCTTCAGCCTCGGCATCAGATGGGACCTGGGGGGAGGGCAGCAGGGTGCGTCAGGTCAGGCCTGCCCTGTCCCCTCCCTTCCCTTCTCCTCCAGGAAGCCTGCCCAGAACCCCCCATTTGGAGGCAATCACTCCCCTCAACTCCCACGGTCCTTTCTGTCGTAAGGCAGAGTTGGGGGGAGGCGACATCATGGTGCTGGAGTCACAGAGACCAGCCAGTCCCTTTGCCCCAAGGCAGGACTCTGGGTAAAGGGCTCAGCCCCTAAGTGGTGGTGGGGGGTGGGGGGGTGGTGGCCAGGGGGGCCGGCGGTGAGGTAAGGAGTTGAAAGTCGGCACTGGGTGCAGGGTAGGGCTGGACCTGGCTTCTCAGCAGCCCGAGACCCACAGAGAAGAGCGGACCCGACCCAGGCAGCCTTCTGGGGGTCTGGTGCTTTCCCCATCCCATCCCCTCCCCTCTGCTCCAGTCCCCATCCAAAACAGAAGCAGTTGCCCTGTTCCAACATTTGTCCAGGACATCACTGCCGACAGAACCCTTTCTCGTACACCATCCCACTCCGCCCACTGGCCCCAGGCAATGCAGGAGCACCGGAACTCTGCTGCTCCTTTCTTACAGACCATGAGGCTCAAAACAGAAGGGATGCAGCCATCTCTGCACGGTGCCCAAGAGCTGAGACTCAGACAGGGTCCACAGGCTGGGGTTCAGGGGTCAGGCCAGGGTCAGTGGGTCCAGCACAGGCACAAAGAGCACAGGTAGTTCACTCCACCTGATGCCCAAATGGAACCTGGACCAGGACTGGCTCTGACAGACCTGATCTTGGACCTGGGCCCGCTGCTCACCTACCACGTGGCCCTAGACAAGTCACTTCCCCTCTCTGAGCCTCAGTTTCCTCGGCACTTCACGTGGAAAGCGCCTTAGACGGCATCTGCTCCGGTGCTCGATAGAGTCCACCTCAGAAAGGCAAACGTCCCTTTCCAGAGTCAACAGGACACACAGCAGTGCCCCACTGGGCCTCCTCCCACAGCCGGGGCACAGGAAAAGCCAGAGGACCAGCCAGGCTTGCAAAGACCACCCCGGGAGAGGCTGGGCAGGCCTCGCCCCTACTCACGTCCACAGTCCAAACCCTGGCCTTAGCTCACCCAGACCTCCTTTCCCCAACACCCTCTGCCTTTCAGCTCCTGGCCTCCGGGTCCAAGGCTCAGGCCATCATCTCTCCCTGTCTCGCCAAAGACCCTCTCTCAGGTCAGTGAGGCCTGGCAGGACCACCACAGACCTCCCTGTAGGGCACATACCCCCCGTAACCCATTTCCATAACCACCTGTGGTAAGAGAGCCTGAGGTCCACCATGTGTGGACCCAGGAATCCAGAGATGAGCCGAACAGACCCTGCCCAGGGAGCTTCACAGGCTGACAGAGGCCACCCTCTAGCCCCTATACTTCTCCATGGCAACAGCCCTCCCTGACACGCTGTCCTGTGCTAGGCACTGCATGGCAATCAGGGCTGGAACTGGGACCCCAGCTCTTGGGGACCTCACAGCCCAACCCAAGAGACCCAGCTGGGCTCCCCCAGCTGCTCCCCCATGCCCAGCATGAAGCTGGCGCAGAGCAGGGCTCAGATCCCTGGAGCCGAGTCAATGCCCTCAGGCAGGACTCCTGAACGCTCCCAGGGGAGCGGAGCAGAGGGAAGCTGTGAGGCAGGCTAAAGTCAGGTTAGAACCCAGCCAAACCTCCCCAGGACGCACTCGAGGCCCAAGGCCACTGGCATGCACAGACAGCTGTGGTACCTCTGCTCCTCCAGAACCCTCTCTGGGAGACCACACCGCACACACGCACTGCTGCTGCCACGCCAGGTGCTGACAGGCTTCTCCCGGTGACAAACCCTCCACATCCTGCTCGAACGGCCCAGCCTCCTTCCTATCACGGCACTGACCAATGTGGTGGCTGGGTCTGCCATCCACTCTGTTGAGATTCCACCCTGGGCCTCCCTCCATACCTCAGTGCAAGGGATGCCCTGCCTCAGTTGCCGGGGAAATCACCCACCTCGGAAGGGCTGAGACCCAGAGCCCCCAGGCCCGCTGTCCAGGGCTGAAAACCCAGCCCACCGATCAAGATCAGGCTGCTTTCTGGCCCAGCCCGGAAAGCCCTGCCAGGTAAGATGCTGGGAGCTGGGGCGGGTGGAGCGGGCACCCAGGAAGTATTCTACATAGGGAGGAGCTGGCAGGCTGCGGCACCGCCTCCTGCCTGGGGCACCTGAACGAGCCGGCTGGGGAGAGGAGAGAGAGGCACACTCAGCAGACAGGGCCTGCCCAGGGAGAGGGGCCTCCGCTCCACAGCCCAGGAGCCCAGCGGGCCCAGGCCAGACCCCACAGCAGCCAAACCCCGGAACCTGTGGCTGCAGAACCCCCCTCTTCCTTCCCCACAATCCTGCCCACAAGCAGGCCCCAACTGGCCCAGGCCTCACTGGGAAGGTTCCTGACAGAATGGAGGACTACGGGAAGCTCATGGCTAAGGCGTTCTGGCCGCAGCTGGGCAGCCCTGACCCTCCCCACCTCCCCAGGGATTCTCTAAGTGGGAGGACCTGAAGCAGGGGCCGCACCCACCCCTGCAGCCCAAGCTCACTGCGGGGGGGCGGGGGGGTGGGTGTCCAGGGAGGCCCAGTGGCTACTCCTAGATCTCCCAGGTGCTTCTGGGAGTGGAGTTGAGGGCCAGGCTCTGACCACTGCCCTATGATGGGGCAGGGCTAGTGGGCCTCTGCTCTCTGACTCACAGGCAGACGCATATCCTTCTCGCTCAGCCTGGAGTCCACCTGCCCCCAGCTCCCCACAAGGCTCGTGGGGGAGAGAAAGGGGCACCTATTCATCAGGCCCTGACGTGCAGCTCTGGGCCCAGAGGGGAGCTGGTCTGCTGTGACCCTGCAGGGTGGGACCTCCTGGCAGAGGGGACTGCTCCTGTGGCAGTGACTGATAAGATAGATGACGGGCTCAGGGAGGGAAAATGGTCACTTGGTCACTGGACCCAGCAGGCCCACCTCACAGCCTAAGATCCACCTCCTCCAGGAAGTCAGCCAGCCCTGTCGCAGGCCCACAGCACAGCACCCCCTAAAACTCCACCGCAGGGACTCCTGCCCCATCAATCACCCACGGCAGGCCTCGACCCGGCCCGCCTCTGCTGCAGCCAGCATTGTTGGGCACTTCCTTTCTCACCTCCAGCTCCTGCCTTCCCAGGCTGGGCCAGAAGCCCGTCCCAGGAGGGACCATGATCCAAGAGGGCGGCGAGCAGGCACGGTGCCCCTACCCAGGAAGCTTGGTGGGTGCCCACCTCCACCTGGCCAGGGCACCCAGCTGGTCACTTTCAACTGCACACAACTCTGCCAGGAACACTCATCTACCCATTTCACAGAAAGGTAAGATGGGCTCAGGGAGCAGCAGTCCCTGCATCTGCCCGAGGCCCCCTGCTGGAAGGAGGACACAGGTTGGTCTGGGAGTCCCGCTCATGGCTGCCCTCTGTGGTGTGGAGGTCTGTGCTCTGACGCCATCGCCATCGTATGCAGGGCCTCTGCTGCCCCGAGGCTGGGGTGGGAAGAGAAGCTGGCCCAACACACCCACTGTGTGGCCTCGCCCAGTGCTCAGCTCAGTCTGTGACGGCCCCGCTGGGAACCTCCTGCGGCATCTGGGGACCAGAGCCTCAGTCTTTGGCTAGATGGCACCCAGGAAGACAAAATCCGTCGCGGGGACCTCTGCTCGCGCAGGTTATCCCCACAGCCCAGGTCTGAGCTCCTCCTCACAACCCTGCCAGGGACACCACATTGGGTCAGAGAGGCCACAGAACCAGGTCTCACGGCAGTGCTGTGGGCTCCACGCGCCTGGCCCTCCTTACCTGGGCCAGGCTCGCCCTGGGCTGTGCCCGCAGGAAAGAGCACACACAGCACGTGGCTGAATCCTCACAAGGCTGAGAGGAGGACACCCACCGGACACCGGCGAGGCCTGCTTCAGGGAAGGCAGGTGACCGGCTCAGGGTCTCAGCTTCCTCCTGAAGTGACCCCTGTTCGCGCCCCAACCCCCCCAGGGGCCCTTTCCTCATCTGAAAGAGAAAGAAGGACTCTGTCTCAAATAGCAATAAATGGTAACACGCACACACGGAAGTGCTGGAGAGAGGGTCTACGGGGAGAGGCATTCCCCCAGGCGATGGAGTCATGAAGAGGGGGTTTCCCATCAAGACCACATGGGCTCAGCTGCAGCCCTGCTGGCCGGGGTGCATCTGCCTGTCCCACCTCACCCTGGGCTCCTCTTCCCCAGGGGTCATGATTCCCTCAGGCAGGTCTCCAGGCACAGGCAGTTCCCTCCACCTAGAAATCCCCTTGTCCTATCCAACCTTCAATACCCAGCATCAGAGCCCCTTCTTCCAGGAAGCCTTCTCAGACTCCCAGGGCAGAGAGCGACCCCAAACCCTAACGTTCATTAGGCTGTGCTGGGAAGGCCTGTCACAGAGCTGTCTCCTTACCAGGAAGGGGGCTCCTCGTGGGGAGGGCTGGGTCTGGATCAGCGCTAAGATTCAGAGTTCCTGGATCAAAGCCCCAACACCGCAGGAGCTGAGGTCAGCTAAGCCTGGGGGAGGGGGAGGAGGTCAGCTGGGATGAGGACAATCCTCCCTGGTCCCTCAGACGCTGTTAGTGGGAGAAAGCGCCGGCCTTCGGGGCAGCCGCCTGCTCATGGCCAGTTCCCAAGAGCAGCACCCTGGTGCTTGCCCAGAATCTCCAAGAAACACCCCTGCTCTTGATCTGTCCAGGTATGGGGCGCTCCCTCCATGTCTCCCAAGGTCAGGGGCTCATCCAACCCTCTGTGGCTGCACCCTCCACCACAGCCGCATCCTCCCGAGACCGTCCCAGACCCAGCTGATGCTCTAGACCTTCAACAGCCCCCCAGTCACTAGAGGCCCCATGTCCCCTGCAGTCCCCCTTCCTGACCTGGACCAGCTGTCCAGGTGGCCTTTACCTGCGTCCTCCATGCCATGGAATCCTCACACTTCCTGGGAGGGGGGGTGGTGCCACGATTCTCAGGTCACAGACAGGAGAGCCAAGGCCACAGGGGAGGGAGGCCTGCCCTGACCTCCTCTGCCTCTGAGAGGTCTTGGCCAGGGCCTGGGGGGCAGTGCCCTCCCACCAGATGGGCCCCTCTGCCCAACATGATGTCACTCCTGCCCTCGGCGCTCCCCTCACAGCCTACGGAGAATCAAGTCTCAGTGCTTCACCCTGGGGTTGAGCCCTCCCCGAAACTCCAACCCTGCCACACCA
Organism: Aethalodelphis obliquidens; assembly: GCF_003676395.1. Classification (NCBI taxonomy): domain Eukaryota; kingdom Metazoa; phylum Chordata; class Mammalia; order Artiodactyla; family Delphinidae; genus Aethalodelphis; species Aethalodelphis obliquidens. The sequence goes on from NW_020837951.1 coordinate 12,809,535, forward strand.
CACCCTGGCAAAGGACCTAGACTCTCCTCGCCAGCGGGTCCCAGGCCAGCAGGAACTCCCTCCCTCTGGGGGGACCTCTGCCCAGGCTGTTTCCTGAACCCGTCCCACCCTTCCCTCCACTCTCTGCCCGACAACAGCCTTTTCTGTCAGCGTTCAAAGCCCAGTCCGAATGCTGCCACCATCACACTGTCCCTGGTCTCTCCAGACAGACAAGTGCTCACACCCGGGCCGGGTGGCTGAGCCCCACTCCACACCACTTTCCCACCTGTCTCCTTACCCAGTTCTCATGAGAACCCATCAGGACTGAGGTACCGCACCTCAGAAGGCCAGGTGTCGTGCCCAAGATCACACAGGCAGCAAGTGGCCAAGGGGGACTGGAACCCCGTTCAGCAGACTCCAAGCCTAACGCTGTCCGCCCAAGCCTCGCCTTCCCCTCTGCCCACAGGCGGCCACGCAGGGCCACAGCCAACTGACCTGCTTGCCGTGACCCGCTTCGCTCCAGGTCGGGTGGAAGAGCCGCGGGGCTGGCTGGGGTCGGGCAGCCGTGCCCAGGGCCCAGGAGCCCGGGAAATGTGGGCACGCCACAGGCACGGGCGGAGCCGCTGTTGGAGATATAGCCAGGCACCAAGAGCAGCCCACTGTGAGGGCGGGGGGCAGGAACAACGGGACATTGTCCTGGCTCCTGGGCCACAGCCTTATCTGATAGCCTTCCAGCCAACCCATGAGCTGTTTTTCAACTCCGTCCTTTTTTCTCTTAAAAGGTTAGTGACACAAAAGTTTAGCAAATTCCCTATTATTTCAAGGAGGGAGGAGACCTGAAAATAAAACTTGTGATACTTAAAAAGCTCTATATGACACGGGGAGGATGTTCCCAGCTACGGGTGGGGAGAGTTGAGAGTGGGATTGGATAGCCTGGAAGGTAAGTGGCTCAGAATCTCCTTCCAAACCTCAAGGGGCAGAGGGAGCTGCCGTGCCCGCCCCCAGAGGGCAGGGCTGGGACCAGGAGAGGCCAATTCCAGCTCAGTCACACTGTCCCCACATGGGCCAGCCTGGTTTGGTTTTAGAGGAGCGGGCACTCTGTCTCTGGAGGCATGCAAGCAGGAGCTGGGAGCTCTCTTTTAGACATGTCGAGGAGGCGTTGCCCGCGCTGCTTGGGGGCTGCTGGCATAACAGGCAGGCAGGCAGCGGAGTTAAGCCCCAGGGATAAACACGCAGCCCACACACATGCCGCTGGGAACAGGCGGGAGGGCAGCAGGCCCTAGCACCAAGGGTGCCCGGCTGTAGGAGCAAATCTAGTCTCCATTCCCTATAAAAAACACAACCATGAGTACTTTTAACTCGTGCCATTCTCTAGGACTCAGTTTCCCCATCTCTAAGCAGGGAGAACTGACATGCCTTCCTCCCAGGGCTCCTGAGAGTGTCAACTGAGACAAGGCAAGGAGGTGCTCGGGGGAACAGGGGTCAACGCCAGCGACCACACCAGTCACTCATGCCGGTCCCCATCCTCTTTTGTCTGCTCTAGTCACTGCCTCATGCCAGACACCCCTGTAGGAGCGCGGACACAGCTGTGAACAAGGCCGATTAAGGATTACACACCGGCATCAAGGCTGACGTTTGTAGGGGAGATGACACTCCTGATGTTTGGGGTAACGAGACAGGGATTTTGCAGGCCATTCTCTGTTCCTTTCCCCTGACCACTCAAATCTCTTACCTTCTCCAGGCCTCAGTTTCCCCATCTGCAAACAAACTACATCTAGCCAAATGCTCTGGGATGCCTCCAAAAAGCCCCCCCTAAAAACAAAAACGCAATAAAAAGCCCCTAATTTCTTGAAGTGAAAGGAAGAAAGAGGGTTCTGTGGGTGGGCAGGAGACCCTGCTGAGGGCCCACTTCAGCCCTTCGGCCTGTGACCCCGAGACCTGGCCTCTCACCTGCACGCCTGTGTGGTCTCACGCCACTGCCTACAGCCACAACCAGGCCTGGACGGGGCAGAAATCCTGGACAAGGTTGGTCTCCACGGAGGAGGTGCCCACTTGAGGGCTGGCAGAACCCGTGGACTCTGGAGTCGGTCAGAACATGCCAACCATGTTTCCACCTGTCACAGCCAGGCGGATCCAGGGAGCTGTGCCCACAGCAGAAGAAGCCAGGTCCCGGGGCACAGTCAGGGGGAGGGCGCTGAGCTCCTGAGAATCAGGCAGCATGACACAGACAAGGCAGAGAGCCCCCCCCGCCCCCCGCCCCCCCAGAACATCCAGCGGAGCCGTCTCCTCCCCAGGCCCGGCCTTGCCCCGCTGGCCTGGGAACCGGCTGCTGAGGCCAGCGCTCACTCCTGGCCCCGCTGCGGTCCCAGGGGAGGGGAGAAGAATGCAGCTGCCTGGTGGCTCCCAGGACCCTGGGGAGACAGAGCCTGTCCTTAAAAGGCAGGGAGGCTGGCCGCCCTGCCTGGGAAGGCTTCCTGGGATGACAGGGCCTAGAGGCCTGGTCCGTCTCGGCCCAGGGCTCTCTCAGTCCAAGGCAGAGGGGCAGATCCCAGCAGTCACTAGAACCAGTGTGAGCCCATCCGCACACTCACACTGAGCCCTGGGCTGGGAGGTGCCCGGTCTCCTGCCTCACCCTATCCCTGGGAGCCTTCCCGACACCGCAGGGCTGAGTTGGAAAAGGAGAGTCCACAGGCCGGCAACCAAGACAGGAGGATGGGATGTCTCCTCACGTGCCACGGCTACAGCACAGCCCGAGGCCTGGCTCCAGGGGTGCCCCGTGTATGCTGAACAATCGACACTGCGACAGCTGCTGCTTTCTCACCTGCTGAGCTACTTCAGAGACTGTGACCGAACCCCCAACATGTCAACTCCCCATTAACATAAGGGACCATACACCCAGAATCCCATCAGCAAAACCTCCTTGCTGCCTGTTGCTTACGTGGGGAGAGGCCAGGGACATGAGGGGGCCGCTTCTGGCCCCTGAGCTGGAGAGGCGCCCCTCAGCATCCTGACCGTCCCCCATCCCCCGCTTTCCAGGGTAATTCTGCAGCCCAAGGGAGTGTTCAAAGAACATTCAGGGACACATTTACCTCCCCACATCCCTACATCTTTTTTGGGGGGAGAGGGGAGGGCAAGGGGCACACAGAGAGAGAAGAAACAAAAAACTTTCCATCTATTCCCCCAAGTTATCCCGCAGCCTGAATAATTTCCGGTTTTTAATCAATAGCTGTCAGACTTGTCAAATGACTTTTGGGACCACAAAGGAGTTTTTAAACATTCATAAACCTCAGCAGAAGAGCAAAGTGCCCTGAATTTTAAAAGAAGAGAATCTGAGGAACATTCATTGAATAGGATGAGATTTGGGCAAATCGAAAGCGAGTTGAGGGCCAAGTGCTCCTGCTGCTGCTGAGCGGGGACAGCTCTCCGTCCCTTCCTGGTCCCCAGGAGAAACCGCCGAGCCCAGCCCGGCCGCTCAGGAAGATTAAGGAGAATGACACCCCAAACCCTAAGGTCCCCTCAGCTCCCCCAAGTAAAGCACCCCCAGGCAGGAGCACAGCAGCAGCCCCATCTGGCCCACGGCCCGGCACTCAGCTCCTCCACTAGGAAGACTCTGGAGAACCACCGAGGCCCCGGCCGTGCTGTGCTGTCCCTTCCCTGCGAGCTCAGTCTGTGCCAGTCTCCTCCTCACATGTGTGAACACGGCCCGTGCGTCCCCTTGGTCCCACAGATCACACCGCCGAGTGTGGGACTAGCTTCTGACTCGTTCCCCCACCTCCACCCAGGACCATAAATACCAACAGCTGCCTCAGGCCCTGGGGACCCATGACCCAAGTGGGGAAGGATGATGAAATGAAAACAAAGAACAAACTGAAAACCAAGGCTTCCATTCCCCAAGGAAGCAACTTCCCTCTTGCTTATCTAATTCCTCCCAGCTCTCCACCTCTGGGAAGCCCTCCTAGGCTCAGCAGGCCCCTCCAAAGAATGTCATCTTCTCCCCTCTTACCCCTCCATCCCAGACCCAGGTGCCGTGCCAGGTGGTCTTCTGGTGCTGTGCAAGTCGTTCACGTTAGGGTGACAAGGTGATCTGGGGACTGTCCTTCCCCCATCCCTGGGCATTAAGCTTCCTACCTCAACCAAGGGCCAACGTGTCAACACAGCCCCAGCCCCTGGCACCATGCTGGTTGATGACTGGTCTAATGTGATGAGGCCTCCTTCCTTAAAAACAAACACACGTAAACATAAAGTTCTGTGACTTTGGTCAAATTAAATAACCTGCACGTCTCAGTTTCCTTATCTGTAAAATGGGGAAGACATCACCTTTGGTGCTACAGGTGTAACCTGACACGCAGGGAGCCCTGCCTTACCCTGGGCATTCTGCCCCTTCCCACCTTGCAGCACTTCTCCTTTAAGTAGGCACCTCCACGTCCCCATTTAAGGAGAGACGGGCACCCTAGGTTCTAGCAGCAATGCCCATCTCCTGTCCCGCCACCACTTAGGAGAGGGGGGCTCTGTGGCCTCAGGGAGACGAGGCAAAGACACGAAGGGGAAGGGGCATGGGCCAAGGGAGCACAGACCTCGGGTTGGTCTCTCCTGCAGCCCAAGGGAGTGTTCCTCAGTTTTCTCACCTGACAAGTGGGCTGCGCTGCCCTCCTCCCAGAGCCTGATGGAGGTCTGATATGCGAACACCCACCCCGCCTGGTTTGAGTTAATCCAGCGCCCCAGTATATAGTTACTGAGTGCCTCCAGCATGCCAGCGCTAAGCCTGGGGGCCTTGGGACCCCAGCTCCCCATCCTCCCAAAGCCTGGTCTCTGGGAGTCCCAGCAGGGCATCAGAGCTCCGCTTCCCAGACCGAAACTCACAGGAGACAGCCAGGAGTGCTCAACAGCAGCAAAAAAGCAGGAGCGGGGCGGGGGGTGGGGGGGGGGGGGGTGGGGTGGGGGGGGGGCGGGGGGGGGTTGCTGACAATAAGCCACAGGCTCCCAGGCCGCCAGCAGAGGCAAAAACGCATGTCAAAAGCAGGGCATGGCTGCCGAGTTCCTCCTGCTCCTAGTGACCCATCCGTGGCTCTCCAGCTCCCGCCTCACCCACGACAGCCCACACACCTGGCACGTGCACCAGGCAGGCCCTGGCTCCGCGGGTTTTTCTTGTTTTTTTTTTTTGCGGTACGCGGGCCTCCCACTGTTGTGGCCTCTCCCGTTGCGGAGCACAGGCTCCAGACGCGCAGGCTCAGCGGCCATGGCTCACGGGCCCAGCCGCTCCGCGGCATGTGGGATCTTCCCGGACCGGGACACGAACCCGTGTCCCCTGTATCGGCAGGTGGACTCTCAACCACTGCGCCACCAGGGAAGCCCTGGCTCCGCATTTAGCGGACTCCATTGCTCATGTGGCCCAGCCGCCCAACTACAGTTAAGGAAACATGCCCTGAAGCCGTGAGGAGCTTCCCAAGGCCAGAGAGTGTGCCTGACTCCAAGAGCCCACCCTCTTCCCGCCCCCCCCCCACCGACTCCAAGAGCCCACCCCCTTCCCCCCTCCCCCTCCCCCGCTGACTCTAGGATAAACTAGCCCGGCCTGTCATTTGCCACCAGCCCACAGGATTCCAACCAGCAACGCCTTAAATACAGCCTCCAAGGTGCGTCCCAACCCAGCCACACTGGGCTGTGCACATACACTCAGAATGTGCCCAGCAGCAAGTGCGCCTTATCCATCAATGCCCAGCTCAAAGACCACCCCTCCGTGCTGCCCACCCCCCACCCCAGAAGAACCGACACCTTCCTCCAGGGTTTCCCCTAAGCACTCCACCCCTGCGAACTGGAGGCTCAGGGAGGGAGGTCCAGCAGCTTGCCCAAGGTCACAGGTCACAGGCACCGGGGCAGGGCTGGAGGCCTGGCATCTGGGCTCCAACTCTAAATTCTGTTCACTGCCTGTCAACGCCTCAGGCTTTCACCAAACCTACAGAGATTGTGTGATTAAATGCACCAACTTTCAAGTAAAAAAATCGTGGGTCACCAGAACTCCACTGAGCCCTGCCTTTGTCACCTGTCTGGAAAATGGTGAGGACACATAGCTGTAGGAGTCTGATCCACCGGCAGCACCCCAGCAGTGGTAGTGAACGTGGGCAGGACTAAGGGACACGGAGACTTGTAAGAAGCCAGGCGCAGGGCTGGCAGTTCACAGCAGCGGCTCATTTGCCCCTCACAACCCCTCCACAGGACAGTGTGTGACAAGCCAAACCCCCGACTTCTCTGGTGATGGGGTACTTCCCCAGTAGAGACTGTCGCATCACAGGGGCCTGGCTCCGGACAACCGTTTCAAACATTTAAGCTGGAGCAAAAAATACCCCAGGCTTAGACACACCGCCGGCCTGCAGGCCAACGGATCAGGGACCAGACAGAGGCAGGGAGAAGGAGGGAAACAGAAGAGTCCAGCTGGGACCCGGGGCTGGGGCAGGGATGACACGACCCCCAAACCCCAGCGCAGCCCCACCCAGGGCAGCCCCGGGCTCGGCGACTCAGAGCAAAGGCCAAGCTCATTTCCCGGTTCGGTTCTCGGTGCAGCCACAGAGACCACCAGGCCTGCTCGTGGAAAGGAGCCACTGACACTGGGTTTCCTCTCTTTCAAACACTAAAAACAGCAACACCACTCCTCGGTTTCTCGCTTTTTGTCGGGCCATCCTAATTGCTTCCACATTCTGGGCCGGTGGTGGACGTCCACAGAGAGGCAGAGGCACCATCGCTGGGGAATGACTGAGTCCCTCCCGAAACTGGGCATCCTCTGTGACCGGCCGCTCCCACCCACCTCAGTTCTCCCTGGGCCCAGGAGGCTGGTCAGGGGCTGAGACTGGCAGCCTCCCTCCTGCCTTCTTTCCTGGCCTCCCTCACCCCAACCTCCGCTCAGGCCATCAGGTCACTCACCATCCCTCAGCGCGGCCACCAGGCTCTCCAGGCCCAGGCCAGCCACCCCGCTGCCCGCTGTCCCCCACCGGGCCCAGCCAGTCCGGCCCTGCTCTGGTCTTAGACATACCATTCCAGCCCTGTCCGCTGGGACTGATCATAGCTAGTCAAACAAAGGCTAAGTTCCAACTCTCAGTAATGTGCTTTTAAAGGGCCAGTGTCCCACTTGGGTTGCTGGGGACTTAAAGACACACCTCTCTTTTTCTGTACAGGAAACAAGACAGCAAAAACCCAAAAATCCCTCAAAAGTCATGATCAGATTAGAGGCCTTGGGAAGATTTTAGACAAAACGCACGATAGTAAAAATCCGAATTTCATCTGAAGCACCCCCAAAACCCCAAAACAAGGAGGCTACAGCTCAAGAATAAGAGTGGGAAGGGCAGAGTTTTTAAGCACTCACAACGGGCCGGCACAGCACTCAGCACTTCACAGCAGCATCTCATTACTCCTCACAACCACACCACAAGACAGGCAGCAGCTGGACTCATCTTACGGAGGAGGAAGATGCGGCGGGCAGAGGCTCCTGACTCGCCCAGGATGGCACAGGGCGGCCCAGCCAGGGCCCAGCCACGTGAGGTCAGCCAAAGCCAGGATTCTTCTCCCACCTGCTCCCTCTAGAGGCCCCTCCCGTTCCATATCGACTAGCATCTTGCCTTCAAATACGCAGGTGAGGAGGAGGAATCATTTGTCGCAGGTGCCCAAACACTGGGCTTTCAGTCTAGGCCTCAAAACCTTGTGAGGCGGGTTCTACTCTTTCCCCCTTCTCACAGATGAGAAGATTGGAAATCATGAGGCACAGGAAAGGCAAGGAGAGGGAGGAGAAAAGAGGGGGTCCGCAGCCCCTGCAGGAGTGGGGCATCCAACAGCCAGGCCCTCGTCCCTTCCCAAACAGGCTCTACAGTCAGAGGGGGCAGGTAAGGGAGCCGTCCTTCCAACCTCAGGGTTCAGGCAAGCAGACCAAGGTCCAAAGGAAGGGAAGAGGCGGGGCTGCAGGGATGGGGGCTCTCCTGGGGCCCCTAGGCTCCAAGGGTGGGCAGGGGAGAGGAAAGGAGAGACGTGACGGCCTGGGCCTCAGTACCTGGGCTAGCAAGCCCTGCAAGAAAGATGGGTCATTTCCGGGCACCAGGAGTGGTTGGGCAGCCCATAGGTGCTGTACAGCCATCCTATCAGAAAGGCCAAGGCCAGGCGGAGTCCTCAGACCTAACTCTGCAGGGCCCAGGTCATCCAAGGGTTTACCACCCTCAGTACGCTTCTTTGGAGCCTGGCAGTCAAGTAAGTCTGAAGCCGTGTAGCCTGGTGGTTAAGAACATGAGCTCTGAAGCCAGACTGTTCAAATCTGGACTGTGCCACTTGCGACCTTTTGTTCTTGGACAAGTCATGTCACCTCTCTGGGACTGTTTCGCTCTCTGCAATAATAATAGTACTCAGCCTCACGGGCTTGCTGTGAGGAGTCAATGAGTTACAGAACAAAGCCTGGCTTCCAGTGAGCACTTAATAAAGACCGGCAGGTTTAGCTACGGTGAAGGACGCTGCCCCAGGATATGCTGGGAGACACAAAGTGGGAAACTAGCTTCCTGGGTAGTGACCCTGGAAAAGTCACATCTTTCTCTGGGCCGCAGTCTATCTCTGTAAAGAGGGGGTCCAACTGGGACCCTCGGTGACTACCAGGCAAGACCGCCCTCTAGCATGTCCCAGATGCCCACCGTCCTCCAGAAGCATCCAGGTCATAAGGCCATAAAGGTTGAGAAAGGCTGGGCTGTAGCCTGAATTCTTTGCAACATAAAAACAGCCTGACTCTGGCCCACCCCACCCCCCAGGCTAACTGGGGTCTGCTGGGTAGGGAGAGGGTGCAAGGGCGCAAAACCACATGGCCTGTCAGGAGGCAGCATAAGGCATCACCTCTCCAGGTAGAGCCCAGCCCCACCCAGGCAGCTCTGGACCTCAGTCTCCCCACTCCCTAGTGAGGGGCGGGCCCTCGCCTCCTCAGGTGTCTCCCAGGGGACTTGCTGCAGCTGAGCTGGCTTTCCATATTGCCAAGTTTAGCAGCCGTGCAAGCCCTGCGGCATAAAGAGCCTCCCAGAAGCTGTGGGCTCCCTGGGCCCCAAGGGTCCCCAGAGCTTGATCAAGTTCAAGGTCTGCCTCTTTCCATCTTCCTGGAGCCTAAAGCAACTGGTGTGTGTGCTGGGGGAGGGGGAGGGGGGAAGGGGGAGAGACGAGCACTGGAGGAAACAGGGGCTAGGAGGCAGGAGGCATGCCTTGCAGCCCCAGCAGAGCACATGGCCACTATTCCTGAGGGGCAGTGGGGGACCAGGCCCCTTACACCCACCATCACCTCCTCATCTATAGGGTTAATCAGTCAGTCAGGAGTGGCGTGATTGGGAGGGCTGCGGGGCTGAGTGGCAATTCTAGTTGTGTTCCTTAGCAACTGTGGGACTTTGGGCAAGTTCTTCCACTTTCCTGAAGCTCAGTTTCTTCAGGTACAAAATGAGGAAATACACTATCCTCGGAAGATAACAGGTGTAAAAACACTGGTTAACCAGGTACAGAGAAAGCATTTAACAAAACCACTGGGGAACCCAAAGACTCAAATATCTGGGTGTCACTCATTCAACAGGAGCATTAGAGCTTAGGCTGTCCCCAACCCTACACTGTCTCCCCAATAAGCCAAACACATTCTAACCCGCACCCCGACCCCACCGCACGGCCAAGCACTGCGGGGAGGTCAAGGTCCCAGCTACCCAAATATTCTGAAATAAGACCTCGGACTTCTCCGGAGGCCAAACACACCAAGGAACCTTCCAGAGCAAAGCCACCGGTGCAGACCAAGTCCCGCTCTCAGCTCTGGGAAGGGCGGAAGGGCCCTCTGAGGAAAGCCAGGTGCACAGTGCTCTTCCTTAGGCGCCCCGGACTCAGAGAGATGGGGCAGGGAGTGGGGAGCACAGGGCTGGGTGACTGCAAGAGCGGAAAGCGAGCCCTCCAAGGAGAGAGGGAGACAGAGCTCAGAGAGCTACTGAAGACCACTGCGGGGGGCGGGGGCGCCCAATCCAGCCCTCCCCAGTGCGGATCTCTAGGGATTCCGCTCAGAGGCTCCTGATGCAGGCCCAAGGCAGGGGCCCACTGCTGGTGCACGGGGACCAGGACCCGGGACGTGTGAGCCCTCACCTGACCCTCCTCGGCTTCCCGGACGGGCCGCTCGCCCTGCGCTTCTCAGGCCCTGCCGCCTCCTCTTCTACTCACTTCCTTTCTACTCAACACACCTGGCCTGACCCCAGTGCTCCTCCCAAAGGTCTTCGTGTGACCAAAGCCAACCACAGTTCCTGTCCTCTCCGTACTCAACAGGACAGCTAGTTCCCTCCCTGAAACCCAGGCCACCACCCCCTCTGAGGTGCCTCCCCTCCCTCCCAGGCCACTGCCCTGCTTTCCCAGTACCGCACCACCTTTCCACCAGGTGCTGGAGTTTCTCAGGCTCTGACGTGGGTGCACTCTCCTTCAGTAAAACACTCTCCTTTGGTGATCGCATCCACGCCTTAGCTTTAAGCACCTCCAGGGCTCAAGACTCCGAAGTTTCTATCCCAGCCCTCCCCTCCTCTGCGCTCCAGACTCACATATCTAAATGCTGACGCCTCACAGAACCTCAAGTCTGAAATGTCCAAAGCGGAGCTTTGTCTCAGCAGCTTAAGCCAGGAGTCTCAGAAGCCAGCCACCCTCCCTTTCCTTGGCCTCCAGAACCCAATCCATCGGCAAATCCTACCGCTACAGCCTCTAAAATCTCACACCTGTCCACGCCTCTTCACCGGCCTTACCCCGCCTCCCCACCCAGGAGTCAGAGGGACTCTTTAGAAAGGCAAATCAGATTATTTAAGTCCTGGGCTAAAAACCCTCCAGTGACTCCCTACAGCAATTTGAATAAATCCGAACTCCTCCCCAGGGAAAGAAGTCCGGAGAGTACTGGCCTACCCTCTGATCTCATCTGGCAATCCCCCTCCCCCAACTGGAAGCCACTGCTTTCCTGCCCTCGGGGACTTTGCACTCACTGCTCCCTCAGTCAGGAGCTCTAGTTCCACCCCCTTCTCGTAAAGGGTGGCTTCAGGAGGCCGGTGGAGCTCAGTCCTCCCCCAGACCTCCCCCGCCCCGGCTACAACAGGTCCTGCCCCACCCCCATTACTCCCCACGGAAACACTTCGCTGTTTCCTTCACATCATCTTGTTCGTTCAGCCAGCAAATATTTATTAAGTGCAAACAGTGAGCCAGACACTATTTTAGGCACTGGGAATCCAGGTGCTGAACAAAGCAGACAAAAATCCTGCCTGATATCACCCCATCTGGAACTACTGATGTGTTTCTCCACTCACTTCTGATTGCCTGTCTCTCCTGCCAGGAGGGAAGCTCTGTTGTCTTTCTGCATCCTAAGGGAGGGTCTGGCAACAACTCAGTAAGTTTATGAAATAAACATGCAGAAACAGAGAACAGGTCAGCAAGAGAACCAAACCCAGAAAGACACAAGAAGTCAAGAGCCACGCCTTCGCTGCCTTAAAGCAGACTCCTCTCACTACCCCAGGGTCTCAGGTGAGCAGGAAGGCTTCTGTGACACCCCAACCCTCCTAGGGGACAGACTAGATGCACAGTGGCAGCTGGTTAACCGTGGAGAAGAGGCATGACTGCAGGCATGCGCGGTCAGGGAGGGCTCCTAGAGAGGTGAATCTGAACACGGCCAAGCCCCACCCCGCCCCCCAAACCTAGGGAGAGGCAGGAAAACAAATTTGTGTTTTAGAGCTCTGATGTTCTTTGGTCGAGTAGAAAACAAGGAAAAAACCTGGCTCCAAAAAACCCTTTACTTTTTATTAGTGTCTGGATCAATAAAAGTTTTGGGATTAAAGCTTCCCTCCTGCAGTACTAACCGTCAGAGAGACAGCCTAGGATTATTAAATCTGTCTCCAAGAGGCAGCGGCTAGGAGCCCCCGCGGCTTCACCCTGCTCCTCACCTGCGCCGGGAGGCCCAGGCTAAGCGGACAGTAGCCGAGGGCCCTCGCTGGCTCCTCAGCTTGGGGTCAAAGGCCCCTCCTCACAGCCCACCTTGCCAACCCCACCAGCTCCCTGGGCCTAGATCTCCTTCCCCACAGCTTTGCCTGCCTGCTTCCACCTCCTTGGTCCTCCGCTCACTGGGCTTCTCTCTACCCGGATCCTGAAGACTTGAAGCTCCCGGGAGGGCTGGGCCTGGTTCCCAGGAGGGAGGAGCCAGTTAAGCAACCCGGCCCCCACCTTCCCCCTTCCTTCCAAGCCGGTGGGGGTCTCCCATTCTTCCCCCGAGGCCAGCGTGAAAACCAGGCTGCTCGGGAGGGGCTGTGGGGCCTCAACAAGGCCCTGGCCAGAGAGTGGGTGGGCTCCCAGGGCTGGGCCCCCTTGGAGAAACAGCTCCACACCCTCCAGCCTCCACCCACAGCCATCGAGGTGCCCACCCACAGGGCAAGAAGTTTCCTGCACCCCCTTCCCCAGGCAGAGCCACCCACAGACCTTGGCGGTGGGATAGACCTCTGGGCTGACCCTGGTCTGGGCACCAGGGGCCTGGGAGCCAGATCTGGCTTTCGAGGACGGCCGGGTCTCCACAGAGCAGCTCCTCCGGCCCGGCCCAGGATCTTGCCGAGGTTATCACCGAGGAGTCCGAGGCCACAGAGGCCCATTTCTGAGGATGGCAGGCACCCAGGTGCCTCTCCTGGCCAGATCGGGGGATCTCTCAGTCCAGGCCAGCATCTAAGAGGTGTGACCAGGCAGGTTTCCCCTTCCCGCAAAGCACGTGCTGACTCTGTCTTCCAAGTTGAAATTTCAGAAACGACTTAAAAAAACACATCGGTGACAACTCTAGAGGTTTCCGGGTCCTCCACGGAACAAGCGGAAAATTACAGTCTTCCATACAGGTAATCACATGGCACAAACTCCAGGTCCAAGCAGTCTAGAAAGACGCACTTCCAACCACGAGCAGGTCGCCCGCCAAAGGCACCTGGGCGGGGTGCGGGCCCTGGGACCGAGCTCCCGGTCCGGGAGGCTGGAACAAGGCTCGCAGAGGAATCTCAGGCTCCTCCCCAAAGCGCTGACTCCGCCCAGGGTCATAAGCCGCCCGAGTCCCGCCTCCGGGCCTTTGCACTTGCCGTTCCCCCTGCTTGGCCCTGGCTCTAGGCCAGGCTGGTTTCTCCTCTCTCATTCTACTCTCAGATCAATTGTCGCGCGCGTCCTAGTAGAGGTCGTTCTAACCAAAGGAGTAACTTCCACCGCCACCCCAAGTTATCACTCAACTTCACTTTCCTCATGGTACTGATCTGAAAGCTTGAGCCCCCTCCTCCTCCCACCTGGAGAACGTCCGGGCCTGTTCACCTGGTAGGCCCGGCACACCTCGGGCCAGTGCCTGGCACAAAGTAGGCACTAACAGATGTCCTGATCGAATACTAGTGTCCTTATGGCTGGCCTGAGACAGGCCGGCCAAAGCTAAGTGGGAGCTGGGGTGACCGAAAGACTCGGGGGCGCGCCAAAACCAACTCTCCCGCATCCGGCTCCTGGAGCGTTCCAGGCTCCGACCCCGCGGCGCCGCGCCCCTCACGCCCCAGGCCGGAAGCGGCTGACTCCGCCCCCCGAAGCCCCGCCCCCACCCCACCCCAAGCCGCTGGCCCTGCCTTCCCAGGCCCGGCGGCAGGGGACATTCCGCGGCCAGCTGCCCCCAGCTGCAACCGCTTTCCGCCCCAACCCGCCGCTGTGCTCCGGACGCGGGCGGGGACGAGGCCCGGCCCACTCCCCACTGCCCGCGGAGGACCCGCCGGAGTTCGTCGGGCTCAGAGCAGCAGTCCCGAGGCTCCCACCGCTCCCACCCCCTCGAGGGCCAGTACCCTCCCTCTCCCGCACTTCCATTCGGACATTTAAAAAATGCGAACAGAAACGGAGGTGTAGACAGAGCCGGGGATTTGCCTACTACGGTCACCCGCTCAAACGGGGCTCCCGACTCTCTGCACCGACTCCTTGGAGCTAGACCTTTTGGGAATGGGTTCAAGCTCCCTCTCAGGGCGGTTGTTCTCTTGTATCCGGGGCTGGGCCAGCAGGACAGGGGGGTAAGGTTAACTGCCGGAGGGAAGAGACAAGGGGGTGAGCTGCGCAGGTCTGTGAATGCTACAGGACGACAGGGGCAGTCAGACCCAGGAGCCCAAATGCTGCCCCACCCGCTGGCCTGGGGGGTTCATCCTTGGGTCACCCTGACAGGGCCCTTACTGAACTGAAAATCCCTCTGGGAAAGGCACACCCAGCCACCCTGACATTTTCGCCTGGGGTTACCCGCTTTGCCATCCTTCTTGAAAAGCCACAGCAATGTTTTCCAAGTATTGAGCCTCTACCACACACAGGGAATCACACACCTCCCTTAACAGCCACCACCTGGAGGGGCTAATCAAAGTAGAGTGGCTGCTGCATAACTTTCTGGTGCAACTGGAGTATGGAATCCAATCCCTCCATGTAAATATGGATAAACAGGCCGGTGGGAGAACAGCGCCCCTGCCTGGGGTCCTGCCTACTCCACAGCCTCTACACCAGAGGCTCACAAGCCCCAGTTCAGCCCATGGTAATTTCAGCCTGCTCCAGACCCTCAGCAACAACTGAGCTCCTATTAAGTGCCAGACTGTCAGGCACCTACTGTGTGCAGGTAGCTAGCACTCTGGCTGGGGCACCTGCAGGGCTGAGGAAGAGGTCTGACTGTAACCCCACAGCAGCCCCCAACCTGGGAAGTAACTCACTCCGTCCCCTGCTGTGTCCTTCCTTGGGCTCAGCTCTGTTCTGAGCACAGGTGAACCTGACCACAGGTAATCCAACAAAACCTGCCCCCCCTCCATCTGCATCTGCTCACACCCCCAAAGCCCAGAGAACTCTTAGCCAGAGGTGCACTTATGGTGGTGGTTCCCTTCCTTCCGAGGTGAGGTTTCCCCTCGCAGCTTCATCTGGGTCTATCCAATATCTTAATAAAATTTCAAAACAGGGGAGAGGTGAGGCCATAGTCACCAAGGGAGGCCCTAGGGCAGAAGCCCCTTTGGCTCCCAGAGCATCCAAGGCACCTGAGATGGAGGGGACAGAGCCCATCTCCGAGCACTCCTCCAGGGCGCAGGCCCCAAGCAGGCCTCCCACTTGAACTCAATAATAGCAATAAACAGGTAAGGCAGATACTGTAACCACTTTACAAATGAAGAAATCAAGTCTAGAGAAGCTCAATCACTTGCACAAGTTGGCCCAGCCACATCTGAAAGTACAATAGATGTGCCTCGCCCCAGACAGCCGTTTGTAGCTATTTACTGGTCCCCTCTTACCTTCCTCTAATTCTAATACCCCCTCCTCCAGGGAGCCTTCCCAGATTTCCCCCAGGCAGGAAGCCACCCCCACTGGTTGATCCACACAGTTCTAATATCTTTCTATAACAAAATAGGCCCCTGTGACAGGACCTCTCCCTCTGCATGACAGCTGTCACAGGAGGGGGGTCACAAGCTAAAAAGAAACGAGCCTGTTATCTGGGGTTCAGAAGATGTACTAACCAGCTATTTGACCTTGAATAAGGTGCTTCCTCCTTACCCTTCTAGCCTCAGCTCAGGGGACTGCATAACCTCTTGCAAGCTGCTTTCAGAGCCATCTTGAATAATATGTGAAAGGGAGTGAGAACACAGTGAGCGTCCTCGGAATTTCAGAAACTGACCCCATGACTCCTGGTTCCAGTGCCCCCAGTGACCAGGTTTCCCGAATCATTAGGCCCCACCCACCCACTGCACACTCCTCACCTTCACACACACCCCCACCAGCCAGCCACAGGCCCTCTTCAGCTCTTCCCCAGGCATCCCTGCCCCCTCTCATGGCTATGCCTCTGCTCCCACTGACCTCCCCTCCTGCACCCATCTCCAATTCTCATTCACCTTTCAAGGCCCAGCTCAACTGCCCCACCTCAGGGAAGCCTTTCCCAGTGTCCCCAGGCCCAGGAAGTATGTGATCTCTCCCTCTCTTCCTGAATTCCCAGTCCTCCCTTCCTTTCTCCTGGGTCCTGCTGCCTGTCCTGTCAGGCCCTCCTTGGGGTCTATTCATCTCTGGTTCTTCAAGTCCTAGGACTCAGTAAATGTGTGATGGACCTCTTCTCCCAAAAGCTCAGAGCCCAGACGTCTCATGACCTTTCAGATCTGAAGGTGTCTCACCAACTGGGCCAGGCCCTGTGGGAGACTCTAGAACCTACCTTCCTCAAGGAGCTTCCCATTTCCTGGGGTACAAGGGAGCCAGTCCCAAGACTGTCAAGGAGCACTTCCAGGCAATGCTTGTATATCCCCTCGGGGAGAGAGATGCATCCTGGGAGGGAGGACCTTTCTTGTGACCACAGCACTCTCCTTTCCAGAGGCTGTGTAGAGGACAGAGGCCCTTTGTGGCCTTCCCAGAACTGCCTCAGCCAGAGGAGGGCGCTGCTGTAACCCACTGCCTCCATCCAGGTGAGTCTGCAGGCCAGAAGCAGGCACAAGACCAGAGAGGGATGCCCCGCAGAGGACAGTCAGCCCCAGGCCCTGGCTGTTCGTGGACAAGGGCTTTTGAAGAGACCACTGCTGTACTCAGCTGAAGCTGAGAAACAAACTTGTTATTAGACGGAGGGCCAACTCTGGGTAGCGGTTTCAATGTGCCCCAGCTGTTAATTTATGTGAACACATCTATGCTTGTGTGGTTTTATCATCACCAACAAGCAACAAATGTGTCCTGGCACCTGCTATGTGCCAGGCCCAGTGCTAGGTATTTTACATATATTACCTTCTTAATCTTCCAAAGAGCCACAAGCTGTGGGTATCTACAGGCATATTTTACTAAAATGAAGCTGAAGCACAGAGAGGTTGGAAAAGTTGCTCGAGGTCACACAGCTAGTTTCTGGTAGGAGCTGCAATTCCAGGCCCCTCAGGAATCTGGCCGCAGCCTGACTTACTGGCCTGAGCTGCCAGCACTCACCATTCCAGAGCCTCTGTTCTCCCTCCCCACCCCTCAAGTTCCCCACTCCCTTTGTTTTGTGCCATGGGTGGGGGGCGGGTTGGGAGGGTGTTAATGTACATTGTCAGCCTGCAGCCTCCCAACTCCCTCCCCCTCTCCACCTGCTCAGACCCCCCCCCCCCATAGGCCGGCTGGGCTCCGGCCCTCTGGCTGCCTCCCCACACCAGCCTGGCTGCATCTACCCCATCTGCCAGGCCCCCAACCACTGTCTTGTGGTAATGACTTCAGCTGGCAGAGAATCCTAGAAGCTTTCCCCCCCACGGCGACGTTGACACACGTTCACTCAAAAACCGTAATGTTTCCATCAAAGCATTTAGGGGGAGTAAATTCCTACCCATGTGACGCCTCCTGGGAAAAACACAGAGTAAATTTACTCAACAGGCAATGAGACACGGTCAGCACTTCTCTTTCTTGGTTGTCACGGTGCCAAGTCCTGGGCAACAACCCGCGTGGTGTTCCAGGACCTGAGCGCTATCAAGGGGCGACGGGAGGGGACGGTTCCGGTTCTCGAGCCTGTGACTGCTGCCCTGGCTGCACAGGACGCTGGGTCAGTTTGTGATCAAGACTCCCTCATCCCTAAGCCCCTCCCCAGAGACTCCAGGGCTACTCCCTGAGCTCCCACCAGAGCCCGGCTTCTGTGTCTCTGGCTGGGCCACCTACTGCCCAGGCCCCAAGCCCTGTCGCCACAGCCACTACCCCACCAGGTTTACACCAGGCCAAGGTCACACACGACCCCTGAAGTCACAACTCTGAAAGGTCAGGGAATACAAACCTCCCTGAACCATCCCCTTAACCCTGCCCCAACCCCTGGAACTGGCGATGGGGATGCAGGGGGGAGGCCCTGCCCCACCTCCAGGCTCTAACGCTGCCAAAAGGGGAGGTACAACGCCAGGCACTGGGACCTTGGGTTCCTAACTCATCCCAGCTCCACCACTGGGAACTGGAATAACCGTGAGGCCGGAGCAGCAGAGAAGATGGAGGAAGTGAGGCGAGGCCCACAGGCCACCGCCCTGTCTGCACTTCTCCATGTAAGCAGACAGCAATTCTGCAACAAGACGGCGCTTACGACCCTTCCCATGATCCCCCAGAGCCCCGCTCTTAGAGGTTCCCTGCTTCTAGGGAGTGGAGCGCAAGCGTCTGATTTGATTTTCTCCACGTTTTCTGAGAATCTGTTGCAGCACTGCCGTGTCTGACACTACTGGCCTCCGCTCCGTGATGTGCGTCGGAGGGAGGCATCACTATTCCCATTTTACAGATGGGACAACAGGCCACCAAGGTTAAACATCCAGTCCAAGGCCACACATCTAGACAGGGAGTGACACCAGGACACAGGCAGGTCAACAAGACACGTGGTCTCTGCCCTCAAGAAGTTGGCAGTCCAGTGGGGGAGGGGTGCGTACAGCCATTAGCGCCAAACAAAAACACACTTACCAGGCCGTGGGCCCCGAGGAAGCTGCGAAAGTATCCAGAGCAGGGCCTGGCCCAACAGAGGACCTAAAATGACGGCAGGAACAGTTCCGGTTTGGGGGTAAGGAATTGGGAAAGGCTTCACGGAGAGGAGGGCATCCCAGTAGAGCCTCCTCCTGAGATCTGGGACCCCCACCAAGCTCTGTCCCTGGCACACCATGCAAGGGAAGGAGTGTGGACAGACGGGTTAACTGGGGGCAGGACCCTGGCACACTGTGTCACGTTTACATCGTGACTGCCTGGCCCCAGGAGGTGTGTCAAGTTCTTTGCCTCATTTACAAGACAGGGAGACAGAAGTGCAGAGCAGTCAAGTACTCTGCTCCCAGTAACATGACTAGTAAGGTCCCTGTTGGCTAGTAAGGTCCCTGTCGTGTCTGGCTCAAGGCCTGCCTTTCCAGCAAGCACTTCATTTCTCTGGGTGTCTGTTTGCTCATCTGTAAGGCACTCCACTGTCAGAATCACCTCCACTGCAGACTGCAGCTGGGCAGCCTAGGTTTGGAAGGTGGTAGCCATGTGATTCTAGACCCCGCTCCTGCAGCCTGTTGGGTGAACGAGCAGAGGGGGCTCCCCTCCTTCAGAGTCAAGTTTTCCAAGGAACAGCCACCAATAACGGAGTGCTAACTGGTGAGCCTGGTGGCACGGAGCCCAGCAACACAGCCAGTGGGTGCTGCTGTCGCAGGGGAAAGAGCTGAGCACAGCAAATATAGCCGCTGACCCAATTCAGTTCCATTCTGTCTTCCAGAAAATAATTGAGTTTAAATGAATAGGCTTCCCATGTCCCCTCTGGTCTCGGGGAGGGTAGAAAAGGAGAGGGGGAGACAGGAACACTTCCCTGGGCTCACGGTTAAGTTATTTTTGAGTCATTAGGCCTGTGAAAGGTTTCCTTCTTGCCTTGGCAGACAGTGGAGTTGGACATGGCTGGGAGGCAGCGAGGTAGAGTGAAAACCACACAAGGTGGACGGTGAGGATGGAGGTTTAAGGCCTAGCTGACAACAGCCTTGTGGAGTGGCCCACTCGGATCCCAGGCTCGTCATTTCTAGAATGCGAACCCTATCCCCCCACACACCCCTCCCAGGATCACTGGGAAGAGCTAGTGCAGGTTAAGCAAACTCGAAGGCCTTCTGGGGAGTAAAAGGAGTCTGAGATGAACTGCAGAGGCTGGTTCTCTGCCCTGCAGGAATACAGTCACAACGCTGCCACATCTGTTTGTTCAAGAAAAGCCAGAAATCCAGAATTTTCTGGTGAATGTTGAAGGTGAATGTTTTGGGAGTGCTTAAATATGGGGCACTGATTTTTTTTTAAAAGCACCAAAAAACACCTTTCACCCTCCCAGACCAAATGAAACCTGCCTGTGGGCTACACATGGCCACGAGCCACCCATGTGCAACCTCTGACTTAGTGACAACACGTGTAAAGCCAGTTAGGACATGCTGGTGTCCTCCCATCTGTTTACTGTCTCATAATTTTCTTTGGCAGTGAGGCCAAGCCCAGCCCTGCTTGAGTGGGAGAGGCGAGGGACACCATCCTCTCAAGACCTCAGGGGAGGCTGAGGGGCCGCTTCCCCGCGCCCCCCGCCCCCCCCACACACACACTGTGGGCAGGTAGGTGGGGACGCGGGGCTGGCTTTACCCCAGAAGTTAGAGATCCTGGGTTCGCCTCCTGAACAGCCCTCAATAACCTGTTAGGGTCTCAGCTTCCTCTTCAGCAGAAACGGGGGCGTTTCTGAGAGGACCAAACGAGAAAGATAGAGTGAGCCTGTGTGTCAAGTCTCCCCAGGGAAGGAGTGCCGCGGGGTGGAAGCAGCGCGAGAGTTAGCGAGACCTCGGGTCTCTTCCCCCACTGCCAGCTCGTGGCTGTGTGCGCCCAGGGAAGTTACCTAACCTCTCTGTACCTCAGTTTCATCCTCTATACACAGGAGATAAGAATCTCTGGGACACAGAGCTGTGGTGAAGATTAAATGAGATGATGACTGTCAAGTGCCTGGTAGGATGCCCCGCACGTAGCAAGGGGGCAAAAAATGATAGGCATTATTATTATCATCGTTCTTGTTATCTTTAGTGAAAAGCATGCCAGAGAATTCTGACTGGGTGATTACAATAATGTAGCACAGCTTGGCAAACTTGTTGTTAACAGATGAGGCCACCTCTAATTAGCACGATCATTACATATGCAAATGGCGTGGCTGAGATGCTGGAGCTGGGTGTCCTTTGAAGTGTGCTGAATAATCCCCTCCCCTGGCCGCCTGCCCTCCCCAAATCTTGTTTACACTATTAATTTCATTAGCAAACATCTTTTTAATAAAGCAAGACAGAATGCCAAACTAGTATATATACAAATCAAGGAGGTTTAAAACCATTTGACCCCTGCTGCCCACTGCGGGGGGTGGGGGGCTCTCTGTGGAGGCCCGCGCCCCACCTGGAATTGTTTCTGGGGGCCCATCCTCAGGCTCCTCGGTCAGCTGAAGACCTCCACTAACTGGCTCCCCTCCGATATGCGGAGCTGGGGAGAGGGGGCTTGGGGGTGTGTTTGGCATGGAGCAGGCACTGTATTGGGGGAGAAGAGATTCATAGCAGCTTTAATATGACTGCTGAGTTCCCTAAGAGCCGGGACATAGCATAGCAGGCATATCGTCATACCCATTTTACATCTGAGAAAACCCAGTCCCAAAGAGATTTACGGTGTAATTTGCCCAATGTTACATAAATATTAAGTTGCAGAACTGGATTCAAACTTGGGTCAGGCCAGTCTACCACCTCTGGAGTCTGTTCTTCTGGCTCTGCCTTGAAACTGTACTTCGAATCTCCCTGGAGAGGACACAGTAAGTTAATAATCCAAAAGTGATTGCAGAGCCTTCTTACTGAGAGGGACCATCAGAGACTGACCCAGGTTCTGAATTGAAAAAACTGAGGCTCAGAGGTCCTGTATGTCCCCTACATACGAACCTTCGAGGTGCAAACTTTCCAAGATTTGAACGTGCATTTGCATGTGGCATTTGCACGTCCAATCACATAAGTTAGTGCATGTGCCTGGCGTACACTGTCACGTGCGTGCATCCTCTGCAAGTGGTTGTGCTTTTGTGTACAGTACTGTATAGCGTATAGTACTACAGTATCTTTATTTCAAGCCCAGGATGTCCGGAAGCAAGTGTAAAAGCAGCAGTGAGGTAGCTGGTACTACTGTACTTCTCAAGCTACTGTACTGTTAAGACTAAATATGTTTTAATTTTTTGTGTTTTTTATGTATTATTTGTGTGAAAAGTATTATAAACCTATTACAGTACAGTACTATATAGCCGATTGTGTTAGTTGAGTACCTAGGCTAACTCTGTTGGACTTACGAACAAACTGGACTGGCGAACACGCTCTCGGAACGGCACTCTTTCGTATGTAGGGAACTTACTGTCATTTGCCCACAGTCCCACAGGCAGAAAGGAGAAGAGCCTAGAACCCAGAGCCTCCGGCCCCAGGGAGGCTGCTTTTACATTGAGATCTTTACACACAAGACAATTCAACAATCGTCCTCCCTCTTAATAGTTGCGCGTCAGTATCTTAACCATGCCTGTATCCCCTGGGTCCAACACAGACCCAAGAAGACAAAAGACGCTCAGGAAATGTTTGCTAAGCTGAACTGTTTTCTTACCACAAAAGACAATGCCGAACAGCTGGGACAGTGAAGGCGTATGACGGAAGATGGGTGGTGCTTAGGGCAAGGGAGAGAGCGGACCATCCTCAGCTTGGGAAGGGCTCCTTTCAAAGCATTTCCCTGCTGGATGTCCGCTCAAGAGGCAGGCAGTTACTTGACCCTCAATATTGAAAGAAATGAAAATATAAGTCTTAACAGATGTGTTAGCCCCTCACATGCCCCTGCCAGCTCAGGCCACCGTAATGCCTTTTCTCATTCCTTCTTTCCTTGGCCCCTGAAATTGAGGCTGGGAGAGATGAGTGACTTGCCTGAGGTCTGGGAGCAGTGAAGACTAGGACCCACACTTCTCTGCTCCTTCAACCAGGCTCTCCCCACCTCCACCTGCTGGCTCTCCCATCACCCCTCCCAACTCCCCACCTGTGGCTCTTAGGAACCTAAGGGAGCCTTGATAATGACGGTGAACATAATCACCCTCCCCCGGCCCCTACCCCACGGCCACCTCTGCCACAGCTAAGCAGACTGGGCACCTCCTACGTGTGGACACTCTGCTAAGCCCTTCCCCTTAAAAACCAATAACCCTCACACATACCCTGGGAAGCAGGTACAACGAGTGTCCCATTAACAGAGATGGAGAGTGAAGTTCGGACAAGTTAAGCAACGTGCTCAAGGCTCTGGAGCTGGATTCAGGCAGGCAGTCTCACTCAGGGGCCTGTTCCATATGGTGGGGCCCGGGGAACCCCCAGATGGGGAGCTGGCGGGGGTCCCCCCACCTCCATGTCCTGGCTGGGAGTGTGACACAGTGTATTCCCACTCACAGCACTACATCCTGCCAGGGGTCATTCAACCCCTCGCCCTGCCTCCAGACAAGCTTGTAAATGAGCCTGCAGTGGGGATGGGCTTCGGGGACTGAGGTTCAGCTGCCCAAGCCCAGACAACGTTCTTCAGAGACCCCCCTAAGGCCCCGCCCTCACTGCCTCCTGGCGGGGTAGGGGCTGGGGCTCCTGGCAGTATGGGGGAGGGGGCAAGGAGCCCCTCCCCCTTGAAGAGAAAGGCAAAAGGGGGCCAGGCCCTCAACCGCCAGCTTGTTCCTCCTCCTTCCAGGCCCCCTCCCACAGGCAGGGAGCTGCCTCGAAATCAGGCCCCGGCTCCTCTTCAAATCCTTCCTGCTCTCAGGCACCTCCAGGATCGAGTCCTGCCTTCCCGCCATCTTCCACTCTATCCCCTGCCACCCCCCAGGCCGACGCACATCCCACGTGGCCAGCGACACATGCCGCCAGGCCCACCAGCAAGCCCTTCCCTCCTCTCCCCAAGGAAGCCCGCCACCAGCCTTCACTTCCGCCCTGTGGCCCAACCACCAGCTCTGAGGAGCGTCCCTGAGCCCCAGGGGGGCTCTCACTCCCTTCCCTGTCCACCCACAGCCCCTCTGCAGTAGGGTCTGTTCACCTCCTCCTCCAGCAGGCGTCCCTGAGGGCAGAGACTGGGTGTGACCGCCCTGCCCGCAGCGCAGTGTGTGCCCAGGCTCCTAGAATTTGCTGCACTGGGTGGGCCAGGGTCCGTGAGCCCAGATCTAAGGGTGACCACTGAAAGGGGAGTCTCTTGGAGGCAGACCTGACCACAAGCCCCCCGATCAGGTCAGGCCAGGGCCCACCAGCCAGCTCTCCCAACCCCATTCATTAGGGGAATATGGACGGTGCCAGGCCCAATCTTTCCACGGACGCTGCACAATGGCTGTGTTGAGAATCACAGGAGATGAAGTCATTGCTCCCAGAAACAGGCTGATTAAGAAGACATGACGACAACACAAACAGCAAGGCTGGACACACACACACACAGACACACACACAGACACACACACACTCTCTCTCTCTCTCTCTCTCTCTCTCTCTCTCTGTCTCTCTGTCTCTGTCTCACCGTGTGTTTCTCCACCCTGGGAAGCCGGGCCAGGCCTGAGCTCCTCTTGGAAGCAGAGATCATGCCAGGAACCAGAGCCAGCGCAGGGAGCCTGGACTTGGGCCACACACTGGTCCTGGGAGCTGTGGTGCCCCACGGCACTCTCCTCAGGGACTCCCTGGCTGGGGCGCCCTGTCCTGACCTGCACTGAAGTCCCCGACCTGCCCCCGGGCCCTCTCAGACCCTCCAGTTCCTTTTCTCACTCCCTCCTCGGCTCCACCCCTCATCTCTTCCCGGGGTCTTCCCATACGCCCCCTTTTTGGCCCCTCACAACTCTGTCCTCTCCTGCGGGCACGCCTGACTAGATTCTGAGGAGGTGGGAGCTTCTACTGGCTAAGACAGGGCTCTGGGCTACAGACACTGGGCAACAGTCCCAAACAGGAGCCAGGGCTGGGGGCTTGAGGCTTCCGGGCCAGGAGTTTCAACAAGCCCAAGTCTCTTGCTGCAGCTGTGTGACCGTGAACTAGTCAGTCCACCTCTCTGAGCTTATCTTCCTCATCTATAAAAGGCAAATAGCAAAGCACCTAGGTCACGGAGTAAGATTAAATGAAACGTGTTGATTTGTTCATTCACCAACCTTGTGTCAGGCCCTGTTCTAAGGGCTGGAGACACACTGGGGAACAGAACAGCAATGCCCTGCTCCCCTGGGGCCTACAGCCTAGCGTGGGAGAATCACACAAATGTGTACGATCGTATCAGGGGAACTCAAGTACTAAGAGGGAACTCACAGGAGGGGAGGGTCCAGGCTAGAGGGAGGAGGCGGCTGGGTTTGACAGTGTGGCTGGATGAAGTGGGGGCAGGCCACAGACATCTGGGCAAAGAGTGACCCAGGGAGAGGGAACAACAGCAAAGATCCAGGGCTGGGGGCCTGCAGGGGTGCAGGGCGGGGACGAGGCAGGAGGTAAAATCAGCAAGGCAGGCAGGAGCTGCCCATGCGGGGCCAGGGGAAGGGCGAGGCGCCCGCGGGGTGTACTGTTTAAAGACTGCGCTGGCGGACGGCAGACTGAAGGGGAGCGAGGTCAGAGGTGGAGACCAGCCTAGGGGTCGGCCTCAGGTCCAGGTGGGAGGTGACAGAGGCCTGGACTTGGTGGCGGTATGTGAGGCGCTCGGCACGTGCCTGTCACAAAGTGAATCCTCAGTGTTCGTTCCTCTTGTCCCTGGCCTCGTCACCATCAACACCCTCGTCACCCCTCACACTGGCCAGGGTTCCGCTGGTCCCAAAGCTGAGGGGCTGTCAGGCAGACCCCAGCAGAGCCCTGTGGGGCGGGCAGGGCTCCTCACCCCGTTTTACGGGTGACCAAGCTCCTTGCTTGAGGTCTCCAGAGCAATGACAGGCGGGGCCAGCACTCTTGCCCTCCCCCGCCCCACCCAGGGCCCGTCCTCACAGGCTGCGTCCCAATCCACACAGGCCTCCCCTGGGGAAAACACTAGACTCCGCACAACAACAGCGCCCATGTTTGCATGTCACAGGTTTCCGAGTTCTTTCCTGTCTACGTTCTCACTTGCTGAGAGGGAGGTACTTCAGGCCCCTCCACGTGAGGTTCTAGGGCTGAGAAAGCACCCTGGAATCTTAGCTTTCTGAGCCCAGGCAAACACTCCCTGAGGGCCGGGCTCCAGGGCCTCTGCACGGCGGCCTGCCCAGCCCAAGAGAGCCCCAGGAAGAGACATGCACGCACCTCTCCACCCCAGGCTGTTACCACAGCTGACTCCTGTCCCTGTCCCCAGGGCCGGGCACAGGTGAGCAAAAACAGAAAACTCAATCCCAAAGGTCCCCTGGGGAGTCCTGTCTGCAAGAGAAGCCTGGAGTCAGCCAGCCAGCAGGCCTCCTTCCCTCTCTCACCCACCACCTCTGAGTTTGGGCGAAGCTGCTAGGAAACGACCATCCCTCTCCCCTCCCCACCGTGGAGCCACCAGGAGAGCCACGCTGCCCCCAGAGCTGTGGGGACAGGGATGGGACGAAGGGAGTGAGCTGGGAGGGAGGGGGTCTGCGGAACCTGGGGAGCAGCCAGCCTTCCTCTGCTCCCCTCTCTACTGGCCAAGGCGGTAAGACTGATAAGCTCTACAGCACGCTCTCAAGCACAGAGACATCGATAAGGTTTTATAAGCCACAGAAAAAGCCCCGTGAGCCACGGTCAGCAGTGGTTTGGGAGAGGGGTCTGGGGTGGCAGTGGTGTGGAAGGAGAGAGGGCACTTTTGCTTCACACTCCTCCATGATGGCTGGAATTTGGTACTCTGCGCCTGTGTTTTTAACCACCTTTACGTTAAAAAGAAGACTTTAAAGTAAAGTGAAGTGAACGAGAAGGCATTTGGCGAGGAACCTGGCACGCGCTGGCACCTGTTCCTCTGGAAGGCACGTGCCTGCCTCACACCTCTTTTCTTCCTCGCGGGCCTCGCCCAAGCCAGCTGCCGCCAGCCGCCCTGCATGCCCAGAGGGGACACAGCCAGGCTGGGAGGTGGGAGGGCTGGACACTGGCCACCAACCCCCCCGCTTCAGACACACACGTGTGGGGATCGCAGGGTCACCGCCCCTCATCCCTGACCGCCCCACCCCCTCTGCTGCCTTGCTCGCCTTAGCACAGGTCCCGGGGGTGGACCCTGCCACTGTCCATGTCCGGCTACTCCCTCAGCCCCCGGCCACGCTGGGCTTCCATCATGCGTGTGTCTCTGGCCCTGCACACAGCAGGTGCTCGATGAGAGCTTGCTGGACGAATCGCTGGTGAGCAGTTGGAAAGAAACTCAAAAATGGATATGGGGGGAGTGGCCGACAGGGGGGAGAAGCAGAAAAGTTACGCTTGAACAGGAAGACACCCAGACAGGCTTTGGCCAGAGCAGTTCAAACTCTCAGAAGAATGCAGGACCCCTGCAGGGGGGCGGGGGGGGTGGTGAGCCCCCTTCGGGACGTTTAGACCTTCCTGTAGACCTTCCTGTGCCCGAAGGAGCTGCAGAGCCAGCAGGAGAACAAATGCAAAGGACTCGGGGAGGTCACAGCCTCACGGACACACAGGCAGATGGGCAGCCCCCCAAAAGCTGTGTAGTTACACCTTTGCTAAAGGTCAGGATACCCTGTGTCCCAGGGCTTTCTCTAAAATACTTATAACCTTTCTTCCCTGACCAAAGCCTCTCATTCGCTGTGACAGTGCCGGGCAGAAGCACCGGGCCAGAGGCAGGCGACACAGCTGAGCAGGCTCACGGTAGCCCGGGTCAGGCCCGCCATGTATCTGCTCGTCCAGGGCAGCCCTCAGCCAGGCATGCCGGGCTTCCACCACCGCGCGTGGCCCCATCCGTCCTGCCGCTCCAGTCCCCTCTGCTCCAGTCCCAACGGTCCTAAAAAATGGTCCTGCAGATTCCTGCAGCCACACCTCTGCCCAGGTGGCTTCCCCCCAGGAGGCCATGCCTACTCCCCACTGCCCATCTGGATTTTATCCAACCTTTAGGATAAAGATTTCTAACTAAAGAATACTTGGTCGACACTCATGTTTTGTTTAGCCCACACAGTGTTTGACATTTTTAAGTTTTGAATCAACTGCCAACATTTAAAGATGTGAAATTTCAAAATGTTACCCAAAACCCTCTAGACTTCTGGCTTTTCTTATAAGTCCAAAGGCCCAGTGCCATGGCGCAGGCACTGCTGCCTCCTTAGCAGGACACACCCGCTCCAGACTGCTGGCATCCACCACATCTGCACCAGCTTCAGCCGGGGGTTCCCGCACGGCAGCCTGCAGGACAGGGGCAGGGCCCACCACACATCTCCCAGGGACGTGCCCAGCACCTGGAGGCACACAGTAGGGGCTTGCTTACTGTGCGTGGAATCATGAACAGAGAGGCACTGCCTCGGCCTCACCCTGCCCGGACCCCCTGACTGCTGTCGGCCTCCCTGCGAGACCCAAGCTAGGACAGAACGGTGCTCCTCGGTCCTGGGTCCCCCTCCCACAGCTGGGCACACCTGCAGTGGGACACTGGGGCTGCAACAAGATCCTCATATCAATATCTGATCTTTGCTTCAGAAGCCGTGTCTTCTAGAACCCAGCCAAAGGAAGAGTAGAGCTCCTAGCATCTCCCCGCCTTCAATCAAAGTGGCAGGATTCCAAGCTGGCCCACAGACACTGATCCCCAGGACTTTTATTAAACTGAAAAGGAGAAATTCGGCAGCAGGAACTAACAAAGCCAGGCGTCCTCGATGCCCACCTGCAGGAGGCCTGCCCCCCTTTGAAGCAGGTAGCCAGCTCTTCCCTTTTTCTGGGTTTTCAAGGTCAGAGTCACATTGGCAGCAAGTGCTCTCTTTGTTCTCCTGCCTCTGACTTACCCCAAACACAGTCACTGTCCCCAACAACCAGGTCCTCAGCAGTGGCAAAGGATGGTCTTGCTCCTGCTGGGGGCGGCGGGGGGGGGGAGCAATGAGAGCCAGCCAGGCACTGGCCGTGTCCACTGGGGCCCTGCTTCCCGGGAAACGGCATCTCTGTGGGCCTGGCTTCCCTGCCAGCTTGGGAGCACCCTCTCTGATCCACAGTGCCATGCTCGATAGAGGCTGATGGGAGAGGAACAGCTGACGGCCCCCAGAGTGTGCTCCCAGCCTGGGGAGCGGGCACCCACCAGGAGAATGGGCTCGTCCGAGCTCTGCCCCTCGCGGCTGATGCTGTGACCTCAGGCTACCTGCTTCCTCTCTCTGAGCTCTGGTTTCCTCATTTGGAAAACGGGGAAATAAATACCTGATCCCGAACAACTGCCCTCCTAGTGGGACCCAGAGGAGCTTATGAATCACAAGGTGCCATGCCGAAGTTCATTACCCCAGCGCCCGGCACAGCACCCAGCACGAAGTCGGTGCTCAAGGCATCGTTCGTGGTGCAGACGTTTATTGGGCCCCTGCACCGCTCCAGGATGCATGCAAGGTACCTGGGCCCAGGACGAAGGCCTGCCTGTGCATGGGAGGGCTACCCTTCAATGGGGCCCGCAGACAACTGTCATGCCATGAAAACTGCCAGGAAATAAGGATCGGGATGCCGTGAGACCCACGGGGGCGGGGTCCCGGTCTCCTTGAGGTGGGGTGAGAGACCCAGGTCTTACAAGAGCGCCACCTCGTGGCTGCCAGGCCGCAGAGGCCAAAGTTGAGGGCGGCCCAGCTCTAGGCTGCCTGGCACTCTACCCACTTCCCAACAGCCTAGCTTAAACAGAGCTGCCAGGTGTGGTGAGCAACCCAATTCTCCCGTGTGCATGCACACATCAGTGCCGTGCACACCCGGACACGTGTGCCAGGGAACTAACGGTGACACAGTACCTACGTGGGCCAGACCCCGTGCCATGCCTTTTACGTACACTCTCTTAGTGGCCCCCAACACCTGCTAGGGGAGTGGTTAAAATAATACAGACTCATGGACCCCACCCCCAGAGAGGTGATGCCGCCCCATCCCCAAAAGGCAGCGCTCATCAGAGCCTGGAGAGTCGCAGCGCCTGAGGTCCCCATTATGGCTGTGCCCCTTACCAGCCCGTGAAACCTGGGTCAAGTTCACCAAACCTCTCAGCACACAGTCTCCCCATCTCTCAGGTCCCTGTGAGCATTACGAGACAAAGCACCTGGTGCAGACGGAATGCTCATCCTCACGCCCATCCTCCGCCTAATCCACACCCCCCAACACACACACGCACGCACACACGCGCGCGCACGGCCAGGACCCAGCTCGCGCCCAGCTCACCTCTCTGTCTCCTCCGCTCCTTCCCTGCTGCTTCTGCTCCTCTGAACTGCTTCCCACTCCCCTAATGCTCCAAGCCCTTTCACCTCCCAGGGCAGCCCCAGGTCCCAAGAGGACACGAAGGTTCTAGGCCTTGAGCACTGGGCTCACTCAAGGGGCTGCCTAACTGCCCTTCTCCCCTCTTTGACATCTGATGAACGCGTCCTCTTTCAAGCCACAGCTCCTGCCACTCCAATGAAGCCCTCCCTGATTCCTTGAGAACAGACCCAACTCCTGTCCAGCCCCTGGCAGAGAAGTGCAGAGAGAAGGGGGCAAAGCCTCCAACTCCGTGC
The DNA here is from genome assembly GCF_003676395.1 of Aethalodelphis obliquidens. NCBI lineage: Eukaryota > Metazoa > Chordata > Mammalia > Artiodactyla > Delphinidae > Aethalodelphis > Aethalodelphis obliquidens. The sequence continues at coordinate 12,839,563 of NW_020837951.1, forward strand.
TTGCCCCTGGGTGCGCTCCTTCTTCACTCCTGGCGTCAGCTTCCCTGCCTGTGAAGGGATCTCTGAGACTTCTCATTCTAAGCCCCCAGAATGAGCTCGCTCACAGGCTCTATCTGGGGGTGGGGAGAGCATCTCCAGGTTCACCCCAAGGTTGCGGAAGGCTGGGAAGGAGCTAGACTCAGCCTTGTTCTCCGCGGGAGGACAGGACAAGTACAGTTCAAGAGACCCCAGGCAGCGTCCTAAAGAGGCCTCGCTTGCAACTGTGGGGAGCAGACCCAATAACGAAGCACAGAGGACGCGGAGCAAAGGGAGGTCCACCTGGGATTGGGGGAAGGGGATCAGGGCAGGCTTCAGGCAGAAGCAGCTAAGGCTTGAAAGACAGGACCAAAGTAAGAAAGAGCAGGGGGTAGAGGAGGATTCCAGACCAAGGGAACATGAGACGGAAACCATGACACAGTGATGGCAAATGTATCTCACTGCTACTCCGCCTGTCTCAAGGCGCTTGGCTCAGCATTTAGCTACAAGTCTCATTTATTCCTCTCAACCACCTTCGAGATAGGAATTGCTAATATCTCTGTTTCACAGAGTTAAGCAAGTTTCCCAAAGTCACAGTACTGTGGAGTGGTGGAGCTGGGATGCGAACCCAGGCATCCGCCCGCCACGTCTGAGTCAACAGGGGTGACCAGTGGGGATGCAGGGAGGATGAGGGTCTGGGGACTCCTGAAAGGCTTGTTAAGACCTCAAAGTCGGGCTCTGTCTTCCTTGCAGCCTGCTCCTGAATGGCACCCAACCCAGGCCAGGGTTGTTGGTGAAGCCCCTTGAGGGTGACCCACCCACACGTGGAGGCGCGCGAGCCACACAGAGTCCGAGGACCCCAGCCATGCACTTCCTTTGCACCATCGGCCTCAAGGATGCAGGGAGCTGCTGCTAATGAGTGAGCGAGCTGCGGAGCGGGGGAGGAGCTGGGAGCTGCAGCCAGTCAGAAGCCGCGCCTGTCAGCGGCCACCCCGACAGGCTGGCTCCGAGCTGTTGCCAGGGCAGCCCGGAGAGTCTGCCTTCACAGGCAGAGTGATTGAGAACCAGCTGCTCTCTCCTGGGCCACCAGCTCGGCCAGCCAGGGGCTCCCCATCCAGTGCCTGGCCCTTCCAAAGCCTCAGCACAAAATGTCAGGGGCCCCGGAGGGAGGGCCACCGGCATGGAAAGCCGTCAAGACAGAAGGCGTGGGCACGCCCTCACATGATGGAGACAAGCCCTTTGTCACAACAGTCCTAAACAGGACCAGGGCTGGGGGCTTGAGGCTTCTGGACCAGGAGTTTCAACAACCCGGGGCCATCTTGTAGGACGCTCACCACTAAGTGGTCCCTGCCCCTCCACTGAGGACCCTGCAGCAGCAGGTGACCCACGGGCCTGGAGGGGAAGGGTAGAGAAGGAAGGTGATGGCGGGGGTGGAGCTGAGCGGGAGCAGTACGGGGAAGGCGGGACCCTGCCCGGCTGCTCACCAGGCCTCCTCGCAGCATTTAGCATGGCTGCCACCGGCGGGATCAGAATAACTCTGCATGGGGAGGAGGACCGCGCTGGAGAGGCAATGTGCCGGTCAGTTCTGCGTGCCCAGCGTGCTGCGAAGCAGGGTATCGGCCATGCTAGAGCACATTCAGGGGGATGACTGAGGTGTGACAAACACACGAGTGAAACTTCAGTGAATCTACCCCAGGGCAGACTCGCAGGGCCCCTAATCAGGACTCCGACGTGCCAGGAGGAGCTACAACAAGCCCATTAAATGGTTTTCTGTACAACCGCACCAGATGGATGCAGTGTTCCTCTCATTTAGAAGTGTTTTTCCCCTAGTGTGATGAGTGGCTTCAAATGTGACCACTTCTAAGAAGCCCACAGGGCATGGCCATGCTGTCTGTACCTGCTCTGAGATACAGGCAAGCTCAGCAAACCAGCCCTTCACAGGCAGCCTCTTGCGGTCCAGAACCCTGTTTGCCCCCGAGTCCCACCACTCAGTGGAAGACCCTGGCCCCCAGGCCAATGAGAAAGTTGGCAGTTCCTGCCACGGGAACACTGGCATCACTGGGGAGTGAAACTCAGGTGCAAGGTGCTTCTCCAGGGCAGAAGGACAAAGCAGGGGGCTCACGAGAGGCCATGGGGCTGTCCTTCTGAGATGAGAGCCGGCTGAAATGTGTGTGCTTAGGGCGGGGCACAGTATGCGACTCACCTTCACTGAAACTCTCTTCCTGGTAGTCGCTGGGGGCAAAAGAGACAGAGTCCCACCCACTGCCAACCATTAAAGGCTACAGAGATTTACCCACGGAACCCGCTGGCTAAGCGGCCACCTGGACTTAGGAGAGAGAGACAGCAGGGATGGCCAATCGGAAATGTGTGCTTGATGAAACACCAGGCTGGCTGTTGATCCCCTGGGTTCCCCACATGGGCCAAAGACCACGGTGGGAGCCACGGAAGCAAGCTCAGAGGTCAGCCCGCTGGCTCCCTGCAAATAACAGAGCACCGTGAAAACAAACAGGCCCCCATGGTGCCCAAGGTGGGGCAGAAGTCGAGGGAGCTAAGGTCTGGAATCCATCCATGGCCCAGGCAGGAGAAAAGGATGGGACAAGCTTTGACCTGGCTCCTTCTGCTTCACAGCGGCCTGGGCCTGGGTTGGCCTGAGTCTGCCACCGTGGAGGGACAGGGACTGCCTACAAGGAGATCCAAGATTTGGTACCCAGGGTCAGGGCCATCACGGTGACCCCGAAACACCACCAGGAGTGGGTCTGGTCTGCCTGGCTTTCTCTCTGCGGGAGGGACTGGCTCCCTGAGAAGCAGGAGCAATATCAGAAAGGAGACCTCGAGGCACCGACCCCAGGAAGCCACTGGTGTCTCCCCCTGGCAGCACACTGGGCTGCTGGATCCCCTCCATACCTTCAGGGCCAGCCCCGGGCCTAGCCGGAACCCCGCAGTAGATGCCCTGCTGTTTAGCTGAAGAACTCAGCAGACTTCTTTTGGAAGTGGGATCTGAGCAGGACAGAGAGCCCTGGCTGGGGCTCTTCAACCAGACCAAATAAACACTCAGCCTCTCACCAGGGGGGCTGCAGTTTAAATTTGGAGAGGGCAGGGAAGAGCCAATCCGAGCTGAGTTTGGGCTGAACTGGCTCTCAGCCAACAGCAGTAGGCACGCACCCCAGACTGAGCTTCGTCTGAGTCTCCCGCCCACCGGCTCCCCAAGCTGTAACAGGCAGTGGTACATCCAGCCCCAAGGTTATCCTACAGCGTGACAACCCAGCACCCTCGCCACCAACGTCCCCCAGAGGCGTGGGACCCTTCCAGAGAGGGAAGAATCCAGAGCTGCTAGCTGGACGTCTCAATACTTGAGTGGGTCTCAGAATCACCGTGTCCCTCCACGGTGGCAGACTCAGGCCAACCTGGGCCCAGGCAGACGTGAAGCAGGTGGAGCCAGGTCAAGGCTCCTCGGTACCCAGGGTCAGAGCTGCCACGGTGACCCTGAAACACCACCATGACTACAGATTCTGGGGCCAGTCCTAGGTCTGTGACTCGGACTCTCCTAGGTGGGGCTCTGGAATCTTTCTGCCTGGCACCATGATGCTCAGCGGTATCCAGGAGCCAAGAGAAGGTAAGGTGGCCGCTGATGCCTCCCAAAGCCCCCTTCCCAGAGCCCACAAGGCATGTGTGGTCTCTCCCTATCTGCTGCTGCCACTTCCTAAAACCCTGGGGAGTTACAGAGGCCCAGGTCTAAGTCCAGACTCAGCCATTTAACGGCTCTATGACCTTGTGTTGGTCTCTTAACCATCTTCAGCTTCAGATTCCTCACTTGCAAATGAGAAAGTGTCTGTTTCCTAGGACTGCTGGGAGGCCCTCTTTTAGCCCCCTCGCTCCCAGACGCACTGGATCTGCACAAGCTCTTCCGTCTGCCCAGAAGGCTCTTCCCTGCGAGCTCAGCCCACCCCTCTCCTCCTCGGGGATGCCATCCCCACCACCCTGACGGATCAAACCCTCCAGTTCCGGGCTCTCAGTGCCTTCAGGACACACGCTTCCACTGCAATCACACACTGACCTGTGGGGCAGTTTCACGGCAGGAGGGGCCGGGGCTGGTTTTGCCTGCTCCCCCGAGCCTGGCACACAGTGGGCCCTAACTGAACGGTATCCACTCTCCCCAGCACCAGGCCATCAGAGCTCCCTGTCTCGTCCCTGGCTCCAGCCTTGACCACTCAGAAACGCCCACTTCCAGCCCCTCCGATACTCCCGTCAGCGCCCTGCCCTGGACGGGCCCTCTCACACCATCCGGCACCTCTGGAGCCTCACACCACCACCAGCTGCTTCCTGGGACTGGGCCCTACGTGGCTCTCAGATTTCTCGTAGTAACGCCCTCTTGGAGTTTCAAAAGCAAACCAAGTCATTTGCCAACTATTTTCTCCCATTAATTTCACAATGCATTTGCTATTTTCCCTCCATAATGACTCATTTAGCAGCAACAGAGCAATTAGGCAGACCACAGAATATTGATTTTCTAAGTGGGAGAAGTGTCCGCACAAATGTCTCCCTATGCCTGTCTCAGGCTGTCTCCCGCTACCTGATGGGGTAAACCTGAGGGGGGCTGAGCCGAATCTGCTGGCAGGATTCTGGGGTCCCCAACAGAAGCTCAAAAGCATGGTGTGCGCATGTGTGTGAGAGTGTGTGTACATGAGATGACACGATGAAATTATCATGTGACATACATGACCCCATGGAGACCTCAGAACCCTAGGAGGCAGGCACCATTATCACACCCATTTTAAAGATGACGAAACAGAGGTTCAGAGATTAGGTGACTTGTCCTAGATCACAGAGGAAGTTAGGGAGCCGGATCCAGACCTAGGTCTGTGTGTCGGCAGGGCACAACTCTGTTCATCAGGGCGCCCTTGTGTGGCTTGCTCTCCATGGGACATGGGGGATGTGACATTGGGGGCAACGCAGTCCTTGCCATAGTGTGACCCAAGGAGACTCCTGAGACATGAAACAGTTGGCCTAGGTCTTGAGGTTGCACACCTCAGCCTCAGCGCAGCCTCCAAGCCTGCCCGCTGTAAACAGGTCCACCCTAGGCTGCCCCTGGCCATCGGCTCTTGGAAAGGCCTGGAGAAAGACATAATGGCAGGACCCCCTGCCCTCCTCCTCCTCCACCCCCTGGCCACCACCACCAGCCCAGGCAAGTGCCTGCCCAGCTGGTGGGGCACTTCAAACATCCCCTGCCTATAAAAAGAGAGGGCAGAAGAAAAGAGAGTCAGGAATGGTTTGATGAGCGGAGCATCTATGATATCTGCGAATGGCTCCCAAACCAGGCCCCACTGCTGAGAGGATCCTATCAAACAAGAGCTTAGCTTTCCTCCTACCTCCCGCTCCCAGAAACTCACTCGAGGCAAGCTGGGATGGGGGCTGTAGGGGCAACAGGTGCCCAAGTTCCTAGGGACCAACGCTAGCCTAACCCAGGGAGCAAACCAGCTTCTTGATGGCCAAGGGAAAGAGCTGAAGGTCCAGCTATCAGACATGGGTTTAAATACCAGCTCTGCCACCATCTATGTGGCTTTGGGTGGAATAATGACCTTCTCTGAGCCTCAGTTGCCTTATCTGTAAAAGGAATAACGGCTGCTCTGACACCTCCTTAGCTGTTACGAGGGCCAAGCAGTAAATGATAAAGTGCTACATAGGGACTTACCTGGTGGCACAGCGGTTAAGAATCCGCCCGCCAATGCAGGGGAAACAGGTTGAATCCCTGGTCCGGGAAGATCCCACATGCCACAGAGCAACTAAGCCGGTGCACCACAACTACTGAGCCTGTGCTCCAGAGCCCGTGAGCCACAACTACTGAGCCCACGTGCTGCAACTACTGAAGCCCGCGCACCTAGAGCCCGTGCTCCGCAACAAGAGAGGCCACTACAATGGGAAGCCCGCGCACTGCAATGAGTAGCCCCCGCTCGCAGCAACGAAGACCCAACGCAGCCAAAAATAAACAGATTTATTAAAAAATAAATAAATAAAGCGCTACATAAATGTTGGCTAGCAAAGCTCAACAAAAGGGAAGGTTTCTAAGAGCTGGCACTGCCCAGCAATGGGATGGCATCTCCCCATTACTGGCAATGTGCAAGCAGACCCTGGATTGTCCATGGTTATGGCAAGCAGAGCATCCTATATACCTCCTGTATACCCAGATGCACATTAGCATAGCAAAGGCTCCCAGGAGTCAAGCACTGAAGAAATTTACTTGCTTTGCTTCCCTGACCTGTTTGTTGGACTATGGAATCCCCTCATCACAAATGCCCGTTAACATCTGCAAGGATGTGGTGTTCCATGGAACCGGGCCTGAGAAATTCTCCTACAGGCGCTTTGGACAATGACCAGGGGACACAGGGAAGAAAGCAAGGCCTTTCGAGTACAACCCTCATTGGAAAGGCTATAGGACCTTTCCCAATGTCAAGTACAAGTCAGGAGCAGACCCAGTCCTCAACCTCCCTTTCTAGCATGACAGGGAGACAAATCCATTTGCCCAGAGAGAAAATTCACTTCAACGAAACAACGTAAAAAGGGACTTAGAAACCTCAAACAGGAGTCACTCCCAGGCTATCCCTGACCTTAACAAGCCAAGAAACTTGGCGGAATTGAAGAAGAAAGGCCTCAAGCATAAATGCCTCCCCCTTCCCTGCTCTTGCCTGAAAATTCACCATGACTGCCCTTACCCTCTGGGTCAGCAGGGCCTCGTCCAGGCTACCTGAAAGCGGGGCTAAGACTCCACAAGCATTGACCGTATTTCAGAGTGGAAGAGTTTGTGGGGCCACAGGAAGCGGGAGACTGCAGAATCCCAGATCCCCTGTGTGTCCAGACCCCATCTGTGGATCCTGGAAGAAGGCAGCAGGCACGCCCGGCCCCGCCCACAGTGCCGCTGTGGCACTGCATGGACATACCCCCTCCACCCCAGTGCCCGTACTCTCTCTGGGGGGCTCCACGCCAGGCAAGGCCGACGAATCCCGGAACCATGGGCTCCCTGGAAGAGCTCCGGCAAACCCATCCATAATGGTGCAGACTTTGCTCCCAGCAAGGACAGAGCTCTATTAATTATTCAGGGAACAGTGCAATTATGCAAATCAGTGGGCAGCCTCTGCCCAACTGCTGTCTTCTGCAGGAGTCTGGGGTGAGGGGGTGCCCGGAGCCCAAGCGGCTGAGTACAAGAAGGGAGCCACCCAGCCCGTGAAAGGCGGAAGAAACCCCCCATGTTCTGGGCCCACAGAGGGCTCTGACCAGAGCCAGGCCCCATCCCACACACAGAAGAGCTAGGAGCTGCTTTGAGGAAAGATTCTGAAAACCTGGGGATGCCTTTTCCAAAAAAAGAAAATACCCCCAAAGCTACTGCTAGGCCAGCAATGCCATCATTCAAAGCTTGCTCCTGCAGGCCCTAAAGGCATGGAATACTTCCAAAGTTCCCTCTTTAAAAGTATGCTTCTAAGGAGAGGTAGCAACTCAGATTAGCGTTTACCCAAGAATGCTCTGCGGAATACTACTGCTCTCGGGGTGGGGGACAGGAAACCCTGGATTAAACAAGGTGAAACTGGTTTCTTTACTGCAGGACCTCTCAGGGCCTAGAGTGAGGATGCCCGTGCCACCTGCGGAGGAGAACATCTAGTCTCACCTCCAGGAACCAGGAACCGAGTTTGATAAACTCTGGACAGATTGCTCACAAAATCCCCTGCCAGGTCCATCACCCCTTGACTCTGAAATCCCGCGGTGCAGGTTTTCACTACTCTCATAAACAGCCATCATCAAAAATGTGAACTTCATGCGCACAGGGCAGCCAGACACGACCACCTCGGGCAGGCTGGAAGGGCGGTCAGAAGGCCCGCCCGTGGCCCTGCCGCCACCCCCTCCCCGAGGCCTGGCAACTGTGCAGGTGCCCAGCACCATCTCAGGTCCACGGAGGGCTGGGTCGGCTGGGAGCCTGGCCGCACGATCAGCAACCCCCTCAGCCAGTCTAGCCGGAGGTCTCGGCGCCAGACTCACCTGTCTACCCACACGTGCGGAGCAAAGGCTGGGCTGGGAGGCCCTGCCCGCCATCATCACTGCTTTCCCTTCATCCACCTGGGCAGTGATGCGAGTGACCTCGACGTGCTGACCTGGGGAGGAAGGCTGGTGAGCCCACCGTGACCTCTGCCACCGACCCCACCTCACCCAAGATCATAAGTCAACAGATCCAAATGCAGCCATGGCTCATTAGCTCTGCCAGGAGGACAAGAGAGGTAGGGGCCCAAGGAGGAGGACACTTGTCATCACTGAGTAACTGCCAATGCGGGGGCAGGCCCCGAGCCAGCCCTACCTTCACAGCCTGGGGACCCCAGCCACTGAGACCAGAAGGATAGGCCCGCCTCCACTGCCACACACCCCCACACCCCCTCAGGACTTCGGCACCCATAGTAGCCTCCTTCAGAGCTCGGGGTGGCCCCGGGACGCTCCCCCAGCCCCCTCTGGTGGCTGTCACGTTCTTTCATGTGGGAGACAGTAAAACACTCTGGAAACATCTAGGTGCAAATCCCGTGTATGCCACCCACCTACTGTCGGATAGGGACAAGTGGCTTTTACCTGTCGGAGCCTCCGTTTCTCATCTGTAAAACAGGGAGAGGGCAGCACTGAGCAGTAGTTAACAGCACAGACTTGGGAGCCAGGCTCCTTGAGCTCGAATCCTACCTCTGCCATTCCAGCTGTGCAATTCACATTTCCTGGTTGAAAACCAGGGATAACAACAGAGTGCAGCACGCGGGCTGTTGTGAGGATGGAGTGAGTTCCTCTCTGTGAAGGGCTGAGAGCAGGCCTGGCCCACAGGATCTGTCCATCATGTTAACTATCATACTGGAGAGGGCCTTGGCTTTGAGTCCAAAGAGACCTAGATTCTCAATCCATCACAAGGGTAATCCCCGATAAGTGATTTTTACCCCTGAGGCCAGTTTCAGCACCTGTAAAATGGAGGGAGGATAAAACAAGGGTAGTCAAGAGGATTAGGGATGACGTACAGACGGTGCACAGTGCCTGGCACACAGCAGATGCTCCGTAAACGGCAGGTAGGTTAGTGATGATACTACTGACTGAGCAGGTCATCTGGAAAACAGAGACCACGAGAATAGGGGTTGATGGCAGGGCCTTAGATAATAAAGCCAGTCCACCTGGGTTTGGATCCTACCTACGAGCCGTGTGACTTGGGCAAGTGGCTCAGTCTCTCTGGGCCTCAATTTTCCTCTCTGTAAAAATGAGGAGAGTAATATCGTTCAGAGTGCTGGTGTAAGGATGACGTGAGAAAATGCAAGAAAGGAGCCCGGCCCATCAAAGGTGGCCACGCAGGGTAGGGGCTGGTGGGTGGTGGTGATATCGCAGCACTCAGAGAAGCTCGCCATGAAGAATGCAGAGACGAAAGGCACCCTGTCCCACCTGCTACCATGGCTCCATCCCACGTCACCTCCAAGGACTTCACGACCTGAAGGCGGTGCAGCAAAGGCCGGGAAAGACAGGACGCTACCCTGTGCTAGGTACCTCCCCTCCAGGAATCCCAGAGTCCTGGGCACTGAGATATTAGTCTTTGTTTTGCTTTGTTGAGATGGAGAAACTGAGGCTCAAAGAGAAGCAGTCAGTCGAGCTCCGGGTGGCTGACTCCAGCACACCTGCTGACCTCCCGGCAGCTGGCAGAGCAGGGGATGGGGCTGGAAGGCAGTCATGGGTTCAAATTCCAGCTCCATGGCCCACAGGCCCAGATTTCCCCTGCCCCACCCTCCCCCATCTTTCTCTCCCAATCTCAGCGGGCATCTGGCCTCCTCCGTTGGGGGTACAGCCTAAGCCACCTGGCCTCTCCCAGGGGCCTCTGCACAGCCAGCCACTCTCATCCCTGAGCCGAGACTCTCCAGGCTGTGCTTAAAGAGCTCCACTCCCAGGTGGGGGCCAAGGGCACCTGGTCCAGGCCTGAAACATTGGCTAGTCCTGTCCTATGGGCTTTGACTCAGTGGACCTGGGCTTGAATCACATTACTGCCACTCACTTGATCCTGGTGACCCCAGAGAGGAGTGACTACACCTCTCTGAACCACCTGTAACTGGGAAGTTGGCAAGAGGAACGGGCCTCAGTGGCTCAGGTGGGCCAAGCACTGGACCTGGAGCTAGGAGACAAGTCCCAACTCCAACTCTGCCCCTTCACCTCTCTGAGCCTCCCCCATCTTGCCTGGAGAACGCAGACCATAGTCATAAATGCCCTAATTGCTCCAGGCGCCCTTAGGAGATCTAGAGCACCAGTGTGAAAGTGCTTTTAACAGCGGGGAACCCTGGGCAAGCACAGGTGGTGGTGGGGGGCTCCTGACTCCTGTAGGAGGGGGAAGGTTAGTTCAAAAGACATCACAACCTTAATAAGAAAGGGCACGGCATGCTAATGGGAAGATTCTAGGTCTCAACGAGGGAATGGATCGCCTAGGCATGGGGTTCCCCCGAGTGTGACTTTGGGCCAGTCATGTTCCCCTCTTGGAGTTTCAGTTTCTACATCTGTGAAATGAGAAACAAAAAACCCTCTTACTATGAGGAATCAATAAGAACATAGCAGTGCCTAGGCAAGCTGCGGGCATACATCTGGGACACGGTCCTGCCCTCTGCAAAAGGAACAGACTTTGGGCAGTGGTTCTCACACTTTGAGGAAACATGATTACTCCACCAGAGTCTAATTCTGAAGGTCTAGGGTGGGGCCCAAGAATCTACATTTTATCAGGGGTCCTGCCTGGGGTGGGCTGGTCAGTCCTGCTCAGGGGCCAGGCCTTCAGCTTCCAAGACAAGAGTGGGGTTTTATCAGAGCCAATTCTGGGACTGAGTTTCCTGATGAAATCTGGGGAAGATGGAAAGGGGGAAAGAAGGGTAATAGGAGTAGAGGGGTGGAGCTGTGAACAACCTATTAATCAATTTCCTCCCCAGCCAGGAAACAGTAATTGCTGGCCGCACACATCCTTCACATGCTAACAGTCTGCAGCTGCAACAGGAAGCTTCCACTGCGAATGTCAACAAGACAGCATGAAATTAACTTCCCCTTAGTCAGTGGGCACAGGGAGATGCTGCACTAACTCACTGCCCTCAGTATGAAAACTCCCCAGGACAATGTCGCATCAAATTAGAGCCTGTGCTACCACAGCGGCATCTGTATTTCTACCCGAAGTGCTCTTTTACAACCAGGCCCTGCAAACAAGGGCTGGGAGAAAGAAAGGTCAGGGCTAGCCAAGGCAGGCGACCGTCCCGGGGTTAACTGGGCCCTGGCCAGAGCCAGCCGGGACCCCTCAGCTACCCTATGGGGGCTGCCCACCAGAAAAGGGAGGCAGCAGGTCGCCGTGACAAGCAGTAACTCACCCCTCAGAGCACCTGCTGTGGGGAAAAGTGCAAACCCAACCTTCTATCTGGGCCAATTCCTGGCCCGCCAACCCCCCCGGAGAGACGGGGAGACAGACTTGTGGCTCTTCCGAGTTAGCAGTGCAGCAGGCCCAGGAGGCAGGTTCCTGCGCTCCAGCCTGGCCTGTGGCAGTCCAGGTACAAGTGGCAGCAGGAGGAGCGGCAGGAGGTGGGGCGACAAAGCCCTGCTCAGGCGCCTTTGGGAGAATGCAAAGACGTCCTAGAGGCTGCCCTCGGGCCCCTCCCCTCCTGGCAGTTAATCACCAGGCAGACCCCCAGTGCCTCCCCAAAGCACAAAGTGCTGTGTTCGGGCCTCCCAGCAGCCCGCCCCAGGCCGCCATCAGCCGCGGCCTTCAAGGGGACAACCCCAGGGGTCAGCTGCACGCAGGCTTCCTGAGCGGATGCGAGTGGGGGTATCTGGGGAACGCCCTATTCTTGGCACACCCCCAGGATCAGGCTTGACCTCCAACCTTGGGGTGACCTCTTACCTTCCCCAGGAACGCACAAAGTATTCCCAGATAGGCTGCCAGGGACCCTGCAGGCGGGATCCCGTCTCCCTCTCCTTCCCCTGGGTCCTCACCGCACCACCCGCCTGGCTCAGAGGGGACCTCTGGTGCACAACTGGTGGCTTCCACAGGGACCTGGCTTCCAGTTGCCAAGGAAAGTTCTTACATGTGCACGCGCTGGGGCCTGTGCTGTGGCCTGTAGGCAGGACCTGGGGGGCCGCCCAGGCTGTGCCCCCCAGGATGTGTGAGATGCCGTGTGCCCACCCACAGAGCACGGAGATTCCCTCAGTAACACAGGCCACCCTTCCTGGTGCCCCCAGCTGGGAGGGGCAACTTCCGCATCATTCCCATCACAGTCATCTCCTCTGGGCTTTCAGCCTGTCCTCTGAGGGGGGTGGGCAGGATCACAGGCGACTCTACACTGAGCACCGTGATCATGAGGGAGAGCACGCCCCTGGTGGAGAGCTGGTCCTCTGAGAAGCTGCCTCAAACTCTGGAATTGGGAGGAGGGGTCCCATAGGCAGCAGCCCGAGGGCCGCTAGAGGGGAAGCAAAGGGGTTAGTTTCACTGTAGAGTGGCTGGTGACTGTCCTGTCCATAGCCCAGGCCTCAGGCATGTCGCCCGGCTGCTCTGGGGCGTCAGAGGGTGGGGGTAGGAGTGGTACAGCCTCACGCCAATCCGGGCTTGCTCTCCGCGGCCACTTGCATACCCCACCCAGGCTGGGAATGCAGCCCAAGCCACCCCTTGCAGGCAGGTGCAGGCAGATGGACTGTCGGCCAGGAGACCCAGCATTAGCAAGGGGCGCTTTTCCACTCACCGGCACCAAGGCACACAGGAGGGTGGGTGGGGGAGGAGCTAAGTGGGCCCTGACACCTGCGAAGGAGTCACACGCCAGCCGTGGGAGCTGGGTGTTTTCCTTCCTGCCTTTTCGGTCTCCCTATGATCTCCAGCTCGCTTCTGTGGCCCTCTCAAATAGCCATTAATTAGAGCCTGGTAATTAACTTTCTGGTTCAAGTAATATTTTGCAAAGGAATTCCATTAAAGAGTCAATTTGCATATCCTCAGACATGGGACCTGGAAATAAGCAGGGTTACTCTGGGAGAATGCGCAAGGCCTCACCCACAGCACCCCTCAGGCCTGGCACCCAGGCCTGCGCTCTGCAGGCACCTACAGGCACGAGGGCATTCAGAGGGTGGCTGTGCTGATGGCCCGGGGATATGCTGAGCCCTGGGAGGCTCTTCCCAAGAAGGCAGGCGGTCTGTTCACAGAACTGGCCAGCTCGGTGGCCACACGCCCAGACAGCAACTGCACACACGCACACAGATGCGCACATGTGAGAGCGCACACACAGAACATGCCACGCACACGGCGAAACAGGATGTATGTAAACACACACGCACATGCCGGTAGACACGTACACATAAGAAAACAGACACAGTAAGAACGGTAGCCAGCACTCATTGAGCGCTTAGAATGAACCGTATGTCCATATTCAACCTACAAATACAGCCACTTCATGTGGTCCAGCCCTACATGAAGCGCCAGGCCCTGTTCCAAACGCTTTACATGCGATTATTCACCTCAGATGCACAAGGACACTTAATATACGACGCGCACACACCTTCACGAGGGCAGGTGCGTACCTGTAAGACATACAAAACCACGCACTCGTGGAGGTACACATGCCTACAGACACTTGTACAAAAAAAGGCTTCTCTAGCTTTTAAAACCCCAGGCTGGGGCTGATCACATTCTCACTAGCTAATTTCCACCGTTCCTAAAAATATTGCCCAGCTCAGATCTCTGGAAGATACACGAGGGAGCTGCAGATCTAAAAGGAGGGCGATAAAAATGAGAAAGCAAAAATAAATTGGTTCTTCTCCAAGTCTGGGTCATGTTCTGTGGCTTTCCCCTCCCTCTGGAGATGAGGCTCAGAATCATGTGCTCGTTAGTGGGGCTCCAGTCAGCCCTGCCCCAAAGGTGCCCATGGGGATCCAAGTACAATGCTGCAGCTGGGTCGGGACGTGGTCATGAGGCCTGGCTTCTGTAAGGGTCCCACCACCACGCCTTTGACCATGTGCCTCAGTTTCCCTGAGTCTAACAGTCCCTTCACCACCTACCTATTCTGCATGGTGAAAGACCTTTCAAGGTGCTGTGTAAACGCCAGGCCTCCTTATGATAATTATCGGATTAAGAATTAAATCTGATTCCCTTATGGCGAGGAGAGCAGGGGAGGGGGGGAGTTGGGAAGCATTCCTTGCAGGTAATTAATGAATTCCCGGCCATACCGCTTGGAAGACAGAGACCCATTTAACAAAGATCCACCTACATGAGGCCTCTCAGAGCTGAGGAAGGCCAAACAGGGCAACTAAGGCTCCTGCAAGGGACTTGCCAGAACGTTCAGAAGGCAAAGGACACGAACAGACAAGCCTCAAAAGCAGCAGCACTACTGGCCCTTAAACTCAGGAAAACAGCGTTCAATCACTAACAAGCAAGAAATGCAAACAACAAAGAAATGCCATTTTTCTGCCTACACAAATGACGAAGACTGTGTTAATGACGACACCCAATGTTGTTAAAGGTCTAAGGAAACAGGTGAGCACCCTCAAAAATCACTGGGGGGGTGTAAATTACTACAGGCTCTCCATGGGAGGCATTTTTATCAAAAACCTGAAACTCTTCATATTCTTCGACCTAGTAATTCTAAGACTTTACCTCATGAAATCAATCACAGATGTAGATAAATGATGCATACTCAAGGATTAAATACCAGCACCATTTTTAATAAAGAAAAACTAGACATAACCTAAATGCCTAAATTACTAAAAACAAGTAAGGCCTGAACATCAGATGGAACAGTAAACTTTACAAGTCAATTTTTAAAACACATATAGTAGAGGTTTGCTTTCCCAGGTGTAGCCAAGAACCAGGGTCATTCCACTTGGCTATTTCTTGCGTTCAAAGTAGTAATGATCCTCTGTGCAGCCCCTTTCACCTTACGAGGGACAGCAACATCGAGTATTATTTCTCGAACTCAGAATAACACCGCATGATTGCGTGTTATTATTCCCACACTGCAGATGAGAAAACTGGGGCTTACCAAGATGAGGGGCCTGTTCGCCACCAATATTAACTACCACTTACTGAAAACCTAAAACACACCTGTCTAACCGCTCTCGCGTGTTATAACTTATTTAATAAAATTTTAGAAACATTTAAGAAACGTGTAAGACCCAGTGTGAGTTGCTAAGGAAACAGTACTGAACAGGACAGACATTTTCTATTAAACACATGCTGAATATATTAATATCATTTCCAACGACACTATTATCATCAGACCCATTTTGCCAATGTGCAAACTGAGGCTCAGAAAGGTTAAGTGACTTGCCCCAGGAATGCCTGGCTTCAAATCCAAAGATCACATACTTCCCATTATTCGCAGAGACTAAGATGCCCAATCATCTCAACATCACCCAAGGGAAGGCAAAGAAGGACCAGGCTCTCCCTGTCTACAGCAGGGGAGGGAGAGAGCGGAGAAAACCCAGGCCTGGGTGCCCAGCCCTTCCTGCACCTACTGTCAACAGAAAACAGATTCTGTCTTCCATTTTTTCCTGTTCCTCATCAAGCTTCCTCTCCTCCCACCAAGGAATGCCTCACCCAAAGGGGGAGAATTGATTCCTGCCTACTCAGGGCCGGGTGAGCCCCCGGTGAAAGCCCCCTCCCTCCACTTCCAAATTATCTCCCTCCCTAGTCTTACACTGCCTGGAATCCTACCATTAGTAACTTTCAGGTGTGGGAACTCCAGGCAACACACATACTCCCTGTAAGGGAAATCAATCTCTCACTCCACACATATCAGCCTTGGGTAACTGCACCTGGGTTGCCCGCCTGTGTGGAGGGCCAGAGTCACCCAGATACAGTATCAGCGAGAAAAAAAAATGAGGAAAGCACAGTATTGCCAGCTGACCCTCCTAGGTACTCAGCAACATTAATAAATAAATGAGTGACTTGGAAATTATCTTCTGGGAAGGCAGAAGCACCACATCCGAGATCGCTTTTACCAACATTAATACCGTCTTGTAAATGAAGCAGGAACATTTCCAGCCTGCAAAACAAAAGTGCTTTTGCCAGCACACCTTTCACCTGGAAAGCCCCCGAGCGGCATTCATTTCTGTTATCCACGGGGAAATGATTACCTGTCCTTGGTGCTTATTTCCAAAACCTCCAAAGGAGAAATGAGCGTTGAGGGGTCCAGTGATCTTGGAGACCGACTGGGAACCTCCCCCAGGCTGTTTTCAGGGAAGTAAGTACAAAGGCTCAAACCTGTCCTGTGGCCCTCGGGGACCCCAGAGCCCAGTTGTGCCCACCAAGCCCTGGCTGGCTTGACCCCAGCCTCACAACCAGGCATCAGCCCTCTCCCCGCATCAGCCAACTTCAGCGTCTCCACACCTGGGGCAGACTCCTTTCCCAAGGAGCTGAAAGATCCCAGAACGGAGCTAACTGGATGAGAGAATCCAGAGGAGAGAATCCCGGCACACACACAAAAAAAGCTCCCAGATGAGAGAATCCCAGCGCAAAAAGAAAATAACGTCCCCAGCACAGAGAGCATGCAACAAAGCCGCTTCAGCAGCCATAAAGCAGACAGATTCATCCAGAGTCAGAACCCAAGTGGCCGCCCCCGAGTTCCCTGTGCTCCTTCTCCCCATGAGGCGGCCACGGGGGCTCACATCTGCCACCCTAGAGGCCCCCAGCCCCCTTCCCGTGCCCATCTCCTCAGTGAGGCCGCTGTCTCTGCACTTGCCCCTTCCCAGGGAGAGGCACGGCAGCCCAGCGGGGTCCCATGAGCCAAGCCAAAGGCAGCCGTTCTGTCTTCCCAGCCTTCAGCAGCACCACCACCCCACAGCAGAGCGGGGGGAGGCGCCTCTCCACTCACCCAGCGTTGACCGTGAGCTTGGGGGGTGGGGGTGGGGGTCGCCAGAGCTGGCTTGACTCACTCAACTCCAAACAGGGCGAATCCAGGGACTGCCCCAGAGAAACACCTGCCCAGCCATCCCACCAGCAGCCGCTAAATCTACTTGTCGGCGAAGCAGCACGCCAGGAGACCCCAGTCCGAGTAAAGCCCGCTGCCGCTCCAAGGTTGGACAGGAGGGCTTCAAACTCAGTCTCTCTGCCTGTCCGTGGGAAGTCTGGGCTCCCTTCCTGGGCCAGAGGAGCCACCAAGCCAGATTTTGTTTATCGAAAATTAATAAGACAATTCCACACCACTGTCAGTGACGTTCTGCTCCAACCGCTACCATTTACCACCGCTTCTAGAAACAGACTTGTAGTCTTACTCCCTACCCAACCCCATCCGTGCCCCTCCGGCATGTGGCAAAGCTGACCTGAGGCCAAGCTGGGCAGGACCTGCTCCAGGTCATCTCAGCCGGGCCCTGACCTCCGGCCAGGGCTGCCAGCCGAGCACTCGCCGGCATCTCCGTGCAGGCTTCCGGCTGGAGGGAGGTAAACATGGCATGCACGCTGTCTGCTCCCAGGAGGGCAGGCACACTCAGAGGCCGGACCGCCTGCCGTCTCTCCTGTTCCCCAGACACCCACACATGCACACAAAACTGGGTACGTACACGAGGCCCTGAATGCGGGTGCAGAGGGTCCTGACCCCCACCAAGGAAAGCGCAGAGAAGGGCATGTTCCTGGGGAAGAAAGCCAGAGGAAGGGGCCGGGCGGAGGGAGGAAGGCAGCAAACCGGGTGGCCTGCCGCCCAGACAATAACAAAGATGGGAACCGAGATTTTCAAAGACGCAGTGGCTGCACCCAGCGCTGAGCTCTGGCCTGGCTAAATCTTCCTGCCAGGGCACGCCTGGTCCCCTGGGGCACCACGGCCATCAGAAAAAGGCTGAGGGTCCTGCCTCGGGCTGGGCTTGGCAGCTGGGGCAGCAAACCAGCTGCAGGCAGCGGGGAGGATGCATTAGAGAGAGCAGCTCCGGGCTGATGAAAATTAAAGGTCTAGTAATTCTCCTGGAGAGTGGAAAGAGTACTCTTCGGGAAGATGCTAGGGGTCAGTTAAACAGTCACTCAACCTTGGGCAGGAGTTGGGCTATAACTTGTACTCCTCTGCCTGCTGGAACCAAGGGGGAGGGGAGAGAGATTTCATTCTACCTGTGCCTCCCTCACAGGGAGTGCCAACTCACCAATCATACACAGGGGCACAGCCCTATGAAGGAAGGCAGATGCCAGGGGCCTGAGATGCTGGGGCTGAATGCCGAAAAGGTTCCTTGCTGCCTGCCCGTTCTTTCTTTCACCCCCACTTAGCTGAGCAGGAACACGTTCTAACTGGCACCAGAATCCACCACCATGCTGTGCCCAAGGAGAAAGGTGCTGGGGCTGGCACGGCTCAAGGAGGGGGGGACCTGGGCCCCAAGAGGCTGTGTCTGCCGGGTGTCCCCGCAAGCGGACAAGAGGGCTTGCCCTTGCGAGGTGAAGCCGGCTCCTTGCCAGTGACTCCTGGCGGGCTGAGCCACCTCCTCTCTCTCCTCCTCTGCCCCACAAGCCACCTCCCCTTGGAATTTCCACACCTGCTCCTGGCTTGCCCAGGAAAAGGAAACAGGGAATAGGAGACACCCCTGGGAGTGGAGAGGTGAGGGAGGGAAGCAGCTGCCCAGGGCTGGGAAGGATGAGGCCCTTATTCCTTGGCCTCAGGCACTGCCCGCTCTGCTCACCCCAGCCCCCAGCGGAGCACGCGCCCTACTTACAGCAGATGTGCCCCCTAAGCGGCCCAGCCCCCTGTTCCTCCCCTCCAGATGTTCACCCTTTTCGTCTCCGCTGGGTTTCCGCAAAACCCAGCCGAAATGCCTTTTGTATCGGACACTCAAGGGCTCCAGAGGCAGGGGATGGATCCTGGGGTGGAGGCGCCACTTCTGTCCCCAGCTCCGGGCACTGTACCGCCCGGGAAACAATGCCCACCTCGGCGAGGCGAGGCAGGACTTCTCGGCGAGGGCACTTCCCTCCCGGCCTCGCCCCGAGGCTCGGGCGCCCGGTCCTCACCCCTGGGGGAGTGAGAAGGGTCCTCCCGTCGCGCCCCGCCCCCGTCCGAGATGGCCCCACAAGTTGCCGGAGGGCGGCGTGGGGTGCCCTCGCGCTTTCGGCGCGCCCCAGTCCGGCTCTCGCTTTGTCCCCGCGCCCTCCGGGGCGCATCCCGGGGCGGCGGCGCGCGGAGGCCGGGCCGGCGGCGACGGCGGGCTCACCTCTCATTGTCCGCGGCGGAGGCGGAGGCGGCGGCGGCGGCGGCGGCGGCGCTCCGGAACCCCGGCAGGATGTGGCGGAAGCTGTGGTTGCGGTCCAGCTTGGGCTGGCTCTTGGTGCGCTTGATGGAGCCCTTGAGGCGGCGGCTGAGGAAGCCCTGCGCGCGGGGCGACAAGAGGGGGGAAGGGAGGCGGGGTTAGCGCGGCGGCGGCGGGCCCGGGACCCGTGCGGAACCCGCGCCCTGGCTCGGGCGGCCGTGCGGCCGAGGGCGGGCGCGGGCTCGGGCTGGCCCCTGCACCTCGCGGCCCGCGCCGCCCGCCCGCCAGCCGACCGAGCGCCGACGGCCCGGCCCGCGCAGCGCGGCCCAGCCCACCCCGCGCCGCCAGCCAGCCAGCCAGCCAGCCACGTCGCCCCCGCCCCCTAAGCCGCTGTTGCCATGGCGACGCCGAGCCGAGCCGCGCCGGCCGCTACCGAGGACGCCCGAGCCCCCCGGGCGCGGGGGCGGGGAAGCCCCCGGGGGCTGAGGGGGCGGGGCTGCAGAGGGGCGGGGACCCTCGGGGGGCCTCCGCGGCAGCAGCCTCCTCAACTCTTACGGTAACACGGTCACACACCGCCACCCACCTGGAGGAGTCCACGCCCCCCTCCCGGTCCTGGATTGCCAAAGCGCCTTCCTCCACCCGCGAGGTCGATGTTCTCAGCCCGGGTAGTACAGATGGGGGAAACTAAGGCTCTGCGAGCAGGCGTCCGGTCCTCTGGGGAATGACCGGCTAGCGCAGCTCCTGGTAGTACCCTGGACCCCTAACCTGTGTGTCTTTCCTTTCGCAGGTGACTGTCACAGGCCCTCGGGGTGGAGCCCTTTGCCTGGAACCGTTGTACCCCAGCAGGGGCAACCACCTTGGGGGCAGGGTGACCTAGTATCTAGCTCAAGGAGAGGCCGAGGGGCTGAAGGGTTTGCCGAGTACCCCCACTGCGTGCTTCAAGATTTGGAGCCAGGTCTGAGGGAAAGCTGGATCTTCCCTAGAGAGACTGCTGCCTGCTGGCCCATTCATGACCCATGGCGGGTAGGGGTCCACTCCCGGGAGGAGTATGACAGACCTCAGCGGGGCCTCCCCATTAGGCCATTCATGCATCTATCAGAGTGCGCTGGACTCTGAGACCGGAACCTAAGCTGAGTCCAGCCCCCAGAGCTCCGGGTCTAATGGAAGAGACAAGGAGGAGACAGCGTTCAGTACAGCGTTCAGTACAGCGTTCAGTACAGCAGGTTGAACCAGTCTACCCTGGGGTAGATTTGGGGGCTCAAGGGGCCACAGCCTGGGGTGTTCTGGACTTGGTACCCTCAGGCAGTTGGAGGGAGAGGAAAACTGCAGGAAGAGTGATTCCCTGTGGGTGGAGTTGTCGGAGAGGGATTCTGGGGACTCACCCACCCCAGCCTCAATTCCAGGTGATATAAGGACAGAAGGGAATGAGTTAATGTTGTTCACAATCTGAACACCACATTTCATCCGTCACACAATAAAGGGTGGGCTTGGTGGCCCTCTGCTCTGGGGGGAGAGTTGGACATTTGCTGTCGTCCACGCCCTTACTGGATCTGTCCATCTCTATGGCCCTGGCACCCAAGACTGATGAGAGCAAATGTTGGTTGTACCCATCATCTCATGTCACCCGCACAAACAGAAATGACAGAAAAACATCCCTTTCTGCAAATGGAGAAACCTTGCTCAGAGAGGTGAAATGACTCACCCAAGGACACACAGCTCTCAGACCTACCTAATGTCAGAGCTTTTCCCATAGGACCCCCCTCTTCTGCCCACCCTCTTCAAGCTTTCCCTTTTCCCATCTTTCTGCCCCTACTTTTTCCTCCCCCTCAATCTCTCCCATCCATAGAAGGCTTATTCCTGTGGCCACCTGTCAGAATTCTGCACATCCTTCAAGGCCCTTCTTCAGGCCTTCCCAGGCAGTGGAATCCAAATGCCTCTCACCTCTACAGCTTGGTATTACTCTAATCAGTTGCAGTTTAACAATTATCTCTTAGGGGTTAGGGACTACAGGAGGGACCCTCTTCCAGAGTGGTGACCCACAGACAGGACGAGGCCTAATGCAGAGGGACCACAAATGGTGGTGGGCCAGGGGGACAGCAGGCTCTCTGGGAGACACAGCATGAAGGCAGGGACCTGCACCCCTGAATAAGCTCTGGGCTCTCCCAACCTTGGCCTCTTGGCAGCTGTTGGGGGAGGAGGGATGCGCCTGGCTAACTTGGATGGGTTCTTCTCTCGCAGGTGTGGTTGTCAAGCAAGTTCCCCCAATGGGCTTGTACTTTTTATTGGTTTTTATTTTCTACACTGATTAAAATTTCACAATTTTTTACACTCTTGTGGTACAAAGAACCACAAAGCAGGTTTCACAATTTACGGAGCTCATTATGTAGCAATATGGACAGCTTTATCCTAATCCTGAGTTTAAAAAAAAAAGTTTTCTTCCTTCTAAGAGGTTGAGTGGGACAGTATCCCTTCGTCTTCCCCACCCCCACCATCAAGGCTACACTTAATGCTCCTCTGATAAGCATTACCTGTAAGCATCCTTGAAGCCTACTCTGAATGTACCTCCCCAAACTGACCATGACCTTGGGGACTCAAACTCTCTATAATATCATTCATTCACCGTTTGTCAAGAGCCTACCATGTGCTAGGCATAGTGACCAAGACTGACATGAACACTATGAAGTGAGCAGTGTACAGAATAACAAAAGGACAGGGAGCTCACCTGTCCCCCACCTCACCACACATATCCACCATGGAGGACCTTATGTCCCCCAGAGGACCCAGCTCAGGGCTCTACATATGGCAGGCTTAACAAACGCTCATTATCCGAGAAAGCCACAGCTGGAAGGGGACTCAGATCCAAAAGACTGTATTACAAGGGTGAATAATGCCCAGAGAGGGGAAGGTCTTTCCCAAGGTCACACGGCAAGGTTAATCAAAGACCCCGGACTCCAGTTCCCTGCCCTGCTTAGCCTCACAGCTTGCTTACTGACCTCCTTCTTGGGGTAAAGGGACAAGGGTGGCTCCTTGCCCAGCCCTGGATGAAGGGAGACGAGCCTTTTCTCCTGCCCCTTCACGGGAAGGTCCCAGGACATGATTTCTGGAGGCAGCTGCAGCCCTGAACTCAGAAAGAGGGAATGACTGGCCTTCAAGTCAGAAAATCTTGTTCTAGACCCAAGTCGACCTTTAGTGAGGGGCAGTGGGCAAATCACATCCCTTCTTTCAGTAAAACAGGGCTCTCGAGGCTCACTGCCGTGGACCCCACTGACAGCCCAGTGGCTGAGAGCTGGGAGCCAGAGGCAAACAAATGGGGCTCAAATCCAGCTCCATAGACCCCTGGCGGTGAGATGGTAGGCAAGGTCCCTCACCGCTCTGTGAACTGGGTGGGGGCTGCAGTGAGGATTAAGTAGGACAAAGCCCTGGATCCCCTCCCCTTCCACACCCCCAGGGCCTGACTTTATCCACCTTCTCCAGGAGGCCCTGACTACATACTCCAGCCCGGCTGATCACACTCCTCAGGCCAGCTGAAGTCCTCTCACACTGCTTGTGTTCAAATCTTAGTTCAGATAAACTGGGAAAATTACTGGACCTCTCTGAGCCTCAGTGTCCCTATCTGTAAAATGGGTTAAGGATGATACCTTCTCTATAGGGTTGTGGGAAGGATTAAATGAGGTAGGCTATCCCCAGTAAAACGGTAAATACTAAGCAACTAAACACAGTAGTTGCCAGCTTTATTATTATTATTACCGAGGTTGGCTCCGATATAGCCACCAATTTTTGCCCCAAGGAGGTATGTGACCACCACAGGTGGGAGTCTGTCTGGGCTCTCGGAGGAGCTTGAAAGCAAAGTGGCGGTGGGGACAGGGCTGGTGTCATGCCTAGTGAATGAATGAATGTGCTTGCAAAAATTATCCTGGAGCCACAGAATATCACTCGGTTTGGTAGTTTTGAACTCTTTTAAACAAGCACTTCTCTTCTAAAGTAACCTCCCAGAGACTCCGGAGGTTCAAAGTGCTCGGGCGGGTGGAGCCGCACAGGTGGAGGCCTCCGCTTTCATTCACTGGCGCCGGGTCTGATGGCTAAAGCTCAGCAAGGCGCCTGCACAGTCCGCAGGGAACAAGCCTGCCCCCTCCCCAGATGGCGCGCTGTGTCTCTGCTAACACAGCCCCATTCCCCTGCGCTTCTCAGGCAGCTGTGCCACTGTGCTTAGGTCAACTAAGGCCCCAGGGACTTTTGCACGAGGCTGCTGCCTGGTGTCACCACCCCCAGCCCTTTGGTGACAGGGTGTGGACAGCCCTTGTAGCCTCTGCCCACGTCCGTGACAGCTCACTGCCCGTGCAGATGTCCTCCCTCCCAGCTAATCCATGTCAATGGTCCAAGCCCCTTGGGCTTCCATCCATGTCAATGACCAAAGTGCAAGAAAAGTCCCGAGCGGAGGACAGAGGCCCATGGGGTCTCTGGCTTGCAGGACCCGAGTTGTCGACTGCTCCCCCATCCCTATTCTCTGCCCCACGCTGACCCCGGCCTCAGTGCTACTTCTCCAGGAAGTGCTGGGAAGCTTTCTCAAAGGCCTTTCAGAATTCCAGACTCGTGATTTCTCCATTCACCATTTCAATCCATTCCATGTGATGACGATGCTGATAAATTACCAATTTCCAGGCTCCTGCTCTGCCAGGTCGCTCTGCCCGGGGCACTCACAGAACACATCCGGAGCCTGAGCAGAGGGGATGCCTGGGAGGACCCGATGCCTCTTATCAGGAATCCTCGTGAGGACATGTGCTTCAGAAAGATGTTTGGGGTTTTCAAGTGGGGAGACAGAGGCTCAGAGAATGTAAGCTACTTGCTGAGAGTGGCAGAGCTGTTAGGTGGTAGAGCTGGGACTGTAACCAGGAGAGTTCTAGCCCCTGAGCAGGCAGGGCAGGGATCCTCTTACACATGCACACACGCCACACACACACACACACACACACACACACACACACACACGTGTCAAAGGCCAGAACGGAAGTGACTGTTCAGCCCCTCCTCCCCATGCCCCAGGTACCATGCTGGGCCCGGGGGAGAGAAGAAAGAAGGGAAGGTGGGCTTCTCCCTGAGTGCAGGGCTGTCACCTGGGGCTCACAGGTGAGGACCTGGCGGCTCAGGGAGGGGAGACTTGCCCAGTCCCATCCTCACGTATGCATCACTCCCCATCCAGGAGGCAGCATTTGGGGGGCCATGGGTTTGTATTCCAGCAACGCCACTTGGGCACCTGGGAGTCACGTGTCACCACTGGTCTCACCTGAGTGTAAAGCACTCGGCACCAGGCATGGCACATAGTAGGTGCTCTACCAGCCCCGACCCCATCATCTGTTTGGTTCTGCACCCTCGATTCTGCTTTCATCACCTTCTCCCTTTTAACAAACCAACTCTGGGTCACTGCAGACGGGTGGGTGGGCCTGACCTGCGACAGTGCTCAGGGTGAAGGCAGAACCCCATGGCCCTCCCTCGGCCCCGGACCAGCTTCTCCTTTGTGGCCGTTTCTAAGGCCTGCACCCAAACAGATCCCCTTCAAAGAAGGAGGCTCTTTTAACAGGCATGTCTCTCAATTTCTTTCTGAGGCTCTGTGCAAATGCCAAAAGCACACCTAAATAAACAGGAAAGGGAGCGGAAGATCCCATCCAGATATCACCGCCTCTCTCAGCCCCAGGAGAGGAGATCTGCCGGGCTCAGAGGCTGGCAGGAAGACCTGACACCTTGGCAGGCTGGTAGGGACACCTCACTCTACCCTGGCAGAGGCTCCAGGAAGGGGCTGGAGATGGTGAGGAGTCCTATGTTATTCTAAGATAGCAGCGTGAGAGCTGGGAGTGCCCAGAGCCGGCAGCCAGGCCAATGCCCACATGATACAGATAAGGCACCCGAGGCCCAGAGGGCAGGGGGACTTCCCCAGAGTCACTGAGCAGGGCAGTGGCAGACCCATGGCAGAACCTAGGTCCCCTTTCTCCTTGCCCGGTGCTCTTTGCAATGCCAGAATGCTTCCAGAACCTCCCAGGCTCCCCATGTTTCCTCTTTCCAGGCCTCAGTCTTCCCATCTGTACTCTGAGGGCCTGGGTTGGGTGATCACCAAGCTCCTTTCCAGTGCTAGTATTTGATGATTCTCTAAAGCTAGAGCAGCTGCCTTTCACAGCTGGGCTCTCCCACGTATGGCACTAACAGTACCAGCAATTTCTGTGGCTTTGCTCGAGTCCTTCAGATGCACAACTCCTCCTGCCCTCTTCCCCTATCCTGGGGCTCTACCCTCAGCAAGCTGCCAGGCCTCCCTGGCCTCCTCCCCTGGGAGCTACGCACCACCAAAGCGGGTCCCAGTTGGGAAATAACTCAGTAACGGTGGAATGTCAGACACTGTGACAGGTGAAAGGTGGGAGGAATTTTAAGCCAGGATCAAGTTGGTGCCTTCCCAGTGGCCACCTACTCACAGGCCACCCTAAGTGCACAGAACCCTCACTAAGCCCATGACGGCGCTCCTTTGAACATAAGACCTCCACACTCCACCTTACCCGGAGAAGGTAGCCGGACTCCTCAGATCACACAAAGAGAACCAATTCACTGGCCGTGAGGACCGGGAGGGGGCTGGAGCCTGACACTCGAGGATCACTCTTGCATTAAAATATTGCCCGGATAGCTACACCCACACATATTCACATGGAGAAGTACCCAGGGAGAGAAACACACCCAGGTTCAAGGACATGGATGGGGCACATGTCGGGGAGGGACATGGCCACAAAGAAATGCGTGTATAAACATAACAGGTCTCCCTAGCACCACCAGATACACACACCTAAACACACAGGTGCACACTGACCAGCGCACACACAAATACACACATACACAACCATGAAACCCACAGATAAACATACAAATATATTGAGACAGGCACACAGATTTACACATATATTCAACGGTCATCAGGTACTCACAGAGTTACGCTGACACCCAGGCCAGACACACCGGCCCACACGCGCTCACGTTCACAGCCACGGCAGGAAGGGAGAGTGGCCGGGTAAGCTCAAAGAGCCACACGCCCACATCTTGGGCCGCGGCGGAGAAAACGGCTCCATGTTGCTGCCGCCACAATTTCACCTGCTCCGCAGGCAGGGCCTCACTTTGTGCCAATCTCTGAGGACGACATACTTGCTTCTCTCACACCCTGAAAACTGTCTTCACAGCTCCCTAAATGTGTGGTTTCTGGGTGCCTTGAGGCCTGGCAGGTTGCTCTGCAGGGCCTCACCCCTACCCAGAACTGGAGACGCCTGCCCCGAACATCTCTCCTTCTGCCCATCACCGCACCTGAAACACCACCATTTGACACACCTCTTTAGGTCCTAGGATTACCTTGACGTCTAGGAA
The DNA here is from genome assembly GCF_003676395.1 of Aethalodelphis obliquidens. Taxonomy (NCBI): domain Eukaryota; kingdom Metazoa; phylum Chordata; class Mammalia; order Artiodactyla; family Delphinidae; genus Aethalodelphis; species Aethalodelphis obliquidens. The sequence continues at coordinate 12,866,161 of NW_020837951.1, forward strand.
TCCCTGGGTAAGATGCAAATACCTTTCTTCCCCCTCCCCCAAGAGGCAAGGTAGTAGAGGGTTCCACCACTTAATGACTGTGGGCCTTAGGCCAGTGCCTTAACTGTCCGAGCCTGTTTCCTCTTCTATAGAACGGGGACTACAGTAGCTACCTCACAGACTATTGTAACGAGTCAGTGAGATCATGCATGGAAAGAACTGAGCCTATTTCCCGGCACACAGTAAAAATATTAGCTACTGTCATCATCACTGCCACCGTCATTGTTTTTATTGCTCAGACTTTGCTCGGTCACCAGGGGACGGCCCAGCCATTAGCCAGGAGGAAACAGAAGGCAGCAGCTTACAGAAGCAACTTCTAGGACCCAAAGCTCCTGTGATGGAGAAGGGGGCTGGTCAGTGGCTCACGCAGGGCGTGTTTCCTGAGCCTCGCCATGTGCTGAGCCCCAAGAAGCGCTAGCTCTCTGCCTTCAGGGGTCCCGTGGTCCAGCTGGAGAGGCGGCCCAGGCCGTTCCGAGGCACCTGTGGGAGCCGCCTCGCTGCTTTGGCTGTCCCCAACCCTGTCACCCTTCCCTGTTCGTTCTCCGAGAGCATCCAGAGGGACATTTGGAAAACCAGACGAGACCCTGCCGTGGACCAGCTCCACCCCTGGGCTCCTGGGATGAAGGCCTAGCTCCTTGGCGAGGCCTAAGGCCCCTCATGATCTCCCTCCTGGGCTCCAGCCCCAGTGGCTTCAGCGGCACTTTTGGAACTGCCAGCTCCTCCTGCCACAGGGCCTTGGCCCAGGCTACTGCCGCTGCCTAGAACAGAGTCCCCCTTTGCCCGGCGGGCCCTGCACACCCTTTAGTCTCTCTTCAGTCTTCTCCTCAGGGGCCTCCCAGATGCCCTCGGATTGGGCCATATCTCCCTGCAGACCTATCACAGTTGTAGTTGTACATGCATTTGTTTCATGCCTTCCTCCCCCACAGGACTGTGGGGGCCATTGCGGCCTGGGTCTCCAGTGCTGGACACCTGGCAGGCATTCCGTAAATACTTCCTAAATGAATAAACAAAGAAAAAAGAAAAAGGAGAAAGGCAGAGAATGTGCTCTGGGAGGCCTTTTAAGGGATTCCACTTGGGGTCAATCTGGGTGGACTTGCTGGAGGAGGCAGCTTTTGAAGGCATAATAGAAACACTGAAGGTGAGGCAGCAGGTGGGCTTGCTGAGATCATGTGGGGCAGGGCAGCCGTACAGGGATATTCCAGGCAGAATCACAGCACAGGCAAAGATTGAAGAGGTAGGACAGCAGCGGGTCTGGCTGACCTGGAGGGCCCCGGAGTGATCACAGGTCCCACCGACCTCCAAGTTACACACCCGAGCCCAGGCTCATGACACGGGACATACAACCCCCTCCCCAAAGCAGAGGACACCCAGGTCAAGGGGGCCCATTAGAAACCCTGAGAGTCTAGAGGAGGGAGGAGGGGTCACGCAGTTGGGAAGCAGGTGGGGGCGTGAAGGTGGGAGGGGGAAATGAGGACAACAGAGAGACCCTCCTGGTACCTGCCAGTGCCCAGGACTGAGTGGCATCAGTTAACAGAAATCAGACACTCATTCCTAAGGTCTCGAGCAGGGATGTGATAACCCAGAGCAGCCAGGGAGTGACTCACTCCCATCAATCCTCTGGCTGGCCAATGCTTGCCTTACCTCGGAAGCCCACCCCAGAGGTCAGGATGGGCACACACACTTCATCAGCTCTTTAAGCCCTCAGCCAGTCCTGACCTCGGGGCAGGGAGTCCAGCATGAGGGCCACATGGCTGGGGGAAAACCAACTCCATCAGGGAGCCACACCCCTGCAGCAGGCTCTTACTGTCTCCTTCTGCCTCCCTCCAGGCCCTGTCACTGAGGCCCCGGCACCAGGCCAGTCTTCCCAGGGTGTGACTCACTGCTTATCCCCCATCAGAACAACCCTGTCCTATGCTCTGTGCACTCTGTGTGAGTGAACACTCTCACCAGAGGCTGCCTGGCAGGAGTGGCAAGAAAACCATGCGTAGACTCAAGAAATCTGGGTTCAAAACCTAGCTCTGCTATTAACAATAATGAGAACTATTCCAACGCGTTAATAAGAGCAAGCCAGATGTATTTATTAAGCTCTGTCTAAGCTTCAGGCACTGGATTAGAGCTTTACATGACTTTCCTTGTTTAATTCTCAGAACCCAATGTGCAGAGGAGAAAATGGAGGTTCAGAGACATTAAGCTACTTGCACAAGGCCACACAGCCAGGAAGTGGCAGAGCTGGGTTCAACCCAGGTGGTCGGCACCAGAGCCCAAGACCTTCCATAATTCCACTACTGCACTATGAGGCTGTGAGCAAGCACCTTAGCCTCTCTGTGACTCAGTTTCCCCATCCGTACAATGAGAGGATTGGTCTAGATGATCTCTAACTCCCTTTCCAGCTTGGGCATGCCATCCTTCCCCTCCTTGGTGACCCATTTGCCGGTGAGAACAAGGGGACCTTCTGGAGACAAAAGCTTGCCTGAAGGAAGGGTGCTAACGGTGGGACTTCAGGCCCTGTGCTGGGCCACAGGGAGCTTCTGCTGGGTCAGACTGCGCCACCCTGCCCTCCCAGGCACTTAGCTGGGCGGGGATAGCCCCAGAGCATCAAGGCGGGGAAGAGGAGCTATCCCATCTCTCCCTGGACCAGGAGCCACCAGGGAACACCAGGACCCCAGGGTGCTCCAGCCCCAGAGACCAGTGAACGCTAGCGGCAGGGAGAGGGGAGAGGTGGGCGGCAGCTCTATAAATCCACCTGAGTGAGCAGTGCTCTTAAAAGCCCTTTTCACTGCAGGATACAAAATGCACCGTTTGGGGAGAGGATTTTATAGGCTATTTCTCCTCCTGGGTTGATTTACCGTCTGCAAGCCAGGCTCACCTGGGCGTCCCGCCCCTGAGGGATCATGGGGTGGAGGCAAGGTCAATTTCAAGGCAAGACAGCGGTGGTCTGGGTGACTTGTGCTGACCTCCTCCCACGGGGGTGGCCCCTCCGCCTCAGAGATGCAGTGGGCTCTCAAGAGGAAGGAGGTGGAAACACACCGCCTCTCCTCACCCCGCCCTCACTCACTGGATGTATTCACTCCCTGCGTCTCTCACATACCTTCAGCCCACAAACCCCTCAGGTGCCTGCGACAGGTGAGGCCCTGCCCCAGTGCCTGGGGCTCAGAGAAATCAGAAACAGTCACCTTGAGAAAGTCACCACGTCCGGTTAAGTCACAGCGTCTAAGTTCTGGAGCCTGTGGGGAGGGGAAGTCTGCAGGCGTCTGTGGCAGAGCACAGGGGAGGGAAGGAGCTCTCGAGGAACGGAAATGGGGAGGAAGTGTGGGCAGAAGGACCAGCCTATACGGATGCTGGGACAGGCCTGGGGGCCTCGATGCCAGCAGGGGAGCTGGATTCCACTCCCTGGCAGCCATCGAAGGCACCGGAGCGGGGCAGTAACAATCATGGCTCATTTTAGATGGTCTTTAAGCAATTCCATGGGAAAAGTTACTCATCCCCACGCAGGGCCTTGTGTCGGAAACAGATGCCATTGCTGCCGCCTCCAAAGAGGGCCTCCTGGCTTTGGAAACAATTCCCACCCGAAGATTCGGATATAATTATGTCTGCAATCCAACCCAAATGCCACTGGATGTGATAGAGGCAATCACTGCATTTTCATATGGGGGTGGGGTGGGAACAAAGGCCTCTGAGCCCTGCCCCTCACACCCAGTTTCCTGGGTCCCCTAGGAGAGGGGAAGGCCTACAGGGGCCACACAGGGTGGGGTGGGAAGAGGGGAGCAGGTCCCTCCCACGCAGGGTGTCTGCCCTGCACAGGCAGCTTCTGACCTGTGAGGGCCAGGCCAGCTGAAGGCAGGGGCAGAACAAGATGAGGCGGAGTGCCAGCTCTGTCCCCGATTGGCTGTGTGGCCTGGAACAACCTCCCCTCTCAGGGCCTCAGTGTTCTCATCTATAAAATGGAAAGAATAACAACACTGGCCGGCAGAGACTGAGCTGCGTGTCGTGAGCCAGGCTCTGTGAGACCTTCACTATCTAGGCTCTCGAGCTGAGTGAGCTTCAGCAAGTTCTTCACTCTCCGTCTGCCTTGGCTTTTTCACTTTAAACAAAGTGGGATTTGTGTTATCTGCCTCATGGTATCATGAGATGCCACCCAGCGAGGGCTCAGGAGAGGGCCTGACCCAGCGGACTGTGTAAAACAGGTTTTATGACTGCCCCACCCCTGCCTCCTTGTGCCCTCATGCAGACAGCAAGGAGCTGGCAGAGCCTGGATTCGAACCCAGGTCAGCCGGACTTCGTCAGAGGACAACCGTGATGGAGGGTCTATTGGTCCAGCCTGGCGACCGCGGTGCAGAGACAGTGCCAGCCTACACACTGGGCCCCTCAACCCCCTTCCTCCTGCTGGAAGGCTGCCTCGGCTCCATATCTTGCCCCCCTCCATGTCCCTGATGAGGGTCCCCTTTCAGAGGTCCCCCAGCTCCCTGGTCAACCCCGCCCAGTCGGCTCAGCCCAGCGGCCTACAGGCGCTCCTGATGTGAGCTGTTGCCTCTGCCCGGCAGTGGGCTCTGCAGCCTGTGTAGCTGGACCCCCATGGCCCCAAGGTCGGGGTGGGGGGCACACAAACCCCTGGGATCTCCACTCTCCTCTGGGAGCTGCCGCCCAGGCAGTCACTTGCTGCCCTCTGCTGCCCCCACCTGGGCAGAAACCACCCTGCACGGACACCTCCAACCTCCATCTGTACTCACCACCTGGGAACTTGGTCTCTGGTCTCTTAGGGATCCCTTCACCCCCTCTAGGCCTTCTGGTATCAGAGCCCGGTGTCAGAGCCAAGCCCTAGGAGCTCTGTCAGGGGCAATGTCATTTGGGGCAGCAGGAGGAGGGGTGCGGTAGGGAGGACCCGAGGCTCTGGGGAAAGGGTGGGGTAGGGTGAGCCCCATCCACCAGAAAGAGGGGCAGGGCGTGAACACTGGCTGAATGCCAGGCACTGAGCCCTCACAGCCGCCCTGTGAGCGAGGGACTCCTGTGCCCATTTACAGATGGGAAAAAGAGAGGCTCAGAGTTGAGGACCTTGCCTAAGGGATCCCACAGAGGGGAGCCATGGGGCTAAGATTCAAATCCTGCCCCATCCCAGGTAGACCTATGAGAAGAGCCAGTACTGTATCCCCAGGACCCAGGGAGGTGTGAAGAGAGGAAGAAAGACCCCCAAACAGTATCCCACCTGCCAGTCACAGAGCCCGACATTCCACCGTGACTCCAACTTCCAACGGATAAGGTTCCTTTCGTGCAAGGAACCTATGACACAGGGATCAGGGAGTCAGCCACTGACACCTTAGTGGGGACTAGTTTATCCAACTCCTTGCCGCCCAACAGGCTTGAGTGCAGGGCCTTACAGGGGTGTCCTAGAGGTACCTCTGCAGGACACGGGGGGCAGAGACGGGTGGTTGAGGGTGCAGAGGCTGTCCTTGCTCCCCCCTCCATCCTCCCACCCAAGCTGCTCGAGCCAAGCTGGCATCTCCTGAAACGAGGCAGGAGATTCCAGGTCTCCTTGAATTGGTTCCTCCCTCCACCACCGCCCTCACGGACACCTACAAAGACATTCTAAGCTCAGACGTTGAGGGCAGGGACGGGGTCCCGACAACCTGCTTGAGAAAAGCAGTTCGCTTGCTCTCCATCCCTCATCCCCCACCCTGGTCCTGGTCTCTGCCCACTTAAGGAGCTCCAGACTCTCCCAGCCGGGTCAGGTATCCTGCTCTGAAGGACACACTGCACTCCAGGTCTGCTCCGGCCAGCTCTGGCCCACCCTCAGCTCCCTCTCTGGGGACTCCATACTCCTGCTAATTCAGGCTCTGATCCCGTTTGCTCTACATGCTGCCATGGGTCTCCTGTCACTCATGCCGTTTCCCATCTCCTGGCCTTCGCAGGGGCTGTCCTGGCTGCCTGTCCTTTCCCCTTACCTGCCTGGAAATGACTTTGTCAAGGCCCAGCTAAACCCGCTGTATTTTTGCAGGTAGAACCTACGTTTTAATGCTATTTGTGTCAGTGCCCCACACAGGCCCCGAAACATAGTTGGTGCTGATTAAAAATGTACTAAAAGAAAGAAAAAAGGCAGGCAGAGAAGCGAGGGAGGAAAGTAAGTTAGTTCACACCCACAATAGGACTCGTAGACCAGAGCTTGACTTCCACCTCTGCCGCTCACCGGCTGGGGGAACCCGGGCCAGTTCCTTCTCCCTGAGCCTTGCTTTCCTAATCTGTAAAACTAAGCTGATGAAACCACCTTCATGTTTATTAATGGGGCAGGCAGCCTCCCAACCCTACCAAATACCACAGCCTGCCCTCAGTCCCAGGCCTCAGATGCTGGCCTGGCCTCAACTCAGGAGGCGCCAAATAGCCCCCGGCCCCATGCTCCCGCCCTGCAGACCGTTCTGGCCAGCCCTGGCCACCCTGGGCTGTCTGCGACAATGTTCCCATCTCCTACTTTCCTGCTGCGGGAAAGGGGGCCTCTCCCCACAGAAGGCAGACACAGACCAAATGGACACAGACCAAAATGATAGTAATTTGCCTTTTGGGTTTAAACAGTTTAATAACAATTAGGCTCCACGAAAGGCAGGGGAGGAGGAGGGCTGAGGGTCCGGGGCAAGCTCTCCCCACCAACCCTCTCATCTGCAGAAAAATGGCCAGACACTGGGCCAGGAGACTCCGGCTCAGGAGGCTCAACAGAGCAAGGGACATCGGCCTCACAGTCAAATTCCTGGTACTACGAGGAGGAAACTGGGGCATCCAATCTGGGGTCCAGCAGGGCACCCAATCTGAGGTCCAGCACTCCTGCCTGCCAGTCTGCCACACTGCACGACTGACATCTCTCCACCAGTCTGTGGGCCACAGACATAGATGTGTCCCATGTAAATGTGCATTTGGGATGGGCCGTAGAAGCCTGGAGTGGTAGAGGGAGGCCCAGCAGGTATTCCAGGCAAACCTACCTTCTCTGGGCCTCAGTTTCCCCATCTGTGCAGTGACAGAGCAGGCTCATGTGATCTGGAAGTCTGACCAGCTTTTCTGTCCACCATCCCCATGCCCAACAGGAGTCCCCTTAGCCGGCAAGGGCTACTAATGGGGGCAGAGAGGCAGACCAGGAGGTGGCAGTGTGCTGATGAGACATCAGGGGCCTCTGTGGGTAGTTGGACCCACACATGTCCATTCCCTTCAGTCCCCTCCTCCCAGGAAGCATGATGGGGGTGGGGAGAAGGACTCAGCTGCAGGGAAATGAGGGCAGGAGGGAGCAAGGCATAAGGAGCACAGGACAGCAATGGAGAGACCTGGGCTCAATTCCAGGCCCTGCTCTGGACATGCTGTGTGACCTTGGGAAAGGACCCTGCCCTCTCTGAGCCTCAGTCCCTCCTCTGGAGAAGGAAGGTTTAGACCAGTTAATTTCCAACAGCCTTTCCATAGTGGTGTTGAGGCGGTCACCCACAGTCCTGCATGTTGTGGTCATGTACCTGTTTCTGTGTATGTGAGAGAGAAAGAAAGACAGTTGAAATGTGGGGAGGGTTTGGGGAAGCCACAGGAGCAGGAAGAGGGGTGAGCAGCTGGGGAAACCTATGGTCCACATCCCAGAGATCTCCTGCCCACTCCACTCTCACTCATCATCCCCTCTGACTCCTATGTCCTGTAGCGGAAAGCCCAAAGGCCTCACCCACCCACTCACTTTTCTGTCTAGGCTCCTCTCCATCATGTCTTCAACTCATTCAACATCATATCTAATCACACAGGGCCATTGGCTTGTTCCTATTTTGTTAGATCCCACTCTAACTGGAATACTCTTCTCCCTTTGTTCCTGACAAACTCCTACACATCCCTCAAAGCCCAGCCCCAAAGATCCTCCTCTAGGAATTTTTCCCTACCCTCGCCAGTGAGAGGTAACTGTCCCTTGTTCTGGGTTCTCACAGCACCCCAGGCACACCTCCGTCACAGCTTCAGGGCCACCTAGGGTGCACACAATTGAGCATCCAGTAAAAGTGGGTGGTTGAAAGGAACTGAGACCGCTTCTAGAAGCATCTGCAATCAACTGGTACTGAGTTTATCTGCAGCATCCACCAGCCCCCTGGGCCTTCCCCTCCCTGACACTTCTCCTTCTCCAACTCGCAAAAAATAGCCCTGAGACCTAATTTCAGCTAAACCTTCAAACACAACTCTTCACTTTCAACTTCCTGAGGAAGAATCAATTGGCTGTCAAGTTTCCCAGAGCCTCTGCCACCTCCCACACCCAGACCCTGACAGCTCTCCTCAAGGTCGATGGGAGGGGCCAGGAGCAGAGGAAGGAGGGAGGAAGCCCACACCAGGGGAGGTTGGGTCTGGGGAGGGCGGCGGGCTGAGGGGACCTGTAACAGTCACCATCTCCTTAACTCCCAAATCAGACTGTGAATTCCTCGAACACGGGGTGGCAGGTGAGAGGGGGCAGCCTGCTGCTGCTAAGGGTCCCTAGGCTTCAAGAAGAGGGATGGGTCCATGCAGAGCCCCTGGACCCAGCCTGACAGTCTGTGCAGATCCAGGCCCCCAGCTCGCTGCCTGCCTGCCTCCCCTACCTCTGACCCTCTCTCGCTTCCAGGATTCCCTGCTGGCTGCAGAGAAGACAGACATGGGTTCGAATCTCAGCCTCACCATCTCTTTGGAGCCCAAGAGCTGAAGGCCGGAGATGGGCGGGAGGTCCCTTTGGTTGCCTGCTCCCAGCTCCTTCCCCATCCTGCCCTCATCCAGGGTCCCCCACAGCTTTCAGGGTGCACCCACTAGGCCTGCTAGCACCCAGTGGCCCCGAGGAACCACTCCCCCATCCCCAACTCCACCTGTAGGTAGAAGGAAGTTGTGCCAGGTAGGCAAAAGTTTCCATATCTTGTCCAGGTCACAAAGCTGGCATGAGGCTCAGCCCCAGGTCTGTGGACTTTATGGCTCATTCCCTTAAACCGCATCAAAGTGTTTAAGCGCCTACTGTATGCTCAAAACTCGAAGTCACTGCCCCCCTTTTACAGAAGGGTAAACTGAGGCTCTCCCAGGGTCCCATGGTCTCCAAGAGGCAGAGGTGGGAGCAGCACTGAGCCCGATGCCCTGTGGGGTGACTGCGGTCCCAGGCTGACTCACAAAAGGGGTAAAGGCCGCATGTGAGGGTGCAAACAGCCCGGACTCAGAAGCCCTCCCAGCTGAGTGGCGACCTGGTCAAGTCTGACCCCTCCTGGGCCTCAGTCTGCATGAAGGAGGTGGATAGAGTGAGTCCTACAGACCCCGACGGGGATTCTCCATTAAACTACATCACTGCCAAGGGGCACCGCTGTGAGAGGTGGTGACATCTCATCACCCTGGTTTGAAATGGAGGCGAAGACGACAGTTATTCAAGTACAACCTGTGACATCTCCCCTGCCTCCTCCAGGCAAAACCATGTTCCCTGCGTTCCTTCAGGGGGTACACAGAGCAGCAGTCAGCGAGCGCGTGAGGATCTGGCTCGTAGGAGCACACGGGGGCAAGTGCAAGTTCAGGCTGCAGGGGAGAGGGTGTACTCCTGGTCCTGCACAGGGTCCGTGTCAAGCCTGTCCCTAAGGCCCAGGTCAGGCGCACATCTGACCTTCCCCCAAGCACCCGGTCCTCGCCCTCCACCCCAACCCTCTCCAGATCTTTACTGTCCTGGAGCCAAAAGAGGAAATGCAATTCAGATAATAATGGTGGATTTCATGGGGTAAGCATCTACCATGGGTCAGACCTGGGCTGGTGTGTACACACAAAGGTCCACCAAGTCCTTCAAGGAAGGGCAGTCGTTCCCTGCCCTTTACTGATGAGCACACATGGCTCAGACAGGTTGAGCGACTAACGAGGTCACACAGGTCATGCAAGAGCCGGGATTTGAACCCAGATCCCCACCTCTGAGCTCCCTAGTCCCCCCAGCTCTGAGCACCGGCCCAGGATAGAAATTCGACTCACGCCCCTTTCCTTAACTGCCGCACACAGAAAAGGACAAAGTGCCGAGCAAAAGGACACAAAAAATAAATGTCCGGCCATCCTAGTGTCCATGCCAGGCTCTGTCACTCAAGAGCTGTGTGACACCAGGCAAATAACTTCACCTCTCTGAGCCTCAGTTCCCTCATCTGTGACTGGTAGACACTAATGGTACCTCCCTGAGGGTTGCTGTGAGAAGTGGGTAAAATGACGGCTGAACACACTTTCCATCCTGCAGACCCTAATCTCACGGGACTGTGAGTCGGGGGCCTGGTGGCTCAGAAGGCTGGCTCTGGCTCTGGCTCTGAGCCACAGGTGGTTTCCATACCAGGAAACATAGTGAAGACGACACTACAGAAAAAAAGCCAAGCCTAGCTGGCAATTAAAGAACTGCAAATTATAGCAACCTCGAGGTGTGATGGTACACCTATTAGAGCAGCAAAAGAAAGGGAAGCGGGTAAAAAGTGATGCTGAGGGGGTTCTGGGAGGGTGTGGGGGAAGGGTCCCCCTCCTCTGGTTCCAGTCCAGCCAGAGGGATGCAGCATGCTCCTGCGCTAGGGGTGCAACACGCTCAGGTCAGGGAGACCTGAGTCCAAATCTTGGCTCCATCATTATGAGCACTTGGAGCTCGGGTGAGGGACTTCACCTCCCTGGGCCTCAGTTTTCTCATCTGTAAAATGGGGTGATAAAAGTATCAGTTTCAGGGTTGTCTCAAGGTTTAAAAGAGATCGAATAGGTAAGACCGTGAACATAGTACAGGGGGCTACGTTATGATTAGTCATCGTTCCCTAAGGCATCCTGAAGGCTCAGCCCTGGTGCCTGTGGCCCTGGGGGTCCAGGAAGGGCAGGACTTGGCCTCTGCGCCAGCTAATTCGATCAGGGTCTCTCAGGTGCCAGCCTCTTGATCCTCCCCACAGCTGGAGACCATCTCCCAAGGGCCCTGGTCTCACCCAGGGAGGTGATCAGGAATCCTTCCTCAGCACAGGTGTTCTTCTCCTTCTCACTGCCTGGAGGCTGATCTGACCCAGAGCCTAGGGCTCAGGACTACCTCTTTCACGAGCTTATTAAAAATGCAGATATCCAGGCTCTGCCCCTGGCCCACTGCACTGAAATCTTGAGGGGACCCAAGGTTCTTATTTTGAGAGCATTTTTATGACACACAAAAAGCAGGAGAATCAGTGGCCCTGGGGAAAGCCCTGTCCCCTTAGCTGAGGACTTGAGGCGCCACCTGACCCGGACCTGGCCCATCTTCCCAGCCTCACCTCCTACCCTGACCTCCAGACCCCTCATGTCCAGTCCCACCAAGCATTTCACCATTCCACACACATCAATTTCTAGTGTGCTTCCATGCCAGCCTCCATGTTTTTGCAGCTGCTGTTCCCCTTACCTGGAACTCCCTCTCTGTCGCTGCCTGCCCAATTCCTAAGGAACCCTTCAAGACCCAGCTCAAAGATGTTCCCAGGGAGCACTTTTCCCAGCCCACTCTCACCTCACCTGGAACCCCCATATCATACTGTATGGCAACAGCCAAGCCTGTGCCCTCTCTATTCCCTCCATCAAAACCTTCTTTCCGGGCTTCCCAGGTGGCGCAGTGGTTGGGAGTCCGCCTGCCGATGCAGGGGACACAGGTTCGTGCCCCGGTCCGGGAAGATCCCACATGCCGCGGAGCGGCTGGGCCTGTGAGCCATGGCCGCTGAGCCTGCGCGTCCGGAGCCTGTGCTCCGCAGCGGGAGAGGCCACAGCAGTGAGAGGCCTGCATACCACAAAAAAAAAAAAAACCCTTCTTTCCCCGGAGCCCCAGAGGGCTAGCTCTTTATCCCTTGGACTCCAGCTCAACTATCACTTCTCAACCACACCACCGCAAGGAAGCTCTCCTGGTTTTCCCTATCAGTCTACTTTTCTCCTTCACGGCACATAGCTCCTACACAAGAATGTCAGCCCATAGGGTCAAGGGCTTCATCCACCTGGTACTCTCTTGGCCAGCTCCTCCCACTCAGCCCCAGTGCAAAGAATGGTACCTGGCACACAGCAGGCTCGCCATAAAAAATGGTTGAATGAATGAATGGATGAACGAATGATCAAATAGCCCCCTCCCCTACAGACTGTGAGCTCCCAGGGGAAGGGAACATGTCCACTTCTCCAGCAGCTGGCAGAGCATGGACAGAGGGGCACTTGGTAACATGCGCATGGGGGCAGTAAAGGGACGTAGAACTGCACGTGCGTGGAAGGATGGTGGGGACACAGGAGAACACAGAGAGTCAGATATTAAGGCTCACTGGATTCTGTTTCCATTAAGTCATTTAGGTTTGAAATAAAAGAATGTGTGCTGGTGGGACTATTAATAATCAGTAGCTAAGATATATATACTGTCCTTTGCTGATTCTAAGACATCATCAGTTGTAAGATACAGCATTATTTTATGTGCCACCAAGAAAGAAGACACAGCAATTAAATTATGACACACCACGGGCTGTAATATGAGAGACATTAAAATGTGGAAACAAAAAGGGTGCATTCTAAGGAAGCGTGGCATGTGTGCGCACACGTGAGGGTGCGTTTATCCGACCTAACACTAGCCTCTTTCTTCCCAGGCCAGCTCAGCTCTGGGCCCCATGGCCTGCAGAGCTGTCTGTCCTCTGTCTGGCCCCTCCCTCGCAAGAAGGGGCCCCCACGTGGCCCCCTGGGATGGGGCTGAGCCACAGAGAGGGGAGCAGCTGAGCGATCGGATACCTAGAACAAGGGAGGCTGGATGCTCTCCCGGTCCGTGAGGCTCCAGGAATGGGGGCCGCGGGGTCGCAGAGCAGCACCCCAGGCCAGGTGGCGATGGTGACGCAGAGATAGTTACCGTGACCCGGAACGGCGTAGCAGCTGAAGCCTCCATGCTGGGGCTCTTCTCTGAGAGGCTGCCCGGCAGGCTGCGCCGGGAGCCCGGCCTTTCTTGGGGCGACTCTGTCAACAGAGGGAGAGAGAGGGTGAGCGTGGACAATCTAAGCCACCCAGTCAGGCCCTCCTGTCATTCCCGTCCAGGCCAGGACGACACACAACTGGTCCCCATAAAATGGTCCAACCATTGTGGAAAACAGATAGCGGTTCCCCAAAAAGTTAAAGACAGAGTGGCCACATGACCCAGCAATTCCACTCCTATACCCCAAAGAACTGAAAACAGGGACACAGAGAAATACTTGTATGCAAATGTCCATGGCAACATTATTCAAAATAGCCGAAAAGGTAGAAGCAACCCAAGTGTCCATCAACAAGATGAATGGATAAACACAGTGTGGTAGCCGCATACAATGGAAGGTAATTCCATCCTTAAAAGAATGAAAGTTCTGATACATGCTGCAATCTGGATGAACCTCGAAAACATGCTGAGTGACAAAAGCCAGACACAAAAGGACGAATACTGTATAATTCCACTTGTACGAAATACCCAGAACAGGCAAATTCATAGAGACGAAAGGTTACCAGGGGCTGGGGACAGGGGAGCTTGGGGACTTATTGCTTGATTGTACAGGGTTTCTATTTGGAGTGATGGGAAAGATTTAGAAATGGACAGCGGTGATAGTCGCACAACTTTGTAAATGTACATAATACCACTGAGTTGTACACTTAAAAATGATTAAAATGGTAAATTTCATGTATATATTTACAACTTTTTTTTAAAAAAAGGTCTCCTAAAACCCGCACTTCAAGGCGCACATCTTGTGATGTGTGACAATGAGCTCCCTGTTACTGGAGGTATACAAGCAGTCCCTTCAAACACGAGACTCTATGATTTCTAGCTTCCAGTTGGAACTGTCTCTTCCTGAGGCTTTAAACTTGAGAATAGTGCCAGGGCCAGGCAGGTAATGGAGGAAAGGGGAGCAGCGGCCAGCTGCTCGGCTCCAGCCGATTATTTCAGCATAGCAACAGGGGGCTCAGTGCAGCCAAAGCTTCCCGCGGTTCAGGAGGACCTGGAAACCTGGGGTGGGGGGGCGTTTAATATGAAACATTCTGATTTTTAAATGGCGACCGCTCATTCTAAACTCTTAGCCCCGGCCTGAGCACGCCCACTTAAACAGCCAGGTCAGTCCACTGGCCGCTTTCCCCCGGCTCCCTGACGCCGGGCTCGGCACTGGCTGTCTCTTTTCTAGTGCTTGGGCTGTGGCTCCCACAGAGGCCCCCCTTCCTGCTGGTCCCAGCCTGACCCATCCAGCACGCCCTGGAGGAAACCCTTGGTAACCTCCTCCGCCCCCAGCTCTCAGCCCCCTCAGGGCTCCTGTAGCAAAGGCCAGGCCAGGGTAGCCTAGCTACGCTCTCATTCTGCACAATGTGTGCGCGCGCGCGCGTGGGTGTCCTCTGCTTGACGGTGGAGTAGCCTATCTACGCTCTCACTTTGCACAGTGTGTGTGTGTGTGTGTGTGTGTGTGTGTGTGTGTCCTCTGCTTGACGGTGGAACTCCTAATGCCCACGCCTAAGCCGGCTGCATCTCCACACCCCCAGCGCCCTGCACGGAGGCTGGTGTGTGTCGGGTGCTTGGGAAAGACCTGTTGACTCAGAAGAAGAAAAAGGACGGGAAAAAGGACGGGGTGGAGATTTCCCTGGTACCTGCGAACACACTGGGGTGCAGAGTCAGAGGCGCACACCCAGAACACACACACACGCTTGCATCCATGTAGACACTCGAATGCGTACCGACTCGGATCCATCCCCAGATACACGTGCACGAGTGGATGTGTGGACACGTGCACACACACAGGACAGACGAGGAGCAGGTTTTCCCAGAAGGCAGATCGGGCTACTGGGGGGCCGCGCTACACTTTCTGGTCCATTCTCTCCGTGCAGCCGGCTTGCACAGGGGTCCTCATAAGTGTGGAAGGACAGAGCTGAGCCCCTCATCCCACTAGGGCAGGCCAGTGCTGAGCCCTGGCCGGTGGGCAAGCAGGCAAAGCCACTTTGGGACTGGAGGAAGTGGGCCACCGGAGGGGATGGGTTCAGGCCTACCAGGCAGCCCTGGGGCCACCTCTTCTAGAAAAGCTTCCTCTTCAGCCCAGTGACTGCCATGTCTTAGGGCCTCTCTGCTTCCCTCGTGGCGCTTCCTACTCAGAGCCTTCCTCACTCCGCTCCCCCTCTACGGTGTCTGCTAGTCACACAATAGGGAAGACCCACTCTTTTTGGAGATTTCCCCAGGAAATCTCTTCCTGCACCCCCCAGTCTGCCTTCATCTCGCCCCCACCCCCAGTACCCCCCGTCACCTCCACCTGGGGGTCCTCCAACTAACCACTGTGTCCCACCCATGTGTGCGACACTGCCCTCAGTCTCCAGAAGCCTCTCAGGAACTACCCCCTCTCCCTGACACACACACACACCTGGCCACAGCTTCACTGCCCCTTCCTGGGCAGGTGTGCCCTCACACCTCTAGGCAAGAGACACACAGAGGCACCTGGCAGGACACAGGGAGCCCAGCAAGCCTGCTTCTTCTCTAAGATCAAGACTGATGTTCCGGGCTTCCCTGGTGGCACATTGGTTGAGAGTCCACCTGCCGATGCAGGGGACACGGGTTCGTGCCCCGGTCCGGGAAGATCCCACATGCCGCGGAGCAGCTGGGCCCGTGAGCCATGGCCGCTGAGCCTGCGCATCCGGAGCCTGTGCTACGCAACGGGAAAGGCCGCAACAGTGAGAGGCCCGCGTACCGCCAAAAAAAAAAAAAAAAAAGAC